>NC_139685.1:78353390-78822188 GCF_964106915.1 Podarcis gaigeae
GAACAGCAAGTAAGTCAAACCATTATTATTATTATTATTATTATTATTATTATTATTATTATTATTATACCGCCCTGTACCCAGAGGTCTCAGGGGCGGTTCACAGAACAAGAACAACGTATAAAACCACAATACATATAATCAAAATAAAAACAACAACCCAATAACACCAATCTCCAAAAGAGCCACATTTTAAAAGCGCATTCCGTTTTAAGGAATCGTTGAAACTGGCTTCCATGCATGCATTTCCTGCAAACTCCATTGCACATCGGTTTTGCTGGATCAGGCCAGCATTGCCCAGCGTTATATCTTCACAACCTGCAGGCACAGGATCTGAGCACAAAAGCAATTCTCCCCTTCAGTGGTTTTTTAGCAATTTGGTAGCCTTGCTGCCGCCAGCTGTGGAAGCAGAGCAAAGCCATCTTGGCTAGAAGTAATAATAATAATAATAATAATAATAATAATAATAATAATAATAATAATAATTTATTATTTGTACCCCACCCATCTGGCTGAGTTTCCCCAGCCACTCTGGGCGGCTTCCAACAAAGATTTAAAATACATTAAAATGTCACACATTAAAAACTTCCCTGAACAAAAGCTGTGCATAGTCCTCTCTCTCCATGCACTGGGATGTACTGGGATGCATCAGGGAAAGAAATCTATCCGTTCTTAAAGGAGCAGCAGCAGCAGCAGGTATCTCACCCTCTCTGAAGACTAAAATGCTCAGCATCTCAAAATCAAGCTCCCATGGTGAGTGAGCTGCAGAAATGCCAAATCTTTCAGAGAGCACCTTCCCCGGGCGAAACGGAGTTGGCAAGTCGGCTTCAGCTATCAGATGCAAAGTCCATATACCACCATGGCCTGCATGCTCATGGCCCCCAAAATAACAGAAACAGCTGAACCAGAATTTTGCAGAAGTCCAATCCTGGATGCCCATCCACATGTTTTGGACTACAATGCCCATCAGCACAGCTGGGACTGATGGGAGTTGTAGTCCAAACCATCATAAGAATATAAGAGCTGGCTGCTAGGTCAGACCAATGGCCCACCTAGCCCAGCATCCTGTTCTCAAAGCGGCCAACCCTACGCCTGTGGGAAACCAACAAGCAGGATTTGAACTCAGGAGCCATCTCTCTTTCTGAGGTTTCCTGCCATTGGTCTTCAGAAACATTGACTGTGGAGGCAGGGCAGAGCCATGTCTGGATAGCAACCATTGCTCCTCCGTGAATTTATACAATCTTTTTAAAAAGCCACCCAGGTTGGTACCCATCCCTGCCTCTTGTGGCAGTGAGTTCCATTGTCTGTGCTGCATGAAGAAGTCCTCTATCTGTTCTGAATCTTCCAACCTCACCTTTGGACGTCCACCAGTTTGCCTGTTAGGAGAGGGAGGAAAATCTTTCTCCATGCTGTGCACAGTCTGGGAAACCTCTATTCCAGGGGTCAGCAAACCTTTTCAGCAGGAAGCCGGTCCACTGTCCCTCAGACCATGAGGTGGGCCAGACTATATTTTGAAGGGGGGGAAAGCATGAATTCCTATGCCCCACAAATAACCCAGAGATGCATTTTAAATAAAAGGACACATTCTACTCATGAAAAAACATGCTGATTCCCAGACCGTCCGCGGGCTGGATTTAGAAAGCGATTGGGCCAGATCTGGCCTTAATTTGCCTACCCATGCTCTATCCCAGGGGTCAGCAAACTTACCGCGCCTCGGGCCGTTGTCTCCAGCGCCGATTGCGTGGCAGGCCTGAGGGCGGGAGAGTGCGTGCCCATACGCGTGCGCACACGCTATTTCCCACGCACTTCCAGGTCAGAGGACCACTGGAAATAGAAGAAGAGTTTGGATTTGATATCCCGATTTATCACTACCCGAAGGAGTCTCAAAGCGGCTAACATTTTCCTTTCCCTTCCTCCCCCACAACAAACACTCTGTGAGGTGAGTGGGGCTGAGAGACTTCAAAGAAGTGTGACTGTCCCAAGGTCACCCAGCAGCTGCAGGTGGAGGAGCGGAGACGCGAACCCGGTTCCCCAGATTACGTGACTACCGCTCTTAACCACTACACCACACTGGCTCTCATAGCCTGTGCGCATGTGCACGGGCCTCCTCCGACCTGAATGTGCACCGGAAATAATGCTTGCACATGTGCAAATAACACTTGCGCATGTGCACAAGCGATTTCCAGTGCTCCTCCAACCTGGAAGTGGGCAGCTGCGCAGCGCCGGTAAGAGCGGGTGGCGGCAGCGGGTGGTGGGTGTTGCTGTGGATAAACGAGTCCCTTGGGCCTTATCCGGCCCGTGGTCCTTAGTTTGGGGACCCCTTCTCTATCTTGTTGCCTCTCCCTTTCGCTAAGGTAAAGGTAAAGGGACCCCTGACCATTAGGTCCAGTCGTGGCCGACTCTGGGGTTGCGGCACTCATCTCACTTTACTGGCCAAGGGAGCTGGCGTACAGCTTCCGGGTCATGTGGCCAGCATGACTAAGCCGCTTCTGGCGAACCAGAGCAGCGCACGGAAACGGCGTTTACCTTCCCTCTGGAGTGGTACCTATTTATCTTCTTGCACTTTGACGTGTTTTCGAACTGCCAGGTTGGCAGGACCAGGGACCGAGCAACGGGAGCTCACCCCGTCGCGGGGATTCGAACCGCCGACGTTCTGATCGGCAAGTCCTAGGCTCTGTGGTTTAACCCACAGCGCCACCCGTGTCCCTAAACTTAGAAGTTCCAAATGCTGCAGCCTGTCTTCTTGGGGGAGCCACTCAGGAGGGCACTGGGAGAGCATTCCAGGCCAAGGAGAAGATGGTGAGTCTGCCAAGGTGAAGGAGGAAAAGGTGCAGAGCATTCTGGGATGGAGACAGAGGTGGGGAGGGCAAGACCTGTCCAGCTGAGATCTCCAGAGAGCAGCAGCGTTAGGAGAGCGGAAATGATAATAATAAATAATAATAATAATAATAATAATAATAATAATAATAATAATAATACTTTATTTATACCCCACGCAACTGGCTGGGTTTTCCCAGCCACTCTGTGGAAAGGATAGCAAGTGATTTAAAAGGAGGAGGGGGGGGCACAGAATTAGATAAAACAACAGGAAGGATTCGAAACCTGTGGGGCCAGAGATTCACAGACGACTGGTAGAAATATACGAATTATTTGAAGAGCAACTGTAATCAACAAATGATGCTAGTAGGACTACCTACAAGAAGTTTTGTAAGGAGAAATGTATGAAACATTGCAAAAGTAGAGGAAGAATAGAGATATCAGTTATGAGTTAAATGTAATTGTGGAAGTAAAGAAATGTATATTTAGTGAAGAGATTGGAAAATTTTCAGATGCGATTGGTGGAAGTAAAAAAAAAATGGTATATGATATGAAAGTATGTTTAATTACTGTTGAAAATGATATGTCGAAAAACCAATAAAAAAAATATAAATGAATAAATGAATAAAAGGAGGAGGGGAGATGAGAGGGAGGCTGAAAAAGTGGACCAAACAGAAAATAAAAAAGAGAGCCATAACCAACGCATCCCTCCCTGCTCAGCTGCCCACCTGTCAATCATCTGGTGCACCACTCACACCAGGTGACATATTCCCCCCCATCCCATTTTAATTCTGCAACCTGACTCTGTGATTGAATCCCAGCCCCAAAAACACAAAACGACAACCATCTGGAAGCACCTGTAGACCCCTGTGCTGTTCTCTGCCTCTCTCCCCCCTCGCTTTTCCCTTCGCCAACCCCCCCCCCCCATCCCACAAGCGCTTCCCTACCAGTTCATTAGCTTCCTTGACATCCTGACTAAACGTTTGGGGATTTTGCCCGCTGAGCGGATGCCCCCCCGGGCTGGGGGGAGTGGGGGGCGGGCGCCGCAGCATCTGGGGCACGGCTAGCCCACGCCAGGGAGTCACATTCAATTGCTGCTCTTCTGATCTGAGGCGACAGGGAAGCAGGCGGCAAAGGTCAGAGCCTGGCGCCTTTCGGCAGAAAAGGCAGGGCTGGGGGGGCAGGCAGGGAGGAGGGAGGCAGGGAGGGGGGCCAGGAAGCCCCCTTGCTTCCCCCCCTCCCTCCCTTCCCCATCCCTTGTCCTCTCCCCAAATGGGAAGGGCACCAGCACCCAGTGCCAGGCCTGCGTTCAAAATCCCAGTGCGGAAGGCAGTTGGCACACAAGTTGGCAATGCGATCTTCTTCCTGGGCTGCCGCAAGTCCAGAATTTCCTGGACACAGCCAGGATTCGCTCACTGGAAATGGCACCCAGGCAGAATTTTCAAAAATGGCAGCCCATATCAGTGTCGATTGGGGGGCAATTTGGCTTCATTTTTCTTTTATTCTGAGATTTTCAACAGCTTTCGTGTCTGGATTTTCACATTTTTTGAAAACAGCAAGCCTGTTTCCTTCCTTTATGCAGGTGACTCTCAACACACATTCCAGGAATAGTGTGTAATGCCAAAAGAATAAAAACATTAATGATAATTTTATGATTTATACCCCGCCCACCTGGTGTATAAAATAGTGTACAGTCATACCTCAGGGTACAGACACTTCAGGGTGAGATTTTTCGGGTTACGGACACACTGAAACCCGGAAGTACCGGAACGGGTTACTTCCAGGTTTCAGCAGTCGCACATGCGCAGAAGCGCAAAATTGCGCTTTGTGCATGCGCAGAAGAGCAAAATTGCAACCCGCGCATCCACTGTATATTCAAAACACATTGGGTGCAATGGTGGGTAGAATTGCCAAAGCCTTTTTCCCCTGAACGGCTGCCCCCTTTTAATTTTTTTCACTTGCCAAGCATGTAAAGGGGCAACACAGTCATATGGGTAGGGTAACAACAACAACAACAACAACAACAATAACTGAACATGCACAAGTTAAGTACATGTAAGTTGTGAGTTACCAATAATGTATTCCGCCCCATGATATACAGTATTTTAAACCACCCTGTGCTCTTTGAATGGAAGGTGCTTCAGAAATTTAATAAATAATAATAGTTTGCCCGCCAAAAGGAGCCCCTTCTTTCCTCCCTGGTCACACAGAGAGTCACATTTTTATGGCTCACAAAGGCATTTCCCCAGGCCAGGCTGATAGAAAGTAACCCAGGTTTGGTCCTCGGTTTAAAAGGACTTCCTTTCCACCCGCCTCTTGGCCCCATTTGGTGCAGAATGCTGCGACCAGATTGCTGGTCTGGCCGAGAACATGTGACCCCATCGCTAAAACAGCTGCACCGGGTTCGAGGTTCTTGTATTAATTCACAAAGCCCTGAACATTTGCGGTCCAGAGAATGTCAGGGACTGCCTGAACCGTTATAATACGCGTTCTGTATTTTTTATTTTGTATGTTTCCGTGGTCATTGGCCAAGGGGTTGGGCAATTTCAAGTGTTTTTTAAAGTTGTTGCACACTTTGTTCGGGGTCCTCACCTCCTTGCAAGTGGCCGGTGGGGGGTGGGGAGTCTGTTGCAACAGGAAAATATAGTTCTCCTTTGCTTTCCTTCTACTGCTTTCTGCCTCCACTCGTTTTCCTCTGACCAGTATCGAACTTAGGGGACCCTGAACCCCTTGATGGAGATCTGGGCAGCAAAAGCCAACCCCAAATGTTTCTAGAACATAGCTTTGAAGGGGATTTAAACCAGTTCATGAAATGTTTCCCTCCACGGAGATTAACCCCCGATAGCTCAGTGGAGCCTCCAAGTTCAGAGGCGGTCTACCTTTGGCTACCAGAGGCTGGCTGCAGACAGGGCTATTGCCTTCCTGCCTGGATTGCGAGCTTCCTGGAAACATCTGGCTAGCCAAGGAGGCAGGATTGGAGAGACCTTTAACCCGACCTTTAATGGCTTTTCTGACGCCATTAATCGATTACCATTGTTTTAAAACAGCTGTGCTGACTGCCAGCTCATTTCCAGCCACAATTCAAGAAGGGTGTTTAAAGCCCTGAAAGGCCATCTCCTTCTTCACAGACCCTCTCGGAGGCTGAGATCAGCAGAGGGGGGGTACTCTTGGCAGTTCCCCCGCCCTCAGAGGCTTGGGGTGATGGTTGTCCAGGAGGACAGGGTCTTCTCTGCGGCAGCCCCTAAGCTATGGGTCTCCCTCTCCACAGAGGTGCACCAGTATACCTGAAAGAGTGTCTCCACTCCCATTGTTCAGCCCAGACACTGAGGTCCAGCTCCGAGGGCCTTCTGGTGGTTCCCTCCCTGCGAAAAGCAAGGTTACAGGGAACCAGGCAGAGGGTCTTTTCGGTGGTGGCACCTGCCCTATGGAACACCTTCCCAGCAGATATCAAGGGAATAAACAACTATCTGACTTTTAGAAGACATCTGAAGGCAGCCCTGTTTAGGGAAGTTTTTAATGTTTAATGCTGTATTATGTTTTTAATATTCTGTTGGAAGCCGCCCAGAGTGGCTGGGGAAACCTAGTTAGATGGGCGAGGTATAAATAATAATAATATTACTGGTATTTATTATTATTTTTACTATTATTGCACAGGATGCTGAAGACACAGCTCTTTGAACACTGGAGATGTCTTTAGGACGGGCCTTACTTTTAGGATTGCAATTTGGTTTACACTGTTTTTGATCTTGGGTTTTAACGCTGAAACCTGCCCGGAGACCTTTGGGTGAAGGGCCGATAAACCATAATAATGATGGCAATGATAAAAACGATTAAATAGTAATCGTACTAATGATGATGGTTTTAAAAGAGTCAAAGAATCGCCCCGCAATTCAAGAGGTGTAATGTTGCAGAGAGATCCCTCTTGGGTCACAACACTCAGGTCATGGGCTAAAGAAAAAGCGTTAAAGAAATGGAAGCAGGCAAAGAGGGAAGAGATATGCTGAGAAGCAGACAATTCACTGGAAGAAAGTTCACCTCTGTGGTCCTGCATGCACAAAGAAACGTCCCTAAGTCGGCATTCCTCGGGATTTCTTTCTTCAAAGTTCTGGCGCCTCGTTCCACCCGTCCAACTTTCACGAGATTTCAGCTCCCCAGCTTTTGGCATCCAAGAAGGGGCTGAGCCCTATGGAAAGTCTCCCGGTCTGCCAGCATGTGGGATTTCAAACCCTCTGAGCCCTTGTATTCCACAGGTGCCAGGACCAATGGCAAAGGCACGTTCAAATTGCTGGTGGTGATTTAGGAAGCGTGCAGTGCGCCTCCCAGTTCAGGTGAAAACAGCCAACAGCAGCCCTGTTCCAATATCGGCATTGCAGGGCTGCAATTTAACCCTCTTCCAACGGTTCTGCCCCTTGAGCACCAAGCTCATCCTCTGCAGGTTGGTCCTCCAGGCTTCCCATCCCATTCTTCTCACCGGGACCTGATCCCAACATCCAACAAACTTGCATCAACCCAAAAGTGTTCCTCTTGTCACAGAGATGGCAGCCTGTGGGTCCTCTGGTGGCATGGCTAAAAGATGCTCGAATGAGACTTCGGGTTCCCAAGGCCCGTCATTTGGGGCAAAGAGAGGAAACTGCACATCCAACATTGCACCTCCCATTTCTCTGCCTCCGTGGTCCATATTCAGAATTTCAGGTCGGGGTCCATTCCGCCCATCCTTTGTCGCCTGTGGCGTTCACCCTCCGTAGCCATGGCCGATTCACCGTAAATGTGGAGGATACTTTCCCATTGTGCGGAAGCGTATTCTTTGAGGCTTCCTCTGAATTCTTTTTGCTCTCGTAGCCTGAATCTGGTCAGCTCTGAAACAACAACAGAAGCAAAACCAGAAGGGAGCAAAACGGAAAAGCCCAAAGCACTGTCGAAATGCAGACAATTCCCTTCTACGTGTTTTCCATGCTAAAAGGCAAAAAACAACAACAACATCCCACTGTCACGACGAAACAGTACAAAGCCACCTTCTGTCCCCCTTGCACCCGAGTCCAGGTATTTCTCTCACTTTATTCAGACTCGCCTTCCCCTCCCTCCCTTTCCACCCGGACGAAATGCGCCTTGGAAGCTCTCCTTGCCGCTTGCTCTGGGTGGGCGGCGCCAGGCACAGTATTTGGGTCACTCAGCACCACTTAGAGTTGGCGGCATCAGCAATGACCCTCCAGGAATCTCTGCCCCTTGGAAGGCCACTCCATCGCTTGCCAGTTCACAGAGGGCCAAGAACCACCCAACGGATTTGATGGGGAGCAGGAGTTGGAAAGTTTGTGAGCAACTAGCATGTGATTAGCATGCGTGCATGTGGTAGTTGTTTATGCTCACATCTGCATGTTTGCACACAACCCCGGCTTGCGCTGCTCACATTTCTCTTGAGCAGTCCTCCTCTGACTGGAGTCTACCTTGTCGATGAAACATTAGTCAAAGTATTGCAGAGGAAGAAGCAGGGAAATCCACCTGCAGTTGTGAGGAGGTCATGGAATCAGAGAGACGGAGGAGACCCAAAGACTCATCTAGTCTAACCCACTTCAAGGCAGCAATCACAGCTAAATGATGTCATGTAAATGAAACAGGCTGATGGCAGTCATCTTTCTGGTTTGTCTAGTTTCTCCAACATTTCCCCCTTCTGTACTAAAGGCTGGCTTGGATTAGGCATGGCGGCCCCAAAATACGAGTTCTGCCATCGACACCTGTATTTTTGCATGCAACCGATCCCTCTGGGTTTCCACAGTCAGCACCAGCGGGGGAATCCTGAGAGGGAAACGACCCTTCCCAGTTGGTAAACAGCAGGCAGCAAACACAAGAACATCCATTTGTGGAGGGACATCTCTGGGGAGGAATCTGGGGCCTCGGGCCAAGACGATTTATCCGAGCAGCATGCAAAACCATCTCCCCACGGCAACTGCACTATACTGAACCACATTCAGGGCTGCTGCTATTTCCACCAAAGTCTGAGGTTGTTCCTAAAAGGCTAGGTTTTTTTTTTAAAAAAAAAACCCTTTATTGATTAAAGACAATAAACAAAGGACAAATTCAAAGCGCAGACAGCGAAAGGATTCAGAGGTCAGGAGCTGCAAGGACTGTAATGGATCCAGAATGAAATCCCATCATGAGTTTAGTTTAAGAGGAGGAGGAGAGTGGAGATAGCTGGTTCCTTTGGGAAGAAAGGCGGGATATACATTTAATTAATAAAATAAAGAAATGAACAAGGAGAGAGGCAGACAGTGGTTTTTGCAGCGAATTGAACGGCGGTTGAGAGAGGCGATTGCTGCTTTTGAAGAGGACATGCATCCGATTATTTGCTTCTTGGTAAACGGGTTTGATGGGAATAAGTATTGCTTCAAAAAAACTTCCTGCCTGCTATGGGGAGATCCACTCCCAGCTGTTGGGGACTCCTGGTCTTCTCTAGGCAAACCTCCAGAGGGGTTTATAAACAGCCCCACTAGTTCATTGCAGCAAAACCCATGACACCTTGAAGGCCGACATATTTGCAGTGGTGCAAGCTTTAGTTGGCAACAGTCTACTTCATCGGATACGCAAAGCGGACTCAAATATATATCTGTATCCCATGGGAGGCCAAATGCATAAGAAAAACTGAGGTATGCCAGTCGGGTGAGCCCCAATCCAATGCAGACCACAGAGAGATGCAGGATTCCTGGATGACCCACTCTCACCACAGCCATGGACAACTCTTCTGACAGAAGAGGCGAGGCGTTTCCACCCCCAAAATACTGTGCATAAGACAAAGATGAACGGACCTTCTCCAAATGGAAGCAGAGTCAAGAGGACCACCTGAGCGTTGGGAGCTGTTTGCCCCTGGGATCCGTTACGGAGGACAAGATCATGAGACCACCCTCCTTGGAGGTCTCCAAGCCAGGCTGCTGGGGGGGGGGTGAGGTCCAGGATCCTGTCCTTCAAAGGACAGAGGTACAACAGGAGATCCACAGGTCTTCCTTCCAGTCTTGACATCCCTGACCGCCAAGGAAACTCCTTCCAGGGGAGGGAAGCCAGGATGTTCTGGGTCCTTTTTATCCAAAGCACCCTGGAAGTCTGAGATAAGAGGACTTACCTGAGTGTTGCTTCTCCAGCTTGCTCAGTGCTGGACTGAAACTTTGTCCCAAGTCCGAAAAAGGGGGAGCAGAGCGTCCTGGGGGGGGGGTCTCTCTGCCGCCGCCTCCTCCTCCCAGCGTTCCCATCACATGGGACAGACAGGCTGGTGCCAGAGGACTCAGGGAGTTAATGAGGTGGAGAATCGGGTGGTGACGCCTGGACTCTCCTGTCCCCCCCCCCCCATGCACACGGCTGGCTGTTCTTCCTGGGGGGCCTTAACCCTTGCCCTGCCACTGTTCCTGTGTGCAAGTTGGTGGGGGCAAGGAAGCCGAGCTGGAGTCCTCAGTGAGAAAGGCAGGACTGTGCTGGGATGGGAAAGGGGCAGAGATCTCGCCAGCACGCATGGATATGAGAGAGAGAGAGAGAGAGAGAGAGAGAGAGGGAGGCCAGGCTGCGCGGGAACGCCGTGACATCTGTGGCTCCTAGGTTCATAAGAGCATAGAAGAGTCCGCTGGGTCAGGCCAACAGCCCTTGCAGCCCACTGCCCTGTTCTCCGTGGGAAAGCGGTGAGCAGAATTTGAGACAACTCCTGCGCTTTCCTGCAACCGGTGTTCAGAAGCCCCTTGCGGCCTCCGACTGAGGAGGGCAGAGTGTGGTCATTGTGGCTAGGAGACATCACCAGACCCGGCACTCAGCTAGGTAAAGGTAAAGGGACCCCTGACCATTAGGTCCAGTCGTGGCCGACTCTGGGGTTGCGGTGCTCATCTTGCTTTATTTGCCAAGGGAGCCGGCGTACAGCTTCCGGGTCATGTGGCCAGAATGACTAAGGCACTTCTGGCGAACCAAAGCAGCGCACGGAAACGCCGTTTCCCTTCCCGCCGGAGCGGTACCTATTTATCTACTTGCACTTTGACGTGCTTTTGAACTGCTAGGTTGGCAGGAGCAGGGACCGAGCAACGGGAGCTCACCCCGTCGCGGGGATTCAAACTGCTGACCTTCTGATCAGCAAGTCCTAGGCTCTGTGGTTTAACCCATAGCACCACTCGTGTCCCCGGGACTCAGCTATACAGCTGCAAATACAACGTTTCAAGTGTGTTTCAAGTGCATTGTGCAAATGCGACAATAGATGGCAATGGTGAGCTTATGGTAAATTCAATGTATTTTTCAAAACACTTTTGAAAGTGGTGGTAGTGGACGTGCAAGATAACAAAAGCATTCTGGGAAATGATATACAATGAGTTGAAAAAAATTGTTTAAGATAATTTTTGTGGAAAAATCAGCTTTTTTACTATGAATTTTAGATGCAGAAATACCAAAGGAGCAGAAAATATTATTTATGTATGCGACCACAGCAGTGTGGATAATACTGGCCCAGAGATGGAAAGAAGATAAAATCCCAAACAGAGAGGAATGGCTGATGAAGATGATGGACTACGCCGAAATGGCAAAAATGACTGGGAAAATCAGAAACCAGGAAGGTAGAAACTTTAATAAGGAATGGCATAAATTTACAATTTACCAGTACTTAAGAGAACACTGTAACAACTACAAACTTTGGCAGGATTTGAGAAACGCTTGTAATGTATTAAAAGCTAAGGTAAAAATGTATTGTTTTAAGAAAAATAAAGAAAATATATGATGCAGTAGAAAAAGTTTGATAACGGAAACCATGGAGGGGTGGAGGGAAGTCTAAGGATTCAGAAAATTCTAAATGTTTATGATGATAATGATTACTGTTTGAATTCAAATGCTTAGCGTAAAACTGAATAAAAAAGATTATTTATTTTAATTTTTTTTAAAAAAAACATTTTCATAGTGTTTTTATATGTGTCTTGATTGCACCCTGATGCACATCTGATGTTACAGGTAGCTTGATACAGAAGAGACAGCCAAGCCATGGTAAGATTTTGGTTTTTCTAAAGATCCGTCCCTTGGAAGGCGGAGCAAAGTTGTCTTCTGAAGGAGCGTCTCCGCCCCCATCATTCTACCCGGACACTGAGGTCCAGCTCCGAGGGCCTTCTGGCAGTTCCCTCACAGCAAGAAGCCAAGTTACAGGGAACCAGGCAGAGGGCCTTCTCGGTAGTGGCACCTGCCCTGTGGAACGCCCTCCCACCAGATGTCAAAGAGAAGAACAACTACCAGACTTTTAGAAGACATCTGAAGGCAGCCCTGTTTAGGGATGCTATTAATATTTGACGAATCATTGTATTTTAATATTCTGCTGGAAGCCAGATGGGTGGGGTATTATTATTATTAATAATAATAATAATAATAATAATAATAATAATAATAATTCTGCTACTCCAGAGAGTAGAGTCAACAGCAGGAAGAACTTCCTGACGGCAAGAATGCCTTTGTGGTGGAAGAGTTTCCCTCGGAAACTGGGGGTGAGGGTCTCCTTCCTTGGACATTTCTAAACAGAGATTGGATGGCCAACTGTCAAAGATTCTTTAGCTGTGGTTCCTGCATCATAGGGGGCTGAACTACATGACCCTTTTGGGCACCTTATACAGTGAGGGGGGAAAGTATTTGATCCCTTGCTAAATTTGCCCGTTTGCCCTCTGATGAAGAAATTACCAGTCCATAATTTTAATGGTAGGTTTACTGTAGCTGTGAGAGACAGAATAACAACAGGGAAAACCCCCCCAGAAACCCAGAAGACAAAAGTCAGAGTTTGATGTGCATTATAATGAGTGAAATAAGTATTTGATCCCTTTGCAGAAGCGGAGAAGCGAAGTTACAGGGAACCAGGCAGAGGGCCTTCTCGGTGGTGGTGCCCACCCTGTGGAATGCCCTCCCACCAGATGTCAAAGAGAAGAACAACTACCAGACTTTTAGAAGACATCTGAAGGCAACCCTCTTTAGGGAAGCTTTTAATGGGCTATTGTATTTAAATATTCTGTTGGAAGCCGTCCAGAGTGGCTGGGGAAACCCAGCCAGATGGGCGGGGTATAAATAATAAAATTATTATTATAGATGCAGGTTGCAAATGTAGAAATACTGACGGCAACTGAATCAAGTTCTTCTTTCAGGCATGCTGGGCCCATGCATTGAGCTTTCCTGTGGGGCTCAGCAGAATGGAGGGGATTCCTGGAACGATCAGGTCAGAAGCATTTAGCCGATTTCCCAGTGCTGCCGGTGCAGGACCACTCGGATGTCAATGAGCAAGGCTGCCGGCCCAAGAGCAACACAAGAACAGAAACCCCTAAGAGGAGCCCTGCTGAATCCGGCCAATGGTCCGTCCAGTCCATCACCGTGTTCTCACAGTGATCAGCCAGATGCCCCAATGGGAAACCAGCAAGCGGGATTCGCACTCTGTCCTCCTGCAATTTCCAGCAACTGGACCTCAGGAGCATTGGTGCCTCCAGAGCCGGGCCAGCCTGGCTAGTAGCTGATAATAGCCACCTCCTCCATGAATTTCATAAAATCATAGAACTGGAGAATTGGAAGGGACCCCAGGGTCATCTAGTCCAACGCCCTGCAATGCAGGAAATAACAGTTAAAGAATTCCTGTCGATGGTCATCCAACCTTTGCTTAAAAACCTCCAAAGAAGGAGAGTTCTTTGGAGTCCCCCCCCCCCCCCAATTTCGTTGTTCTGTATGGGACAATGACAATAAAGATTATCGTATTGTATTGTATCGTTCACTACCTTCTGAAGGAGTCTGTTCCACTCTTGAACAAGTTTCTTTCTCTTTCTCTTTCTCTTTTCTTTTTAAATTTTTATTTTCTTTTACAAAAACAGTAACCAAAAATTAAACAGCTCTTACCGTCAGTTCTTCCTGATGTTGAGTTGGAATCTCCTTCCCTGTAACTTGAAGCCGTGGGTTCGAGTCCTCCCCTCCGGAGCAGCAGAAAACAAGCTTGGCTCCCTCTTCCACGTGGAAGCCTTTCAGATATTTTTTGATGATGGCTCTCTTATCTCCTTTTCTCCAGGTGAAAACTACCCAACTCCTTCAGCCGTTCCTCATCAGGCGTGGTTTCCAGTCCCTTGGTTATCCTGCTTGGAGCCTGTTTCCCATATCAGCGCTGGGTTTAGGACAGTGCGGGAGGTTCCCCCTCCCAGGACTCCAAGCCGAGAGACTGCAAAACAAGAGCAATAGTAATTGTTATTATCATATAATAATAATAATAATAATTTATTATTTATACCCCGCCCATCTGGCTGAGTTTTCCCCAGCCACTCTGGGCGGCTCCCAATCAGTGTTAAAAACCGTACAGCATTACATATTAAAAACTTCCCTGAACAGGGCTGCCTTAAGATGTCTTCTGAACGTCAGGTAATTCTTTATCTCTTTGACATCTGATGGGAGGGCGTTCCACAGGGCGGGCGCCACTACCGAGAAGGCCCTCTGTCTGGTTCCCTGTAGCCTCACTTCTCGCAATCAGGGAACCGCCAGAAGGCCCTCGGCGCTGGATCTCAGTGTCCGGGCTGAACGAACTTGAACCAACTTGGCCCCTGCAATCAGGACCCAAGGCCCTTTGTTTGTATTTTCCCTCTGCAGACGATCTAGAGGGTGGGAGCTGGAGAACAGGGCCTTTTCTATGGTGGCTCCCCATTTGTGGCCTGCTCTCCCCAAGGAGGCAGATCTCTTGCTTGCCTTATCCACCTCCTGAGGAACATGCAGAGAAATGGGCTCACGGTCCGTCGAGGGAGACTTGGCGGCGGGTCGGGTCGCATAGTGACTCTGGGCTACTGGATGAGGACACCATGGGCAGGAGCGTCCAGAGGTGGGTTCGAAATCAGCCAGGTGCCAGGCGCGTTTTGCAACCACGTGGAAAACTCTGGTTGGGGAAAGCAAAATGCCACTTTTGAAATATTTTCCTTGATGCTTGAATTTGTTTTATTCGGGATTGTTTTATTTGATTTTTAATGTGCTGTAAACGTCTTTGAGATTTGTTCTTTAAAATGTAAAGCGGTATAGAAAGCTGGACCATAAAGAAGGCTGACCACTGAATGGATGCTTTTGAATTCTGGTGCTGGAGGAGACTCTTGAGAGTCCCATGGACTGCAAGAAGATCAGACCTCTCCATTCTGAAGGAAATCAGCCCTGAGTGCTCCCTGGAAGGACAGATCCTGAAGCTGAGGCTCCAAGACTTTGGCCACCTCATGAGAAGAGAAGACTCCCTGGAGAAGACCCTGATGTTGGGAAAGATGGAGGGCACAAGGAGAAGGGGACGACGGAGGACGAGATGGTTGGACACTGTTCTGGAAGCTACCAGCATGAGTTTGACCAAACTGCGGAAGGCAGTGGAAGACAGGAGGGCCTGGCGTGCTCTGGTCCATGGGGTCATGAAGAGTCAGACACGACTAAACGACTAAACAACAACAACAAACTTCTTTGAGATTTGTTCTTTAAAATGTAAAGCTGTATAGAAATGGAAATAATGATGATGATGATGATGATAATAATAAGTGCTTTGGGGGGGTGCGCGCAGGGGAACGCATACCCCTAAACATTTTGTGAATCTTTGTACTTTAGTCCATTTCCTGTATTTATTCTCCCCCGATTTGAACTTTAAAATGGTGATTTTCTTGAGTCAAAATGAGAGTACCCCAAAATATTTTCTTAGAAAAAGCACTGATAATAATAATAATAGTTTATTATTTTTATCCCACCCATCTGACTGGGTTTCCCCAGCCCCCCTCTGGGCTGCTTCCAACAAAATATTAAAATACAATAGTCTGTTAAACATTAAAATCTTCCCTAAACTTAAAAAAACCAAAACTTTTTGACATATCTAAACGTTAATCTTTCTGTATTTTACCTAAATTTTATGGGTAGGGTAGCAGTAGTGGATTTTATGGGTGAGGGGAGAGCTCTCCACCTGCCTTGCTGTACCCTCTGCTTCTCAATGTGTATCGTATTGTTTTACGTACTGTGGCTTGCCGTTGTTTTATTGATTATAGTTTAGATATTATTGTAACTGTTGAGTGGATTTCTGTTTAACTTTTATATGTTGACATTATTACTTTATACTATTCTAATGATTGCCGAATGTTACTTTTTTGATGGAGGTTGCCTATTTTAAAGTTATGTTTAATCATGTTTTTGTATTGCATTAGATTGTTATAAGATGTACATTTTTTATTTCTTCAGCTTGTAAACCGCCTTGAGTATTGTAAGATTGAAAGACGGTATACAAATAAAAAATGATGATGATGATGATGATGATAAACAGGGCTGCCTTCAGATGATAGTGATAATTCCATTGGAGGGGGGAACGGCACCGAGGGTTGATGTGTGTCCGGGATTTCCTGCACACACCCTCTTTTTTGGGGGGCCAACATTCGCTTCCGGGGAGGAGTTGCATTTTATTGGAAATGTCCGAGTGGGGGGTGTATTTTTTAAAAAAAATATTTTTATTTTGTTTAATTGGCACTCTGCTGCAGAAGCAGTTGCTTTGGCTGCAGGTGAGCATGCAGAACGGTCTGTTGTTTGCACCGTCACATTTGATTCGCTGCACAAACCGTTGGCAGGTCTCCCCACTTAATTTGGAGATCTCCTCTGCCCACGGATGGGGGGGGGAGCAGCCCCAAGGGAGCCCCTCCGGGTGGCATCATGCCAGGGCCGTCCGCTCTCCTTTCCAGTCGCCTTCAGCGGGCAGAAGAAGTGTGTCAAAATATCCTTATGCAACCCAAACATCCTGCCTGCTGTTATTTACTAATCTCTGGCACCCTCTGATGTCGGCCCTGGAAAACTGCTCCAGATTCAGCCAAAGCAAGGGAGAAAACTGAAGACCGGAAAATAATGGCCTTTGCTTGCTGGAGCACGATATGTTGTGCTCACCCTAACATTGCGGCCAGTGAAACAGGGTATGCAAGGCTTGGTGGTGCTATTTTGCAAAAAGCAAACAGCGCTGCAAATGAGGCCCAAATGAAGCCGCACTCGGCTCCACCCAGCTCAGTCTAGTATTTGTCTTATTTTGCATTATTTTGCATTGCCTGACATTTTCAGAAGGCAAACTTAAAATTCTTCGGTTTTTGAAGGCCGATCAAGGGCTTCCTCATCAAACATAGACATACCGAGCTAAACCAAAGAATCCTAGAGCTGGAAGGGACCCCCGGTGGTCATCAGGTCTGTCCCCCTTGTGATGCAAGAATCTCAGCTAAAACAAACAGGTGGCCTTCCTCCAGCCTCTGTTTTTAATCTGTTGGGAGCCGCCCAGAGTGGCTGGGGAAACCCAGCCAGATGGGCAGGGTATAAATATTTATTATTGTTGTTGTTGTCATTATTATTATTATTATTATTATTATTATTATTATTATTACAGTGGTACCTCGGGTTAAGTACTTAATTCGTTCCGGAGGTCCGTTCTTAACCTGAAACTGTTCTTAACCTGAAGCACCACTTTAGCTAATGGGGCCTCCTGCTGCTGCCCTGACGCTGGAGCACAATTTCTGTTCTCATCCTGAAGCAAAGTTCTTAACCCATGGTACTATTTCTGGGTTAGCAGAGTCTGTTGCCTGAAGCGTATGTAATCTGAAGCGTATGTAACCCAAGGTACCACTGTACTGGGGAAAACATAGCTTTAACTATACGGACCTTTATTGGCAAGGTGGGAAGCCCACAAATTAATAATAATAATAATAATAATAATAATTTTTATTTATACCCCGCCCTTCCTGGTTCAAAAACCGGGCTCAGGGCGGCTAACAACAAATTTAAAAGCAGCATAAAATACAGTATAACAATAATAACAATAATGACTACAATAAGGATGATGATGATGATGCAATATAGGCCTAGGGTAGCTCAGTCAGTGGAGCATCTTAATCTCAGGCGGTGGGTTGAAGACCCACGTTGGCCTGGAGGGTGGGGTTGGACTGCAGGACCTTTTGGGGTCCCTCCCAACTCCTATTTCCTGCTTCTTTCCGCAGGGCCTGTAAGACAGAGTTGTTCCGCCTGGCCTTTGGCTTGGAGCCAATTTTATTCCCTCCCCCTCTCTCTTTTTCCTTTCTCCTCCTGTGATGAGGCTGCATTGTAATATTTTAATGTTTCAATATTTTAATTGTTGTATTCTAATCTTGTTTTTAAGTTGTATTGATTCAACTTGTTTTTATTATTGCTTGTCAGCCGCACTGAGCCCGGTCTTGGCTGGGGAGGGCGGGGCATAAATAAAAAATATTTTATTTATTTATTTATTTATTATTATTATTATTATTATTATTATTATTATTATTATTATTATTATTATTATTATTATTAATAATAATAATAATCTTCTGTGCAGCTCCTTGGCAATCGCTTTTTAAAAAACAACCTCCCTGCAGGGCGACACCTATCTAACTCCCCAGGCGTCCCCAGGACCCAAAGCTCTCCAGAATCCCTGATGCTTTTAGGCAGCCCTTTCCCAAACTGCGCCGGGGGTCTCTCCCTGCCCCGGGGCAACGGGGAGCGCGGAGAAGTGGGGGGAGGTCGATGCGGGGGGGTCTCTTCCTCTTCCTCGTGCCCCTCCCCGCTCCCCAAAATAGCCCGGGGCGCGCGTGGGAGGAGCAGGAGGCGGAGCGAGAGGCGGCGCCTTCCTTCCTTTCTTCCTTCCTTTTCTCTCCGGCTGCGCCTGGCGCGCTCTCGCCCTCCTTTCTCTTCCTCTCCCCGGGGCTCCTCGGTCGGCGGGCAGGTCCCTCCCGGAGGCTCCATGGCTGCGATCTTCGGCGGCGTGGAGGGGTGAGTGAGGCCGGAGCCGGCCAGGGACCCTGCAGCCAGGCAGAGGGGAGGAGATGGGGCGCGTCCGCCTCCTACCTGGGCGCACATGATATGGGAGCGGGGTCCCTGTTTCCCCCCAGCCTTGCCCTCACCTGGGCTGGATCCTCAAAGGCAAACCAGCCAGATGGGCGGGGTCTTGCTATTATTGTTGTTGTTGTTGAGTCATTTAGTCGTGTCTGACTCTTCGTGACCCCCTGGACCAGAGCACGCCAGGCACTCCTGTCTTCCACTGCCTCCCGCAGTTTGGTCAAACTCATACTGGTAGCTTCCAGAACAGTGTCCAACCATCTTGTCCTCTGTCGTCCCCTTCTCCTTGCGCCCTCCATCTTTCCCAACATCAGAGTCTTTTCCAGGGAGTCTTCTCTTCTCATGAGGTGGCCAAAGTCTTGGAGCCTCAGCTTCATGATCTGTCCTTCCAGTGAGCACTCAGGGCTGATTTCTTTAAGAATGGATACATTATAATTTATATTTATAGCTATTGTGGCCGATAGCTCTCTATTCCACAAATTTCCTGCTCTGAAAGTCATCCAAATTGGCTGCCATCACTGTGGCAGGGAGTTCCACAGTTCAACTCTGCACAAAGGAGGACTTTGTTTTCTCCATCCTGAATCTTCCAGCCTTTCGCTTCATGGGATGTTCACAAGTCTTAGTCTTCTGGGAGAGAGAGGAAAACTTTCCTCTATCCGCTTTCTCAATACCATGTTATACTTTTATAAGCTTCTGCCCTGTTGCCTCTTCCTCGCCTTTTTTATCAACGAAAAAGTCCCAAACTCTGTGACCTTTCCTGGTAGGAGAGTTGCTCCCCTGGAGAGCTCCGTCGGTTAGAGCCTGGTGCTGATAAAACTCCAGGCTTGCAGGTTTGATCCTGCTGCATATTCCTGCTTTCCAGGGGTCAGTGGTTCTCAATTGTGGGTCCCCAGATGTTTTTGGCCTACAACTCCCATGATCCCTAGCTCACAGGACCAGTGGTCAGGATGATGGGAGTTGTAGGCCAAAAACATCTGGGGACCCAAGGCTGAGAAAGGCTGGATAGATTATCCTTCCAACTCTCTGATTCTTTATATTTTGGTGGCCCTTTTTCCAGCTCTACTATCTCCTTTCCCAGAACCACACATGCTATTCTTCCAAGCGCACCACAGATTTGTATTTGCACAGAGCGACAGGTGCTCAGATTAATGAATTTTCCATTTCTCTCGCCTCTGCTCACCCAGAGCAGCAGACACCGTTTGAAATGCTGCAGCAAAATCATTTTAAAAAGCAAAACCTGCCATATGCAGGTAAGCGGGATCCAAACAGAGATATCTGGGAGGCAAATGAAAAGGCCTTTGCCTGTTGCTAAAAGGAGAGTGTGCAGGGCACCAGGGGAGGGGTCCAAAGCGGGGGGGGGGGAGCGGGGGGGGACCTGCGGCAACAGATTCCCATCAACCGCTGGCCACCCTTTCCTGGGACTGATGGGTACTGGAGTCCGGCAACCAATGCAGAGCCTTGGAAGCCGCCCAGAGGTTCTAACCCTAACCCTAACCCTCTGGGCTGGAGCAACCAGATTGGTGGGGTATAAACAAATAAATAATTCCATAAATAATGGAATCTGTTCCACTGTCAAGCAGCTTTCGTTGTCGTTGTCATTAATATCTATCATCTATCTATCTATCATCTACCTACCTACCTACCTACCTACCTATCTATCTATCTATCTATCTATCATCTATCATCTCCAGGCATCTTTATTGGCAATTAGAAAGTACATAATTATATGTGCACTAAACATGGTGAGAGGGACGTGGGTGGAGCTGTGGGTTAAACCACAGAGCCTAGGACTTGCCGATCAGAAGGTTGGCGGTTTGAATCCCCGCAACGGGGTGAGCTCCCGTTACTCGGCCCTTGCTCCTGCCAACCTAGCAGTTCGAAAGCACATCAAAGTGCAAGTAGATAAATAGGTACCGCTCCGGTGGGAAGGTAAACGGCATTTCCGTGTGTTGCTCTGGTTCGCCAGAAGCTGCTTAGTCCTGCTGGCCACATGACCCGGAAGCTGTACGCCGGCTCCCTCGGCCAGTAAAGCGAGATGAGCGCCGCAACCCCAGAGTCGGCCACGACTGGACCTAATGGTATGGGGTCCCTTTACCTTTACCTTAAACATGGTGAGACATACATAAAAGAGAGAAAAAGAAAAAGAGAAGGGAAAGTGAAGGGGACGACGACGACGACCCAAAACTGTATACTTCAAAAGTTGTTATTGCAATAACAAAGTTGCTGTTGTTGTTGTTATGGTTGTTGTTACTGGGTGGCTGCCCCTAGTCCAAACAGAGCCTATGATCCCTTTATTCCTGTTCCATGACATATTATTTTTTTAAAATGTGGTTCTTATTCTTCTTATTTTGAGGGGTTCTCTTTCGCTTTCTAACCCTGGGTTGAGAACAGTGGAAGCAAAAGGTGGAGAAAAAAGGGAAGTTGATGTCTTAGGAACCGGGAAATCCCATGAAGGCAACAATGCAAATGCGTCTTTCATCAGGGCTATAACTGGAGGAGGAACCTGGGCGTCCTGGAGGGGTGTGGGGACACTGGCCTGCTGCCCAGTTAGAGTTTCCCTTCCTCCAATTTGTGCTGAGGTTGTCCAAAAGGTCTATCTCAGTTGCTCAGTTGCTGGAGGGGTGTGGGATGTGCTGCACAACTCAGGTTTGCTCCCTGCACGGCTTGTCAGATGGAGGGTTTCAATTGGACGTGTGTATTCTTGTCTCATAAATCTCCCGCGTGATCCGCAGAACCAATCTCAACAGACCACGTCTCCAACGGGAACTGACTCTTGCCCTCCATTTCGGGGTGCTGTTTTTACCCCAATGTCTCACGTGGCTTGAAATGGCAGGTGGTTAGAGGCGAGGGTGATGAATTGCCTGTCAGGTGTGCCAAGGGATGCAGGAAGTTAAATTGCACAGAGTTCGTGGGTTTTTTCTTATTATTATTGATTTCTGTGCTATCACGAGGGATGAGAACTTGGCAGAGAAATCTTGGGTTTTGAAAGACCTGGGTGGAGCTGTGCATAGATCTTTCGGCAGGACAGAGTTCTAACGCCCTTTTTAATATAAAGCACCTGCCTCAGATTCTTAGCATTTATTATGTACTCCTTCCTTCCTGGGACGCAGGTGGCGCTGTGGGTTAAAGCCTCAGCGCCTAGGACTTGCCGATCGAAAGGTCGGCGGTTCGAATCCCTGCGGCGGGGTGCGCTCCCGCTGCTCGGTCCCAGCGCCTGCCAACCTAGCAGTTCGAAAGCACCTCCGGGTGCAAGTAGATAAATAGGGACCGCTTACCAGCGGGAAGGTAAACGGCGTTTCCGTGTGCGGCTCTGGCTCGCCAGAGTAGCGATGTCAGCTGGCCACGTGACCCGGAAGTGTCTCCGGACAGCGCTGGCCCCTGGCCTCTTGAGTGAGATGGGCGCACAACCCCAGAGTCTGTCAGGACTGGCCCGTACGGGCAGGGGTACCTTTACCTTTACCTTCCTTCCTCCCTCCCCCCAACATAATATCAAACCTAAAAAGATAAAAGTAAATACACCATAATATTTCTCTATCTTTGAAACATTTTCTAATACTAACAGTGTGAATGTTTATTTAAATCCTGCCATCAAGTCTATTGACTTTCTTTGTTTCTGCAAGTATAATATAAACGGTTCTTTTTCAAAGTCTCTGTTGTCTTTTTCTCTTAGTCAGTCTGTCATTTTTTGCCAGTTCTGCATAGTTCATCAACTTCTCTTGCCATTGTTCTTTAATTGGTATTTCTCCAGTCTTCCAGTTTTGTGCAATCAATATTCTTTCTGCTGTGGTAGCATACATAAATAATGTCCTCTTTTCTTTTGGTATGTCTTGGCCAAAAATACCTAGTAAGAAAGCTTCTGGTTTTTTTACAAAAGTTATTTTCAATATTTTCTTCAGTTCATTATATATCATTTCCCAATAGGCTTTTACCTTTTTACAATCCCACCACATATCATAAAACAACCCCACTTTCCTTTTTCAAGGAGCTTTCCTTGCTTCTAGATCTTAAACACACAAGTTGCTGGTTTTGGTGCTGGGCTGCAAGAAGGCCTTGTCCGTTGCATGCGCCTCTGCTGTTTTGGGGTTTCCAGCACAGCTACAGTTGTGTTCAAGGAGACTGAGCGATGCCTGGACCTCTGCAACTGTTCAGCGCTAAATACGCTGCAAAGTTGTCAAATCTACGAGATTCCTCTGTCACAGGCAGATGTGCGGCTTGGCTGTGCATCAATGCACTTGGGTGACACAAATGGACACCCAAACCCCTTTTGGGATGTTTGCATGGGGAACAAAAATAGCTTCTAGCCTTATGAAAAACGATGATTTACGAGACCATAATTAAGTGCTGGAGCATTTCCTTGGCACAGAAATGGTCTTGGGTTCAGTCCTTGACAGCAGGCCGAGCCGAGAAAGACTTCCCTCTCTGAAATCCTGCAGACAGTTGGTGTAGAGCAGGGGTCAGCAAACTTTTTTCAGCAGGGGGCCGGTCCACTGTCCCGCAGACCTTGTGGAGGGCCAGACCATATTTTGAAAAAATAATAATGAACGAATTCCTATGCCCCACAAATAACCCAGAGATGCATTTTAAATAAAAGGACACATTCTACTCATGTAAAAACACGCTGATTCCCAAACCGTCCGTGGGCCAGATTGAGAAGGTGATTGGGCTGGATCCGGCCCCCGGGCCTTAGGTTGCCTACCCATGGCGTAGAGAGTGCTGCATTGCATGGGACGGTGGTCAGACTTCTCCTGAGGCAGTTTCTTGCAAACCCAACGATGCAAAATGGAGCAGCCCAGCCCAGCATGCCTTTGGGTTGCTCAATGGTCATGCCCAGTTTTGCAATTCTGGGCTGCATCCGTTTGCAAAAGACGGCACAGCCACCTGCTTGGACTCTGCAGAGAACACCATTTAACTCCCCACTTAACATTGCTCAGTTCTGTTTATGGCTGCATGTGGAGGCTTCGCAGTGGGTTGTGTTGCTCAGCTGTTGCACCAACTCTGCATGAAGCAGATTGTGTCCAAGTCTTTTTTTTCTTCAAATTTTTTTATTACTTTTCCAATAAATTTCAAACAAACAAATACACAAACAAACATAAATCTCAACCTATTTAAACCAATCTTAGTAACATTATTAAGTGATATCCCCCTGGTTGAATTTCTGTGTATATCATTTTAACAGTTTTCCAAAACCAATGTTCTTATGAAATTAACTTAATCACTTAACATCTTTCTTTCATTCAAATTTGGCATTAAACATATTAATTAATCACATTACATATTCAAATCCTAAGCCTATCTGATATTTGCAAGCTTTTCCAATTACGTTAACTTAACATATTTAACTAAATAGTCTTTAAATTTCATCCATTCCTCCTGGTAGTCCTCCTCCTTCTGGTTGTGGACTCTTCCCGTCAGGTCGGCTAGCTCCGAAAAATCCATCATCTTCATCTGCCAAGGTTGTGTCAAAGTCTTGACGAAAATCTGATTCTTTAATATAAAATAAAAACGTTTGATGCTTTATAATGTTTTATATATTCTGTAAGCCGCCCAGAGTGGCTGGGGGAACCTAGCCAGAGGAGTATAAATAATAAAATGATGACGATGATGATGCCTTCAAAAGGAGCCCAGTGGTGGCTTTGAGACTCTCCACGCTCAAGGGGAATGTCTAACACGGTCTTGCTCCTGACCTCCTTCTCCACATTGCTCTTGCTGGAAGGAAAGGTTTCAAAAAGTCCTCTCTGTCCTCTGTCCCGAATCTTCCACTGTCCGGCTTTCCTCGGATGACCATGGGTTCTAGTGTGAGGAGAACTCGTCTCTCCACTTTCTCCGTGATAGGCATGATTTTATGGACCCCTGTCGTGCGGCTTCTGACTCGGCTATTTTGGCTTTTGTTTCTCCCCCCACCGCAGGGGAGGGACCCACTCCCACGTGGTCCTGATCTCTGAAGATGGCAAGATCCTGGCAGAAGGCGAGGGGCCTTGCACCAACCACTGGGTAAGTAACCCCACCTTTATTTGTTATAATTGTGATGATCATGGCGTACAGCTGATGAAAACCCCAAATTAACAATCTCTGAAAATTAGAGTATTAAATGAAATTAGCAAAACAAGGATTGCAAATAGAGCAATATTGGACCTCTGAGAAGTAGAAGCATGCAGCAGACCAGTTCTTTTTTTCTTTAGCCCAGGTAAGACAAATAAAGGCTTGACATATCTCGCTTTGCATGTCATGAGTCTATCTCATATATTAGTTTCACCTTTTAAGTTGAATTACTGAAATAAATGAACTTTTCTACAATATTCTAATTTTTTGAGTTTCACCTGTATATGAATGTTTGGAAATGCCTCTTAGTCACAAGGGACTAAGTCCTTCTTAGAAAGGAGAGAATATGAAAAAAAAGGTTTAGAAATAAGTAAAAATTTAATGGTAAGGATTTGCTGAACTAACAATCTGAATTGGAATACAAAAAAGGGACGTATGAGGAGGTCCGGGAAATAAGTTAAAGGAAAATAAGTAATGGAAATTCTGTGTGTTTTTAATTATTTTTATTTTTGTATTTTTGTTATTTTTTCTTTTTCTTTTCATTGTATTATTATTGAAAATTTTAATAAATATTCTATAAAAAAGTCCTTCTTAGAAAGGGAAGCAGTTAGGGTTGATCTTTATTTAAACTGAAATCATTCAATGTCGCACCCCGCACCCCTCTTGTATCTCAGGCATCAACAGAGGCAACTTCCTAGAGTAATGCAATGATCACAGTAAATCTCTGCTCATATCCTGCAAGACAGGATATTCACATGCCTGGGAGCAACCCTGATTAAGTATTTTACTGTTATTGATTGATTTGTTCATGGCATTTAGACCCCCCCCCCTTTGGCTCCAAGGTGGGGGCAAACACAGTCCTCCTGCCCCATCTCATTTAATCCCCACTACAGCCCTGTGAGGTTGGCCGGGCCGAGAGAAAACATTGACTGGCTCCCGACATCGGGCCTACTGAGCTTCATGACCGAGCGAGGCTTCGAACCCTGTCCTCCTCCTAGTGTTGGAGATAAGCAGTGTCCAGTGCACAGCGGAATGATGAAAAGTATGTGCCAACATGCTCTATATTACTTTATTTACACTTCAAAGCTGGTAATTTACAGAAAAACATTTTCCCTCTGCCGGAGCAGAGAAAGGCATCCTCTCTCCTCTAAAGCACGGAGAGAAACACACTGAACTGCAAAGAACAGTGAAAAAACAGGAAACCAGTGTACGTCACATCCAGTCTCCTTTCCCGTGAGAAAACCCAACAGCACTTGACTGTTGAATGTAAACATTGTCTTGTGACAAGCACTTCGCTGCTCAGTGAAGGAAGCAGAAACCAACATCCTCCCCCTTTCTGTGAACATCACTGGGCAGCGTGTTCGTACAATATCAGTACAAACCCAACTTCTGCACATAGGTACAGTGTTGATCCCTTGATACAATCTTGGACAATACATCAGCAGGAATTTCATTACCTGGCATATAGGACACAGTTACGAGTCCCTTCTGAATACGTTCCCTAGCATGTTGCAACTTCAATTGCAAGTGCTTCGTGCTTTGCTTACAACCTTCAGAATTCAGCAAAGCCAAACATGCTTTGTTGTCCTGGTAAACCTGGATTGGACATTTGACAGGAATTTTCATGTCTTTGCACAATTGTAACAACCATTCACAATCCTTAAGTGAATAAGACAGTGCATTCAGTTCAGCTTCACAAGTACTTAAGCTAACTGTTGTTTGCTTCTTGCATGACCAATCAAATAGACCCTGATTGTACTTATAGCAAACTCCAGACGTACTTTTCCTGTCTGTAGTGTCACTTCCAAAACTTGCATCTGCAAATATCTCAAGACCACCAGATTTCTGATTGTTAAATCTCAGTCTGTAATGCATAGTGCCTTTCAAATACCGCGCTATGCGTTTCAGAGCTTTCCAATCCTTAACAGTAGGATTGTTGACTTGTCTGCTTAGCAAATTACAGCTAACAGCAATGTCTGGTCTTGAACATCTGGCAATGAAGTTTAGCTTGCCTAGCACACTTCTGTACAGTGTAGTGTCAGAAAATGCTTCTTCAGTGTCATCTACCTGATAACCTGTTGTCATCGGTATGTCCACAGGGTTAGCATCCATCAGGTTTAGTTTGCTTAACACATCAGCAATTTTACGTGACTGGTGTACTAGAATGTTACCATCTTGATCTCTCTCTATTTCCAGAGATAGGTAGTTGTTTACCTCACCAAGATCTTTCATGTCAAAGTGCTCTTTCAATTGAGCTAGGGCATTATTGTACATTGTGACATCCTTCCAAAAGAATAAAAGATCATCAACATAAAACAAACAATACAGTTTCTTTTGCCCCTCCTCTTTGACAAATACGCATGGATCAGCTTTCCCTTGCTTAAAACCTAGAGAAAACAATACTTCAGTGAGTTTTGTGTGCCAACACCGTGCACTTTGTTTGAGACCATAAAGGGACTTCTTCAGAGCACAAACAAATCCCTGTTTTACCTGTACGCCATCAGGTGGAAGCATATAAAGTGATTCATCTAGAGATCCGTACAGAAAAGCTGTATTCACATCATGGTGACTAATGTGTAGATTCTCTTCTGCAGCTAGCTTGAGCATAAGCCTAATGCTCTCATACCTCACGGTGGGTGAGTAGGTCTCGTGATAGTCTTCACCTGGTACCTGTGCAAAACCTCTGGCTACCAATCTGGCTTTGTGTCTGACTATCTTGCCATTTTGATCTGTCTTCGCTTTGAAGACCCATTTGCTTCCAAGCAGTTTCATTCCTGGAACTACTGGAACAAGGTCCCATGTTTTGTTCCTTTCCAAGGAATCAAGCTCAGCCTTCATGGCATTTAACCATGGCTCAGCTTCCTTTGAATCCAAATCCTGGATTTCTTGGAAACTTGAAGGTTCAAACACCTTCTTGGAGCTTTTAACAGCTGTTACTGCTATCTTAGCAAACTCATCAGCAAATCTCTTTGGAGGTCTGCCTTTTGTTGCTCTCTGTGACCTGCGAATTAGCCTTAAGTCTTCAACACTCTCCTCTTCCTTCTTAGGAGAAAAGCGACCTATTGTGAACAATGGTTCCTCCAATTCTTGATCAGAGCTTTCAGAGGGTCGCATAGAGGCTTTCGCACTCTTGAAATCCTCTGAATCACCCGATTCAGTTTCAGACTCAGACTCAGAACCTTCATCAGTGGGTGTGGGTTGTTGCGGTTGCTTTTGACTATCCTCAGTTTCATCACTGTCATCAGGATAACATTGGAAAATTCCCACATTCTCCCCCCACTTGGCATTGTACTCAACACTTCTTGTGAGCTTAATTGTCTTAGAGTCAGTCATCATTATTCTGTAAGACCCTTTCTGATAACCTAGAAAGATACCATGCAATCCACGCTTGTCTAACTTGGAGCTTTGTGGTGAGTGAACCCACATGTCAGAACCAAAAATTTTCATGTGTTTGATGTATGGCTTCTTGCCAAACATCTTCTCATAGGGGGTACAACCAATCGCTGAAGATAACCTGCGATTATAACTGTAAGTGAAACATGAGAGAGCTTCGGCCCAATAACTCTCTGGAAGATTGGCATCATGCAGCAAGGTTTTTAACCCTTGAAGCAATGTCTGATTTGCTCGTTCCGCAAGTCCATTCTGCCATGGCGAGCGAGGACTAGACAAATCGTGTTGAATTCCTTTCTCAGTCAGAAAAGCTTCAAACTGCTGAGAAGTGAATTCTCCCCCGCGATCACTGAAAAGAGTCTTTACCTTCTTACCATGCACATTTCCCAACCAAGCACAGAATTCCTTGAACCTTGGAAAAGCCTCTGATTTCTGCTTGAGATTGTACACATAAATATACCTGGAAAATGCATCAATGAGAACCATGAAGTACCTGTTTCCACCCAAAGAGGGCGCTAGTGGTCCAACCAAATCAGCATGAACAACCTGGTATGGTTCTGTAGCTTGCCTACTAGACACCTTACCTTTCGCAGCCATTTTTACCTTGTTTGCTGCGCATGCCTTGCACTTCATGTGGTATCTGCAGGGTTTAATAGTCATACCTTCAACCAAGGCAGGCATTTTAGATACTGCCTCAAAATGCAAATGTCCAAATTTTCGATGAAAATCGTGAATACATTCTGCATGCAAACTTTTGTTAGAACCTGCAATGCAACAAGTGTCATCCTGCACAACATCATCAAAATACAAAACATACAAACGATCAACATATTCAGCATGCAATACATAATCATTTTTCTTTGTGATGATGCACCTTTTGTTCTTAAAGGAAACGTCAATTTTCCGCTCATTCAGCTGTCCAACGCTGAGCAGATTATGCTTAGCTTCTGGCACATAAAGCACATCCTGTATCGATAAGTCCAAACTGTGAAGAACAACAGTTCCGTAGCCTTTACTGGGAATTGTGTGGTCATCCGCCTGGTGAATCGCACCTTCCTGCGGTGTAAAAGACACGAACAGTCGCTTATCGTTGCACATGTGGTGGGTCGCCGCTGAATCAACAACGAAGAAAGATCTAGATGTCTTCTGGACCTCTGCAACCTTTGGAGTGAAGCGTGAGACCATTGCCTTGTGCTGCGTTGTCCTGGACACCGGACCTTTGCCTTTGCCTCGGCCTTTTCCACGCGATGAGCTTTCGCTGCGCTGCTCTGTCTTGGCCCTGGGATATCTGCATTCCCTCTTCATATGGCCTAGACGTCCACACGAGTAGCATTTCACTGCCTTCAAAGCTTTGGCGCCATCTGGTGGTTCCACTGCACTATGGGATGACGTCTGTGAAGACTCCCCCTTGCCCATGCAGCTATCACCCCGGCGGTCTGCTTCATTCTGAATCATGGCAGTATCACAGGCTACTGTGAGTTGAGCATTTGGCTGATCAGTGGTATCAAATCCCCCACTTGCCTCATCCAGCCTTCTGCAGCTAGCCATCATGACTTTGGCATTAGCCTTCTGCGTCATCTCTGCTGCTTTAAATCAAGCTGCTTCATACAAGCTGTGTCTGTGTACAGCTGCTTCAATCCAAAAGCAAATTCAAAAGTACTTTCGATTTCCAGCCTCTGCCTGTGAACCTGTGCCTTTCTGCTTAACTGCTTTGCTTATCTGCAGCTGCTTCAAACCGCATTCCAAAGGCAGGTTCAAAAGTGAAAGTTCTCTCTGCTGTCTTAAATTCATGCTGCGACACTGCTGCAGCTGCTTTACTTTCGATTTCCCCCAGCATAGGAAAAATTTATCCTTCTAGCCTTTTGCCTGTGCCACGGCAAAACCGGCTATAAAAGTTCAAAGTCCAGCCATAAAGCCATTAATTAGAAGCTGGCAGGCTGCCCGGAGCAGTAGCACATACCTCATCAAATCATCTTGACGCGCAGAGATATCGTCCGATCCGGCCCTCTGCATTCCGATCCTTTGCCGGCACTCCAATTCTTTGCTCCTTTGTTCCTTTGCCAGGAGCCCGACTTCTGGAGTCCATTCTCAAAACACTGCGTTTTTCTGGGCCCGGAACCAAATGTTGGAGATAAGCAGTGTCCAGTGCACAGCGGAATGATGAAAAGTATGTGCCAACATGCTCTATATTACTTTATTTACACTTCAAAGCTGGTAATTTACAGAAAAACATTTTCCCTCTGCCGGAGCAGAGAAAGGCATCCTCTCTCCTCTAAAGCACGGAGAGAAACACACTGAACTGCAAAGAACAGTGAAAAAACAGGAAACCAGTGTACGTCACATCCAGTCTCCTTTCCCGTGAGAAAACCCAACAGCACTTGACTGTTGAATGTAAACATTGTCTTGTGACAAGCACTTCGCTGCTCAGTGAAGGAAGCAGAAACCAACACCTAGGTCCTCATCCACCACTCTAACCACTACACCACACTGCTGAGGCCTTGCTCCCCTTTTGAAGCCCTGCATCGCACATCGTTGTTCACCCTGAGCAGCTTTGTGTGCCGAGACGAGTGGCTGCTCATTTGGCCTGCCAAGTCTGTGCAGGTCCCGTATCTGCTAAGGGACAGTTAGCTCCAAGTGGTATGCTGTAATAATAATAATAATAATAATAATAATAATAATAATTTATTTATACCCCGCACATCTGGCTGCGCTTCCCCAGCCACTCTGGGCGGCTTCCAACAAAATATTAAAATACCATAATGCATCAAACATTAAAAGCTTCCCTAAACAGGGCTGCCTTCAGATGTCTTCTAAAAGTCTGGTAGTTGTTGTTCTCTTTGACATCTGGTGGGAGGGAGTTCCACAGGGCGGGTGCCACCACCGAGAAGGCCCTCTGCCTGGTTCCCTGTAACTTGACTTCAGAAGGCCCTCGGAGCTGGACCTCAGTGTATGGGCTGAACAATGGGGGTGGAGACTGCTGCCTCGCTCCCGACAGGGAGATGCCCATATCCCGGAAGGGCCCACTGAGGACGGGATGAGTTTCTCCTTCCTTTCCAGAAAGCTAGGATAGGGGAGCAAGCGGTGCCGGTGTTTGTGTGCCTGTGCCTTTAAGTTTGGGGTGCGGCGCTGATTGGGGTCTCCTTGCTTTCTCCCCTTTGGTGAGCAGCTGGTTGGGGCAGACAGATGCCTGGAGAGGATCAACACCATGGTCAGCGAGGCCAAGGGCAAGGCAGGGGCTGATCCTCAGGTTCCACTGCGCTCCCTGGTGAGTATGCTCCTCCTCCTTTGCCCAGCAGATCCCCATTTGCCATTAGGACATAAGAATACGCTGGATCAGGCCAGGGGCCAACAAGCAGGATCCAAGCTGCTTCTGCCGGGAAGCAGCAATTGCTTCCAAGCCGCAGTAGCCCCCCCCCCCCGGATGTGTCTGGGGTGTGTGTGTCCCCAAGGTTCTCCAGAAGGTCCCTGGTGGTTCCTCAGTGGGATGAGCGGTTCCCAATCTTTCCTGGGCTCCCGACCCCTTGGTTTCATAAACTCCACCCTCTAAAAAGCCTTATTGAGAAGAGCGGTTTGCCCAACCCGCTAAGGAAGATTAGGAACACAATTCAAAACAGCGGCGACTAATTCCACATTTTTTGGAAATCCGGTTAAAACTATTTAGTGTAATAAGTTCAAGAAAGTGGATTGTATTTGATGCAGTGATGCCAGTTTTTCTATGTTGCCTCTCAGCGCCCCCCCCCCCAGTAATCTGCCCCCCCCCAGGGGCACTACCATGTGCTTTGGGAATCACAGGTTCAGACGGTTGGGTATCCATGAGAGAGAGAGTTTCTCCACTGCAGTCTATCTTTTCCCGTAGCGTCTAGCTGCAAAGAAGTGCTGAGCTTCTTCCAGAGAGAATTGGGGAACCTGGCAGCTCACCCCCCCAATGAACTATGGGGTACAGCTTGCAATGCTCCCCTGAGTTGTAATTCTAGAGGAATCTCAGGTAGAACCAGCTGCAGAATTTGCTTCAGGTGGAGCACAACTCCTCTGAAAACTGAGGTGTGTCTTGTGTTCCGGTGGGCTTTCCGAAAACAGTCTTCTTCGCAAACAATCCCCCCACCCTGACCCAGATGCTGGCGGCTGGGGCTGAGCCAGGGTTGGGCTGGTGAACGGTGTGGGTGTTTTGGCGCAGGGCCTCTCTCTCAGCGGAGGAGAGCAGAAGGAAGCCATCAACAAGCTCATAGAGGAGATGAAGACCCGCTTCCCCTGCCTGAGCCAAAACTACTACATCACCACGGATGCCATTGGAGCCATGGCCACAGCCACCGACCACGGTAAGAGGGACGGGTTTTGTGTCTTCGCGCAAAGATAGGATCACGGAATTGTAAAGCTGGAAGGGACCCCGAGGGTCATCCAGCCCAACCCCCTGCAATGCAGGAATCTCGGCTAAAGCATCCAGGACGGGTCACCACCCAACCTCGGCTGGATCCGGCCAGCACCTATCTTACTGTAATTTTACTGGTGTTAGTCGCCCTGAGCCTGGCTCTGGCCGGGGATGGTGGGGTATAAATAAATTATTATTATTATTATTATTATTATTATTATTATTATTATTATTCAAGAAGGACACTGACAAACTGGAACGTGTCCAGAGGAGGGCAACCAAAATGGTCAAAGGCCTGGAAATGATGCCTTATGAGGAACGGCGAAGGGAGCTGGGCATGTTTAGCCTGGAGAAGAGGAGGTTAAGGGGTGATATGATAGCCATGTTCAAATATATAAAAGGATGTCACATAGAGGAAGGAGAAAGGTTGTTTTTTGCTGCCCAGAGAAGTGGACACGGAGCAATGGATCCAAACTACAAGAAAGAAGATTCCACCTAAACATTAGGAAGAACTTCCTGACAGTAAGAGCTGTTTGACAGTGGAATTTGCTGCCAAGGAGTGTGGTGGAGTCTCCTTCTTTGGAGGTCTTTAAGCAGAGGCTTGACAACCAGATGTCAGGAGTGCTCTGATGGTGTTTCCTGCTTGGCAGGGGGTTGGACTCAGTGGCCCTTGTGGTCTCTTCCAACTCTATGATTCTATGATTCTATTATCTGGTCCAGAACCTGACGAGGTGCGCCAAGGGGGGCTGAGCTCGGCAGTCTCCCTCCCTGCCCCACTTGCAACCCAGCATTTGGCTGGGGCTGATAGGGATTGCCGTCCAAAATGTCTGGCCCCGGGTGAGCAGAGGGTGTGCTGTCGTTCCATGCTAATGCGCATGGAGTGGGAAGGTGCCCTGTACACCTGAGCACTCTTCCGGCAGGGTAAGAAACAGTTGGGATGGAGGGGAACTGAGCATCTCTGCCCCTTGGCACCACGAGGGAGGCATCTCAAGAGCCACAGGTCTGGAGAAAGAGGACGAAACTGCCCTGTTGTTCTTCGCCTCCGTCTGTCTTGAGAAACAAGGGGTGAAGTCAAAGTGCAGCGTGAGCAACACCAAATTCAGCTCCCCGGGGTGCAAGCCTGGGCGGTGTATCTGGAGATTCTGGGCTGCTTCGATGACAAGATCCCCCTCTTGGCCTCATTGATGGGGTCCAAAGGAAAGCAGAGCAAGATGTTTGCCACCAGCTTGGCAGCAGGAGCTGCCAAAAGGAGGCACAGAAGACCCTAGCCAACAGCCTTAGGGACTCCACTCTGGATCTGTGCGGTTTACTCCTTGTCCTTTTCTTCTCTGGAAGATGTCCCGCAAGGCTGCGGAGGTTTAGGATCAGGATTTTCCTTCTCCTAGATGAGCTACCTTCCCAGGTGGATGAGCCCCACCTGCCTCTCTCTCTTTATATACTGTATTTTTCGCTCCATAAGACACACCTGACCATAAGACGCATCTAGTGTTTAGAGGAGTAAAACAAGAAAAAATAATATTCTGAACAAAACAGTGGATGTGTGATTTTTGTGGTTCATGCTGTGGCCACAGACATGTGATTTGACGGTGAGTTATGGGTAGCCCAATGCAAAAATCCTGGATCCATGCTTTGTAACCACGTTTTTGCGCCATTACGGCTCCACGCAACAGTGGGTGTGTGATTTCTTTGGTGCAGGCTGTAGCCATGCACATGCTATGTGATCTGATGGTGAATTTGGGGTGACCCAATGTAAAAATCCTGAGCTGCTTGCCATTCAGCGGCTTTGTTTCAACACCCACTTCCCTCTTTCAAAAAAAAGAGCATGATCTGCTTTTCGCCCCTGTGCAATTCGGCTCCAGGGACCATGCATTCGCTCCATAAGACGCACAGACATTTCCCCTTACTTTTTATGAAGAAAAAAGTGTGTCTTATGGAGCAAAAATGTTTATTATTTGTAAAGATTTAAACATACTACAAACAGCAATTCAAAATCTAAATAGTGAGATTACTCTGAATCTCCTGACTTCCCCCATCCCTTCCATGCGTCCTAATGAAAATATTTACAATTGCATATCCATATTTATCCAAATATTTTTATTTCTGAATTATCCATTGTGTCCGTTACTTTACAAGTGTCATGAAAACCCTGCCAATGATTTGACCTGCTTGCAGTGGTCTCATATATAAACTATAAACTTTCCCCATTCTTTTATAAAGTTCTTGTCTTCTTGATTTCTGAGCTTCCCAGTTCATCTCGCCATTTTGGCATAGTCCATCCTCTTGATTTGCCATTCTTCTCTGCCTGGGGTTGACTCTTCCTTCCATTTCTGGGCCGGTAGTATTTCCCCTCTCTTCCCTCTACAGCAGCCTTTCTCAACCTTGGGTCCCCAGATGTTTTTGGCCTACAACTCCCATCACCCCTAGCTAGCAAGGCCAGAGCTCAGGGATGATGGGAGTTGTAGTCCAACAACATCTGGGGACCCAAGGTTGAGAAACAGTGCTCTGCAGCAAGTGCAGGAACGGCCTTCTTAACCGTTGCACCCCCTCTTGGTGTTGTTCACTCAATCCATCGAAGCCTCTCTTCACAGGAAGCCCCCAACTCACTGAGGGTTCGAGACCCATAAACCACCCTCACTTGGTGTCCAATTTATAGAATTTCCATTTTCTGGGACAGAGGCCGCCCGTGGTGGAAAGAATTTTGTGCATGGCTGTACTTGCCGTGTTCATCCTTCTCACGTGCTCCTCTTCCTCTCCAGGTGGTGTGGTCCTCATCTCTGGAACAGGCTCCACCTGCAAACTCATCAATCCGGACGGCTCCCAGGTCAGCTGCGGGGGATGGGGCCACATGATTGGCGACGAGGGGTCAGGTGAGGACAAGATGCCTGGTTGGTGGGTGCTTTGCTCGGGAGATGTTGGGCTCAGGTTCTCTGGGGATGAAGCAAACCACTTGGCTCTACAGAGGGGCATCTCAGGAGTGGCGCAGATCTTCCCCAGAACCTCTAGGGAGCCCAGATGCTTGGAAGGCCTTGCCAGGTGGATGGTATCATTGGCATCAAAAGGTGTGGCGAGATCTTCAGAGCATGGCTTGGCGCCAGAGGTCAATGGTCATGTTTGGGAGGCTTCTGGCAATTTTCCGCAGGCCTCAGAGCTTCCTTTATAAGCACCTAGAAAAAATCCTGCTGGATCAGCCCTGGGACCCAACAGGGGCCAACCAGATGCCCATTGTGGGTAACCCATAAGCAGAATTTGACCCTGAAAGGTGTGGTTTCCAGCAACTAAGGTTCAGAAGCATTGCTGCCTGTGACTTTGGGGCAGAACCTTCGGTAGCCCTCTCCTCCTCCATGAATTTGCCCAATCCTCTTTGAAAGCCACCCCGGTTGGTGGCAGGGAGTTCCTTTTTAAAAATAATAATAATAATAATACTTTATTTAGAATTCAACAATAACAAAGGGGGAAAAACCACAGTAGATGCTACATCAATTCATTACAATTAACCAATTTTAACAATATATAAATAATGATAGAAAAATTACACATCACTTTTAACTTACTGAAGTTTTCATATTACACTTTTATCTCTTTATCTCTTTCTTAACATATCAAAAAGAGAAAGACCAAGAAAGGAGGCACAAAAAATAAAAGAGAAGAGGAAGAAGAAGGGGGGGGGAGGAAGGAAAGGGGGAAAAGCAAACCAAACCAAACATATTTGGCTTCCAATTAGACTCATTGTATTATTATTTCTACAATTTTTTCACACACGGTTCCAAGTTACCGCATTTCTTTGTTTTTGTCAGATATCAAAAAACATTATATTTGTTGTTTTACAAGGATCATTCTATTTCTGCCAGGAGATATTTGTTATTGTAATGCTTTTCCAAATACTCTTCAAAGATTTTCCATTCTTTCTGTACTTTCTGTTTTGGATAACCTCTAATTCTCCCAGTCATCATGGACCTGCCACTCATTTATCGTAGGTGTTTTGTCACTTTTCCAGTTTCTTGCAATTAAGATCCTGGCTGCTACTGTTGTATACATAAAAAGTGGTTTAATTTCTTTTTTGATTTCTGGTGACATTATTCCCAGAAGGAAGATTACAGGTTTTTTCTTTAATGAAAAGTAAAATAGTTTTTTTTAATTCATTATAGATGTTATTCCAAAATTCTTTAATGGCTGTGCATTCCCACCACATGTGCATATAGGACCCTGTAGCATCTTTACACCTCCAGCAAATTGGTGATCTATTTTTATACATCTTTGTGAGTTTTTCTGGAGTGTGCTGGTGGCAGGGAGTTCCATAGCTTTACTCTGCGCTGTGTGAAGAAGCCCTTCCTGTTCTCAGTCCTGAATCCTCCCAAATCCCTAGTGCCGGGCGTAATCTCCTCTTTTGGTGTCTGTAGCTTATTGGATGGCTCACCGGGCAGTGAAGATGGTCTTTGACAGTCTGGACAACCTCGAAACCCCTCCGCACGACATCAGCTACGTCAAGCAAGCCATGTTTGACTACTTCCAGGTAAACTGCCCGTCTGGCACCAATTTGTGCTGTTCTTTGACTCATGGCGAGAGTTGGGGGTGCAAGAGGCTGGTCACTGGCTCTGGGATCATGGGAGAGAGGTCTCAGGTTGTCGGCAAGGGACAGTAATAATAATAATAATAATAATAATAATAATAATAATAATAATTTTTATTTATACCCCACCCTCCCCAGCCAAGGCCAGGCTCAGGGCGGCTAACAAGCAATAATAAAAACAAGTTGAATGATTACAACATAAAAACAAAATTAAAATACAACATTAAAATATTGAAACATTAAAATATTAAAATGTAGCCTCATCGCAGGAGGAGAAGGAAAGGAAAAAAGAAAGAGAGGGAGGGAATCAAATTGGCTCCAAGCCAAAGGCCAGGTGGAACAACTCTATCTTACAGGGCCTGCGGAAAGAAATCAGATCCTGCAGGGCCCTGGTCTCATGAGGCAGAGCATTCCACCAAGCCGGGGCCAGTGTTGAAAAGGCCCTGCCTCTGGTTGAAGCTAATCTAACTTCCTTAGGGCCCGGGACCACTAGGGTGTTGCTATTTATGGACCTTGAGGCTCTCTGTGGGGCATACCGGGAGAGGCGGTCCCGTAGGTACGAGGGTCCTAGGCTGTGAAGGGCTTTAAAGGTCAAAACCAGCACCTTGAACCTGACCCTGTACTCCACAGGGAGCCAGTGCAGTTGGAAAAGCACTGGGTGAATATGCTCCCATGGCAGAGACCCCGTGAGGAGCCTCGCTGCAGCATTCTGCACCCGCTGGAGTTTCTGGGACAGCTTCAAGGGCAGCCCCGCGTAGAGCGAATTACAGTAGTCAAACCTGGAGGTGACTGTCGCATGGATCAGTATACAGACACAGCCCATTGAAACCAGAAATGGACTGCATTTTCCAGAAACTGGGATTCTGGAGCATTTACTCTCTCCATCTGCAGAGGCAGAGCAGAACCATCACAGCTCAGATGTTCAAGAGGCTTGTTTGTGCTCTGAGACCTTTTCTGTATTTCTCGGTAGGTTATATACAGGAGACCTTCCCTCTCCTATCGTGCCCCCTTTCTGGCTCTGCCTCCCCTTTTATCCCCATTCGCCCGCCAGTCACCCTGCCGCTGTTTTGTGCTACAACTCCCAGCCGACATGGTTGTGCTCTGTTGGGGCTGATAGCACAAAACAGCTGGAGGGCACCGACTTGGCAAAGGCTGCCTTAAATGTTCTTTGTGGCTGCTGGAGTCAGAGAGGAACTTGCTCTGGAATAGTCAAACGTAGGTTCACAGGTGCAACTGTCTCCTCTATGGAGCATCCCTAACTGATGCTTTACCCAGGCTGCAAAGGTAGGTTTGGACGCAACGTGGGGGAATATTTTTTTTTGGGGGGGGGAATCATCTCCAGTGCCAGAGGACTTCTGTGCTTAAGAAGCAGAATTTCAGTAGCAGAATAAATCATGGTGTAATAAACGAAAATCTGCCCTTATTCCCTTATGGAGGACACAAGAGCCCTTATAGAGTCCTTTGTAGGTTCTCCATCGGTCAGAGAAAAGAACAGAGGCCAACCAGAGAATATTGAGAAGCAAAGCAGCTAGGAAGCCTGATCTTTATTGAACTGTTGCAACAGGGTGCTCCCCTCACACGCAGGAAAGGAGGAGGACCCAGAACCAAGGTGTGCCCACCCTTATATAGACATTTTAAATTGCCCGTCCTGGAGCTCAAGACCCGCCCCCCCCCGATATATCATACCTACATCACAGAAGGGGTGTAACCCAAGACCACCCCCCAGATGCATCATACCTACATCACAGAAAGGGGTGGTCTACAACAGAAATCTGAGTGTGTTGTTTACCTCCTGCCTGGCAGGTTACCTGTTAATGCTTACTTGATTGGATACCCTGGGGAGCCTGGCCGGTCTTTTGTAATGCTAAATACTTAGTTCCTGAGCCAGCTCACAGGCTCACCCTATTCATACACAGGCATACCCTTAAGACAGGATTTGTGAATGAAAAGACAATGGGGAGGTTTTTCTATTTTCCTTGACCTTGCAGAGAAATCATTTGGTCAGTTTGGGAGCCAAAATGACTTCATGGCTGTCTTCCTGTGCTGCTTCAGACATGTGGTTTATATATTTATGTATGTGTTTGCTTGGTACATTTATGAACATTTATTATATATATAAGACCTTAAATTTGCGACTGGGCAAAAATGCAATAGTCTCTTTTAACTGTTCAAAACTCAGATTTATTTTTCTTCGTAAGTGCAGAGAGTACATGCCCTGCGTATGTCCTCCATCTTCCTTGTTTGCTCCGGGCTGGGGCTGGGTCCGGCCGTTTAATGATTAGCCTATTTGTTCCCTTTTAAGCCAAAGTCCACCGGGCCCATTAGGGTTCTCATGACAGGTTTTATGGCTTGTTTCACCTGGCGTGAAAGGAGCCTCTGTGTTGTGCTTCCTCCCGCGTTTCCCATTTCCTGAAATTCGCTGCTTTGGGCCTCGGAAGGGAAGGGGCCACAGCTGTCCCTGTTTTGCACATGACATCAGGGCTGGGCGATACCTGTTTTTCAACATCGTGATGCATCACCACTGCGATAGGGCAATATATCACGATGTCTGGGCTGTGCAGGGAGGGAGGGACCAGGAGGAAGGGATGTGTGGAGGATGCCCGCTTGCTCGGGCGAAGGCAGGCAAACACCTTCTCTGGCTCCCTCTGCCAAGGGCAGAGCTGCGTGAATTGATCTTAAAAGCACAAGTTCTTCTAATAATTTTTTTCTTTCGGATTTGTACTATATAATAATAATAATTATAATTTATTTTTTTTATACCCCACCCTTCCCGGTTCAAAAACCAGGCTCAGGGCAGCTAACAACAAATTTAAAACACTTTAAAACACTTAATTATAAAAGCAGCATAAAATATGGTATAAAAGCATGAATAACAATAAAATTTCAAAGTTCAGAAATCAATTTAAGGGAAATCCATCTAATAAGCATTAGATAATCCCCAGGGCTAGCTGGCTGAATTGGGCCAGCGAGGAGACCAGGGGAGAATTAGCTGTGGGGTCTCGGAGTGGGTGATCTTCATAAAAGGGGAGGGGGAGGGAAGGGAAGGGAAATAAAAGATCAGGCTGAATTCAAATTAAAGGCCAGGCGGAATAGCTGTGTCTTACAGGCCCTGCGGAAGGAGGTTAAATCCTTCAGGGCCCTGGTCTCCTGGGACAGAGCATTCCACCAGGTCAGAGCCATCACTGAGAAGGCCCTGGCCCTGGTGGAGGACTTCCTTAGGGCCTGAGACCTTTAAACTATGGTTCTTCATGGACCTTAAGGTCCTCTGTGGGGCAGATCAGGAGAGGCGGTCCCATAAATACAAGGGCCCTAAGCCACAAAGGGCTTTAAAGGTCAAGACCAGCACCTTGAACCTGACCCTGTACTCCACCGGGAGCCAGTGCAGCTGGTAAAGCACTGGGTGAATATGATCCCATGGCAGGGACCCCGTGAGGAGCTTCACTGCAGTATCTGTACCCGCTGGAGTTTGTGGGACAGTTTCAAGGGCAGCACCAGGGTTGCAATCAGCATGGATAAAAATCAATGAGTTTTTTATTTTAAAAAATCAGATTTTTAAAAATTTAAATCGGATTTTTAAAATAAAATGCTTTTGGAGGAAAAATCTTTCTAAAGATAGTTTTCTATTTAAGTTACATTATATTCCAAAGGCTCTTCATCAGGAAATAAGGATTTGTTTTAAGTTTTTTCATGTGTGCTAAAACTCAGTCTAAGTTTTTTTTTTTTAAAAAAAAAAAAAGTTTAACCACATCAGTTAACAAACATGGACACATATGCTATAATGCTATTGTTTTAGTTAAATAAATTGTTAAAATGTTCTTAATAAAATGATTATTTTTCTCCTTCCAATTAAGTACAGCAGAAAAGTTGTCCAAATATCAACAGTTAACGTATTAAACCTCACAATAATTTCATAATTATCTATGTATTTCTAATAGTATAACCAAATCAGTAATTTTTGATAAAACTGTAAAAACTACTCTGAAAATTTATTATTCCAAAAATGAAACCTTCATCTGGTTGTAAATATTAAGATTATACCAGCAAGAATGAGTCTTTCTGTAAAAAAAAAGAAAAGATTTAAATCAAGTCTTACTGACTAGTGATTTAAACAGTGATTCAAATCCACCTTGGTTGCAATCTTAGCCAAAGATGCGTTAAGCGGGGAAGATTCAGATCAGTATTGGTGCATAGCTTATATGAGGATCCTTTTGGGGGATCCTTCTGAGTCAGAGATCAGAGCAGAAATCATAGATGACTTGCATGCAACTGAACTTGTTTTCTCCTCTCCCTGCAGGTGACGGACAGGATGGGGCTCCTGACTCACCTCTACAGAACCTTTGAGAAGTCCAAGTTTGCAGGGTTTTGCCAGAAGCTGGCTGAAGGTAGCTGGGGAGGGACGCCAGGTGGGGGCGGTGAGCTGGCTTGGGGTGTACCTTGCTTCTGAACTTCGCATCATCATCATCATCATTTTTTATTTGTATGCCGCCTTTCCCCAGTTAAAAAACCAATGCTCAAGGCGTCTTACAGCATAACAAGATTTACAGAATTACAAAGGTCGTAAACAGTGAATAAACCACATTTAAAAAAGATACATAACCAAATGTGAAACAACTTCCACATAAATCAAAATCTAAAACTAAGAATACAGCATTAATATCACAGTTTAAAATGACATAGGTAAAAAATAACAGCAATTTAAACAAAAACCAAAACCAAACGGAGCCCTCTCTGCCCAGAGACCTCGGTGGCGTTCAGAGTTATTATTATTTTATTATTTATTGAGTTTATATACCGCCCTATACCTGGAGGTCTAAGGGTGGTTCACAGAAAAGATCACAACATATATAGTCAACAACCTAGCCCTATTACTCAGTAACAGGACAAAGGAACTCTGTACATGCCCAGTAGCACTGTATTGTTATTTCATGCTGTTGTTATTTAGACTAAGCCTGGGCCCTGGAAACTGTATCTTGCCAAGAACAGAAAGCCATGAATTGTGTGTTAGGTCGCTATTTTGTGGGTCACTGGGCAGAGGACAGAAAACAGCCCGCACCACTTCCAGATGTTTAATTCACTGGTTGGTTAGCCTAGGACTTGCCGATCAGAAGGTTGGCGGCTCGAATCCCTGCGATGGGGTGAGCTCCTGTTGCTCGGTCCCTGCTCCTGCCCACCTAGCAGTTCAAAAGCACACCAGTGCAAGTAGATAAATAGATACCACTCCGGTGCGAAGGTAAACGGTGTTTCCGTGCCCTGCTCTGGTTCGCCAGAAGCGGCTTACATCATGCTGGCCTCATGACTCTGAAAGCCAGCGGGGAAAGAGCGGTGGCTGTGTGCGCATGCGCACGGTGCGCACGCTCTTGCACACGAGGATTCCGACCCGCCGGCGGAAGTTTGCAGACCCCTGATCTGGACCAGGGGTCAGCAAACTTTTTCAACAGGGGGACAGTCCACTGTCGTTCAGACCTTATGGGGGGCCAGACTATATTTTTTGGGGGGGAAATGGAACAAGTTCCTATGCCCCACAAATAACCCAGAGATGCATTTTAAATAAAAGCACACATTCTACTCATGCAAAAACACCAGGCAGGCTCCACAAATAACCCAGAGATGCATTTTAAATGAAAGGACACATTCTACTCAGGTAAAAACAAGCTGATTCCCAGACCGTTCATAGGCCGGATTGAGAAGGCGATTGGGCTGGATCCGGCCCCCAGGCCTTAGGTTGCCCACCCCTGATCTAGACCAACCCCTGCAGTGGACCAGGGCTGCTTTCTTTAATCTTCTGTATCTTCCATACTGAAGGTTATTTTTTTAGTCGCTTTGTAAGCCACGTTTCTAAACTCCAGCGGCTTCCATGTTTTGTGAAACGATTAAACAAGGGCAAAATTTTTCTCCATGCAGGAGCCAAGGCTGGGGACCCCCTTTGCTGCTATGTTTTCAACAAGGCTGGAGAAGTTCTGGCTCGGCACATCGTAGCTGTGCTGCCAAAAGTTGATCAGGTAAGCTGTGAAAGGAAGGGGCGGCGGGGGGCCGGTCAGAACCGAGGGGTCGGGGGCTGGATCTCCCCAGGACACGGTCACCAAGAGGCCGGCCGGCCGGTCCAGAGAAGACTTTGGTCCGTGCAGTTAGAAGCCGCTCGGTGGGCTGCAATCCTGCAGCCCTGGTGTGCTCTGAAAAGCAGTTATAATATGAAATCTTCCATAATTATTATTATTTAATTATTATTATTAGTAGTAACAGTACTCCATCCACATGACTGGATTGCCCCAGCCACTCTGAGCTACTTCTAACATAGTAACAGTGGGGCAACATTCTCCCCCACCCCCCAAAAAAATACATTTGGAGGTAATGCCGCCCCAGCTAGGCTGGTAAAAATGGCCCCTGCCTGTTGGGTTGGGGTGCCATGCCTCTCTGGGTGGGGTCCAAGCAGGCTTCCTGCCTTGTGGCTTATTTCGAGATTCCAGTTCTGTCCTGACCAAGGGGATAGAATCATACAATTGTAGGGTTGGAAGGGACCCGAGGGTCATCTAGCCCAACCCCCCGCTATGCAGGAATCTCAGGATAACCGGCATGCACACCTAAAGGTGCCAGTGTGGTTATTTGTACAGATGCCTTTGTCTTACCTCGTCTGGAAACCTGAAACCGGAGAGGGAATTGTAGAATTGCAAGGGACCCCCAAAGGTCATCCAGTCCAACCCCCTGCCATGCAGAGCCAGGGGTGCTTCTCTCTGGGTTTCCAGAGGGCACCTGCCACACATTCCCAGAGGCATCTTACTCTGGCATGCTGGGCAGCCACTTTGCGGAAGGTTTGGAGCCTTACTGGGAAAGGCCCTGGGTGCAGGAAAGGGGGTGGGGAGAGGAAATAAATGTCAGAAATGAATCCTCAGAGGCTCTTTCCTGCCCTTCTTTCTCCTCCCTGCCAGAGCCTCTTCCTAGGAGACCTGGGGCTGCCCATCGTGTGCGTCGGATCGGTGTGGAACAGCTGGGAATTGATGAAAGGAGGTGAGCGGCTGTCGGGGATGAAGGCAGACGAGTCGTGCACCACTTTGGCGAGGCCGGGGATGTTTTGATGCAAAGAGTGTTGTGAAAGAGTGCAGAGTTGGCAGGGACCTGAGGGTCATCTAGTCCAACCTCCTGCGATACGGGAATCACAGCTCCTGTGCTGCCTCTCATTTGCCTGCCCGGTGGAGTGCCCATCTGGGTACCAAATTAGCACCTGGTAGGGTGGGTGGCACTGTGGTCTAAACCACTGAGCCTCTTGGGCTAGCCAATCAGAAGGTCAGCGGTTCGAATCCCCGCAACGGGGTGAGCTCCTGTTGCTCTGTCCCTGCTCCTGCCCACCTAGCAGTTCAAAAGCACACCAGTGCAAGTAGATAAATAGATACCATTCCGGTGCGAAGGTAAATGGTGTTTCCGTGCCCTGCTTTGGTTCGCCAGAAGCGGCTTACATCATGCTGGCCACATGACCCGGAAGCTGTACGCCGGCTCCCTTGGCCAGTAAAGCGAGATGAGCGCCGCAACCCCAGAGTCGTCCGCGAATGGACTTAACGGTCAGGCTTCCCTTTACCTTTAGGGATTGGTGTCCTCCGAATGACCGTTCCCTGCCTCTTTTCCTCTCCCAGGCTTCATCCGCGTCCTCGACCAGGCGCACAGAGAGCAGCCCGGCAGCGCCTTCTCCAAGTTCAGCCTCCTGAAGCTGAAGCAGTCCTCGGCGCTGGGAGGGGCGAGCCTGGGGGCCAAGCATGTTGGCCAAGCCGTCCCCCTGGACTACGCAGCCAACGTGAATGTCTTCTACACACACTCCTTTGCCTAGAGGTGCAGGATGCTCCCCACCCCATGACCTGACCTGTCCTGCTCTTTCTCGTTCTCTCTTTCTCTCCATGCCATGGACCCGTTTTTTAAATGTTCAAAGACTGCCTGTTCTGCTTCGGAAGGACGTTTTTGTAGGGGCATGTTTCGTAACGTTCATTAAAAAAAGGAAAAAAGCAAGACCGCCAAGCCGCAGTGTTCTTGGTCTGGTGGGCTGCGTGTCGTCATTCAGCCTGTTTTGTCGGCAACAAGCACCTGGTTACGTCAAGGAAGTTCACCTAGGGAGTTGCTGATGAAATTCCTCTCCTCCAAGCTGCCCAGAGACACAGAGAAGGGCTCTTCCTTGCGGTTGGGATAGCAGACCCCTACTGCAGAGCTTTCCAAACTTGTCGTGTTGGTGATACATCTCTTTAGACGTGCATCATTTCACGACACAGTAATTCAGTTTTACTAGCAAAAACCGGAGGTTAAACTGACCCCTTTCCAGCCCCAGGACAGCAAGGAGCATTTGTGTGACAAACCTACACACTGCAGCCACAACACACTGATGTGTCATGACACAGTTTGGTAAGCTCTGCCCTATTGATTTGGGCTTTGACAAGGCTGGTTTCTATAGGAGCAGGCTGAGAAGCCATGTCCCAGCACCTCATTTCAGGCTTCAGACCCAAGATTTGGCTTTCGTATTTGCAAAAGCCCAAGTGCTCTCCCGCATAAAGATGCTGTTACTGTGGGACGGATAGTTCGTGAGCCAGTTTAGCCATTTGGGGATGGTCAATAATTGTCATGTTTCAGGTCACGACTCTCCTGAAGATGGTCACCAACCTAATGGCTTTTAAAAGAGCATTAGGTCCAGCTGTGAGGGCCTTCTGGCTGTTCCCTCATTTTGAGAAGTGAATATACTGGGAACCAGGCAGAGGGCCTTCTCGGCAGCGGTGCCCGCCCTGTGGAACGCTCTCCCGTCAAATGTCAAGGAAATAAAAAACTAGCTGACTTTTAGAAGGCAGCCGTGTTTAGGGAAGCTTTTGATGTTTCACTGTTTTCTTTTATATTTTGTTGGAAGCTGGCAAAAGTAGCTGCGACAACTCAGTCAAGTGGGTGGGGAACAAGTAGAAGAAGTGTTTGGATTTGATATCCCGCTTTATCACTACCCGAAAGAGTCTCAAAGCAGCTCGCAATCTCCTTTCCCTTCCTCCCCCACAACAAACACTCTGTGAGGTGAGTGGCGCTGAGAGACTTCAGAGAAGTGTGACTGGCCCAAGGTCACCCAGCAGCTGCATGTGGAGGAGCGGAGACGCGAACCCAGTTCACCAGATTACCAGTCTACTACTCTTAACCACTACACCACACTGGCACAATTAATTAATATTAAATAATTATAAAAGAGGAATGGGCAAATTCATGGAGAGGACTATTACTGATGGCTCCTAGCCACAATGGCTGTGCTCTGCCTCCATGTTTGGGGGCTGCAATGCTACTGAGTCCCAGTTGCTGGAGAACACAGGTGGGGTGAGTTGCTCTTGGGCTGAAGTCCTGCTTGCTGGTTTCCCACTGAGTCATCTGCTTGGCCACTGTGAGAACAGGATGCTGGACTAGATGGCCCCTTGCCCGGATCCAGTATGCTCCCCTTACGTTCATGTGCAAGTGTTCCAGGGTAGTCCTTATGTTAGACGGAGAAATGTGCAAAAGTCCTACTCTATATCCTGCCCTTCCCCCTCCCAAAAAAAACTTATTCCAATGACCATCATTCTCCACGTTCCTTGGAGCCTGGACTCCCTCTTTCATGAGATGGTACGAAGGAGAAACCAGCCTCTTCCACCACCACGTTTTTATCCATTACCACCTACTCCCCTTTCCCATCGGGGAGTGGTAGGCTCTGCCAGGAAGCCCCTCTGCCAAAATTGGAAAGAACTCTGCATCACACCCAGCTCAAAACCAATTTATTTTAAGAATGCATTGTTTTAAAAATGGACAGAACATAATTGCAAAGACTTCTTCAGAAAGAAACCAGAGATTGCAAAGGGGGGGGGGGGAGAGAAAAGAGCAAAGGGGGAAGGGAATGGGGAAGAGTGGATATGGCCCCACTCATCTGCTCTGTCCAATTATACTGCTGATTATTTAAATAAGCAAGCCTGAAACGTGGCTTTGAAGAAATCTGGATCATGGAGAACTTGCCCATCTCCTCCTTTTTAAAAAAGTAAGACCAAGACCAGAGCCAGCTGCCTCTGCCCCTCTCTACAAATGCCAAATGCAGGCAGATAAGGGCAAATGGACAGGTGACCACTGAAAGCCAGGCTGGCCTCTGCCCCTCAAAGAGTTTGGGGTGGAGAACTCTTTACTCTGCACATGTGCCAAGAAGTCAGGTAGCTTTGCAAGACAAGCTGCTCCAAAGTAGATTGACACGTGATATGCCTTTGCAATTGGGAATCCATGGAAAGAATCTGGGGAAGGGATCCTGACATACATACAGCTCCACAGTTAAGCTGCTTTTTCACTTGCGACTGCAAGAGCACAGGCTCCCGGCTGGATCCCTTCTGTCAGTCTCACCCCTCCCCAAAGTCAGACTTGGTGGGGGCACCCTATGCATTCAACAGGAACCAGATTTTAAACAGGGAGGAGAGGGGCAAGCTGGCCGCCCTCCTTGGCAGTGAAGGTCTCTGCCCTGCCATCTCCTGGCAGCTTGCTTTGGGGACCTGGGTCCAGACTGGCTGAACTGCAGCTGTCCCACAAGCCCATGGGAGGGGTGTTCTTCCCATGGCCCCCAAGAAAGCAAGAGGGCTAAGCAAAGGGGCTCATGAACTGGAATCTGAGCTGGCAATGCTGATGGAGAACTGCTGCCCCCTCCCTTTTTTTGCAGATGAAGCTAGGTGTGTTCATGCTGTAAAAATCCCCTCAGCAATTCCAAAATATTCCCTCACCATTTTTCCCTCTATGGGGGAGCCCTGGAAAAAGACAAAACTTGGATAAAAAGACCCCTGGCAGTAGGGGTGGGGTGAGATAGGGAAGTTTTCTAAGCTCCTGCCTAGCTCTCCTTCCCTGCTCTCCCAGGTAAGATGCAGAGCATGGTCTTGCCTTGGGTCTTTTGCTGAAGGTGGTGGCAGATACCGGACAACCCAGAAGCCCAGAGGTTGGGGAGAAGCTCCTTCTGTGCTGTTGGATGTGTCTTGATTTTTGCAAGCTGTTTAGGGCCTGTTCGGCTGGTGTGGCCCACCTGTTCTTTCTGGTCCACAGACAAGCCCAAATGCAGCTCCCCAAACTTCTCAGCAGCTAGGATGTTGAGGGAACTGGGCCCAGTTGGAGAGAAGACACAAACCTGCTGGGATCAGAAACCCCCTCTGCCAAAGGCTCCTGGGCAGGAGCGGCAAAGAGCCCAAAGCCTCCCTCCTCAGGGGGAGAGACGTCCTTTGTTTGCATTGGATCAAACAGCTGTCAGGTGGAGAAAATATACCCTGTCGTTCCTGATTACGACTATTTTAGTTGGGGGCCGAAGCAGGGAGGAGGAGGAGGAGGAGGATGATAGGAAAGCTGAGAGAGAAAAACAGTGATGCAGAAGACCAGGAAATGGTTCATTGTGCCTCAACAACTCTGTGGACTTCCTGGGACCCCCCCCCCCGCCTCCTCAGCGGGAGGCCACGTGCTTGCAAATGTAGCGGGATGGGGTTCAAGCCAACTCCCCCAAGCCCTCAGGCTCCCCTGCCTTCAAGACACCCAGGGGTTTGGTGGTGGAAGAGGTCACTTTGCAGGCTGAGGCCCATGGAGCTGCAACCCCACCTGCTGGAATCACAACTGGCCTGAGCGAGAGAGGGCAAGAGGAAGGGAGGTACTCCAAAGCCAGGCAGAAGAGGAGAAGCAGAAGCACTGGGCTGGCTGGCGGCAGATCTGGCCTGCCCAGCTTGAGAACTTCCACCAAGGAGAAAGAGAGACATCCGGGGGGCCTTTCCCCGCCACGCAGCAGGGCCTGCAAAGTGTCCAAAGCATGCCCAGCCAAGGGGCTGCCCAGTGGGGAGGAGGAGGAGGCGGGTGGGCAGTCAGGAGACCCTGCTGGCGGTCAGGCTAGGCTGGCTGCTGTAAAACAGGAAAAGGTGAGAGGGGGGAAAAACAAGAAAAACCAAGGAGGTGCCCCGTCTGGATCTGTGCTGAGTCCCGTGGTGGGCATTCCTTCTCGTCAGTTTGTCTCAAAGTGTCCCGACGCAGCAAGAAAGAAGAGGGATGAAGTGGCGTAAAGAGTCCCACCGATTCGCCCACCAGGAGTCTATTTGCCCCACCGCTGCTTCGGGTCCCGCTGCCCTACCCCCACCCCCCACCCCCATCCAGGGCAAAAAGAAATTGTCTTTGCAAGAAGGTTCAGTACTTCACTCCGGGGACAAACTCCTTGGCGTCGGGGTTTAAGGTGCTTTTGCTCTGAAAGGGAGAAGGGGGGAAAGAGGTCAGCTAGTCACAGGCAGGAAAGAACACCGCCCCCCCGCCCCCGCCCCCAGGTTGCTCCTCGGCTTTTAACTGGCTTTCCCACCTGTCCTTCTCTTCAGGGATACAAATGGCCCATTTCCCTCCATTCCCCTCTCCTGAGAGCCCACTCTCTTCCTGCCCACATCAAACGATCCATAACTTAAAAGTTTAGATCACTGTTATTTGTTGAAGTTAAGAGCCGTAACAAAATGAGGCAAAGGGACCGAAAAATGATACAGTGGTGCCCCGCAAGACGAATGCCTCGCAAGACAAAAAACTCGCTAGACGAAAGGGTTTTCCGTTTTTCGAGGTGCTTCGCAAGACGAATTCCCCTATGGGCTTGCTTTGCAAGATGAAAACGTCTTGCGAGTTTTTTCCCTCACCCCCCCTTTTCTAATCCGCTAATAGCCGCTAAACCGCTAATAGCCGCTAATAGCGCTAATCCGCTAATAGGGGTGCTTCGCAAGACTAAAAAACCGCAAGACGAAGAGACTCGCGGAACAAATTAATTTCGTCTTGCGAGGCACCACTGTAAAAGCAGAATGCGCTTAAGTCAGAACAGATGTGACAATTCCAATCCAGTACATATTTTACTTTCAAAAGTGGCTCGGAATACTGGGCCCCCCGTGTGGTGGGTCATTTATTACTAGTTTATAGAGACGGACAGGCGAATGAGAAGAAGCACCCCAGCCCTAAGTGAGCTCAGGGAAGACCAGTTGGGGAAATGGCTGGATTTCAGGACCTCCTTGATTTTAACCGGGCCAGAAAAGTGTGCCTGAGAGCAAGGGAGCCCACTGCCTCCAGTGCAACCACTTGGGGGACGGGTAGGGGTCCCCACTCCAAGATCATGGTGGTGCAACAAACCCTGGCAGGGCTCCCCAAGCCCCTGTAACCTTCCAAAGTAGGAGCTGAAGAGAGACCAGGATTTCTGCTCCCTTCCCCATCATTGCACAAGGGCTCTTCTCTTGGTACTTGCATCCCCTCCCTGCCCTTTCTTCTAATACTAGCTGGCTGAAATTCTCATCTCTTGGGCTGTTCCTCATTTCTATGCCCTTTCAATAACCCCTTCCTCCCTGCCTACTCCCTGCGCGCCTCCCATGTTGAGGTATTGATATCTCAGCTTCTTCCTGGCCTGATCCAGCCAGATTTTCTCATAAAATTGTCCATAAAAACAGTTTTAAAATGACAGCTATCGGTAGCAGCTGCTGCCCCTCCGATTGCGGATGGATTCTAAAATGTGGGAGCACTGAAAAGATTCTGCCCACCTTTTTTCCTCCCTCTTCACATCCCTGCCCCTTATCTGTGACCGACCGACAGAGCCAGGTCCCCATGCCCACTTCTAGCCCCTGTCCCAGGGCTTACCAAAATGTCTTCCGATACGTGGCTGTGGGTGTTGTCGTTGACCGAGAGCCCGTTCAGCTGCTGTTGAAGCTGCCCAATGCCCTGGGGCAGGTCACGGGACGGGATGAACCAATCCTGGTCCTCTTCATCCAGCATCTCCTGGAAACAGCGGTCGAGGAATTCCTGCTCCTGAAGCTCCTCCTCCACCTGGCCAGGAAGCAGATCCACAAGGGAGGGTCACATAGGAAAAGATGTACCTCCAACTGCTTGTCATCCTGTCAAAGTTACTGCACCAACCCCAAAGTAGTATTTATTTATACAATCCCTTCCTTCCATCATGGAACCCAGGGCAGCAACACAGGCGGCCATTCAGAGCTGCTTAGCTTCAGCAACACGGTGGCATCAATGGCTTTCAGACCATGGACTGGTATTCCTCCCTGGCTCACCAATGTCAGATGCCATTGAGAAACCTGATGCAAACAAGGAGGGCAGCTCCTGGCTAGCCCCTGCTCTTCCAGATACTCAACCTCACCTGGGTTTTCCCTTGTCAGTCGCGAATTGCCAATGGCAGGCCTCTCCCTTTCTTTGTCTGACCGCTTTTAGAGCCACCTAAGCGAGTGGCTGCAGTTTCACAATGATTTTTTTTTTGTACAATGCAAAACTTTGGTTTAGCTTGTCCCCCCCCCCCCAAAGATCTTTATTGAAACTTAACATATATACATAATAACCAAAATTCCCAATGATTCCCTCACATAAAATATAATATCTAAATTACAACAGGTACTTAATTATACACTTAATTATAAAACCCACCTCCAACCCTCTACTTCCCTCCACAGCAATTCAACTTCTTTATATTTCTACCTTTCCCCCTTGCATTCTATAATAAATTATTTTTGTTACATTCTGATTTTTCCTTCTTTCTTTATTGGTTTTGTTATTGCTTACATTTTTTATTCTAAGCCTATTAGCATGTTATTTTTAGAACAATATTTTGACATAATAATCTTTGAAATACTTCCACTTCATTCTTAACTTTTGATTTGATTGGTATCTTATAATTGAAGTTAATTTTGCCAATTCTATATACTCACTTAATTTACAAATCCACTCTTCCTTTCTTGGTGTGTCCTGAGATTTCCATTTAGTGGCAATAATTACCCTGGCAGCTGTTATTGCATATAAAAAGTTGTTTTTTTCATATGTGGTATGTCTTTGCCCACCAACCCTAACAGATAAGCTTCGGGAATTTTTATCAAGGTGGTCTTTGAGGGACTCTCCTCTCTCAGTGGACAGGAGCACATTGTTAAACTATGGCACTTGCTCCGCAGGAGGCAGGGAGGGCCACCAACTTGGATGGCTTTAAGAGAGGATTAGAGAAATTAATGGAGGAGGAGGGGCAGCAATGCTTCTGAATGTCAGCTCCTGGAAACCCCAGAAAGGGAGAGAGCTCTGTTGTTCGGATCCAATTTCCCATAATGAGTACCTGGTAGGCCACTGTGAGAACGGGATGCTGAACCACATGAGTCACGGGCCTGATCCAGCAGGGCTCTTCTTAGGTACTTACGTTGCCCTCCAGCTGTTTTCTACTATAGCATAGGCTTTTCTGACTGGGATCAATGGGAACCAAAGCCTCAAACAGCTGGACGACACCAGCTTGGGGAAGGCTGCTCCAGGATTAAAGGTAAAGGGACCCCTGACCATTAGGTCCAGTTGTGGCCGACTCTGGGGTTGCGGCGCTCATCTCGCTTTACTGGCCGAGGGAGCCGGCGTACAGCTTCCGGGTCATGTGGCCAGCATGACTAAGCTGCTTCTGGCAAACCAGAGCAGCACACAGAAATGCTGTTTACCTTCCCGCCAGAGTGGTACCTATTTATCTACTTGCACTTTGACGTGCTTTCGAACTGCTAGGTTGGCAGGAGCAGGGACCGAGCAACGGGAACTCACCCCATCAAGGGGATTCGAACCATCGACCTTCTGATCAGCAAGTCCTAGGCTCTGTGGTTTAACCCACAGTGCCACCCACGTCCCTGTTCCAGGATTAGGAGGGGAAAAAAGATTTCCATCCACTCCTCCCACGCCATTCTCAATATTATTTGGAGGGTGAGCAGAGATGCACACAGTATTGTGTTTTAAAGTATGGCCACTCCACAGATGCACTGTGTGGCATTCTGGCAGCCATCCCTTCATCTATAATGCCTTTCTCTAATCCTTCCTTCTGCACAGGGCAATCCATCTCTTCATTAAGTTTCACTCATCAAAGCCCAGAAATTTTGGGGGATGCCAAGGCAAGGTTTTCACAGACACTTGTGTGTGAGCTCTAGCCTCTCAGTGGAGCCCATTAAAACAAGGGAAAAAGGCCAGAGACACCATAACCCTTCTTTTCCCAATCATGTCAACCTTCAAATCACCAAGCTGGCAAGGCAAGAGCAAGCTCAGATTTCACGTCTCATCAGCCCAACTGCAGATGGTGCTGTACTTCAAGCTGGCGCACGGTGGCACTTGGGACCCACTGCTGGCATGCGTCCCTGAGAGGATGGAGAATGGAAGCTGCACCGGCCCCAACAACATTGCAATTTTCCCGACATGTGCTTAATCCAGACATCACAGCGAGCACTAAACACCCCCCCCACCCGGGAACTAATCCTGCATTAGGGGGCACTGTAACACAACCATGCATGCATGTGTCTGACCTTCAGTAGGGGGAAAGACAGAGACAGGCAGGTGACAAGGAGCAGTCAAATGCAGACTTAGCTGTGGATTCACTGGGCTGCTGCCTCCCTCCCCTCTCTTCATTAATCTCCATTTTTACAGCCGTGTCTGTTTACTGAAGGCTAGAAGGTCTCTTGGCTGGGATCATGTGACATTTGGCTGTTCTGCAGGAGGCAGTCCCTAACATGCTGCTAGTGGTGACTTAAACAGCTGCTGCCTTCTACGGCTACCTTAATTTAGGATATTATCCCTGGACACTGCAGCAGGCTTCTTCAACCTCGGCCCTCTAGATGTTTTGACTACAACACCCAGCATCCCTTACCATTGGTCCTGCTAGCTAGGGATCATGGGAGTTGTAGGCCAAAAACATCTGGAGGGCCGAGGTTGAGGAAGCCTGCACTAGAGAGTCTTCCCAACTGACTTGGGAGGAAAACTCCCTAGACAGAGTGGCACGGCCATTTGACTGCCAATTTGCTGCAGAAATCAATGTGTTTCTTGTTTTCCAATGTTATTAATTCCACTGTATTGCTGCAGCCACCGCTTTAATTTATTGTTATACCACTCCGTTGGGTGAATGGGCATGACAAACACCGTTTCCTTTAAGCAAGTGGTTAGGGAGTGGTTTTTTTTTTTTTGTCCCTCTCTTAAAACGCTAATTAATGTCTATGGTCACCCAGTGAAGGCGCATGTTGGAAAACTCAGACTAGCTGTGATTTTTGCATTACAGAGATGCAACCAGATGACCCTCTGGGTCCCTTCCAACTCTCTTAACTCTATGACACAAGGGAATACCTCCTTCACAAAGCCAAACTCTGACATGAGCTACTGGCCACTAACTTGGATGGTTCTGATAAACTCACGGAGGATCCGGCGGTGAATGGCTGCTTGCTGCACCCTCCAGTACGCCCATAAATGTGAGTTGCTGGGAAACAAGGGTGGGAGAAAAGGGGGCTGCTATCGTGCTCCTGTCCCGCTTGTGGGCTTTCCAGAGGCACCTGGTAGGCCAGAGGGAAACAGGATGCCGGGTGAGCAGGGCCTTTAGCCTGACTTAGCCGCATGGCTCTTACGTCCTCATTCCAGGTGCTTCCTCCACACGCAAATCCCAAACCAGGGAACCAAGGAGGACTAGGGACATGGTTTCTCAAGCCTCACCTCAGACTGTATGTTGGACGGTGGGTGAAATGCACAGGCCCCAGCCATGGCCAACTGGTCAAGGCCTCCTGGCCACCACCAACTGTTCCACACAAGCAGGGCCCAACACAACCTTGAGCAACCTGGCGCTCACCAGACGTTTGGATTACAACTCCCATCAGCTCCAGCCAGCATGACCATCCTTTTGCATTTGTTACTTATTCAATGCATTTCTAAGTTGCTTTAGACAAAAAGAATACCTCTCAGAAAAGATGATGAAGCACAGAAATCAAGTAAAAGCAAAATTAAAAAGCATTGTGCAGTGCAAAACCCCTCAAATGCTCACCCAACAGCACAGTAAGAAGGAAAAGGCCTGGCCCACCCTATTAAAAGATGAGCAGAACAACAGAGATGAACAGAATACTGTAGAGTTGGAAGGGACCACAAGGGTCAATGCAGGAATCTCTTGCCCAACATGGGACTTGAACCCATGATCCTGAGATTAGGAGTCTCATGCTCTGCTACTGAGCCCAAGGACTAAGTAAACATGTCTTAGGCCGGCGCCTAAAAACGAAGTATAATGGTGCCTGGCAAGATTACCCAGGGACAGCATTCCTCAAGGATGTGCATGTTGCCCAATGAAAAGGAAAGGCCTGATTTCGTGTTGCCCCATTATACTCCTCTTGTGGATGAGGCAGATGGAGAAGGTCCTCCAATGAAGGCTGCAGGGTCTGAGTCAGTTCATGTGGGGGGAGACTGTCCTCCAGGGGTTGGGATCCCGAGCCGCATAAGGCTGATGTAGTCCAAGCAGCTGGAGATGCGGTCCAAACCATTGGGAAGGCCTCAGATTGGGGAGGACTAGTTTCACACTTCCTGACAAACAGTACCCCGGACCCCAGCTCCCCTTCTGCTTGTGAAGCTCAGTTGCATTTGCAAGCAGGGAAGTCCCAGCCGGCAAATCCCACGGCTTTTGTGGCTTTCATTTGCACCAGCCACAGAGCGGCCTCTCCTGGACCAGGGACGCTTCGTTCATCCCAGCAGCTGTCATAATGCAGGCATGCCAAGAAGCCCTTGAGAGGCCAACTTCTCACGGTTGCAGCGTTTCTCACTGCACACGGAATGCTCGACAATCCCTCCACCTTCACAACCACTTTGTGGGTCAGGTTCCCCTATGGGCAACAGAGTGAGCAACTAGCCCAAAGCCAGCCAGCCAGCCCACCCACTCAGTTTAGGAGCCCAGCTTAAAGTTCAACCAGACCCTGTGCTACAGGGGCACACCTGGCCTCTCCGCACTTCCATGCATGCCTCCATCCTGGGGCTTCTCCACTTCCCCAGAACGTCCTGCCTTTGTACTCTTTAAAAAGGAGGAGAATGAATGTCTCCCTGATGACTCTGGCTTGCCCTGCCCACAGAGAACATTTTGCAGGAGCTGCCATCCTCCTTCCTCAGTGGTCCTGCTGCAAGCCTTCCTATCTGCTTCTGGGCCCCACCCAGAGGCTGCCCTCCCAAACAGAAGAGGCTCAGTACTGATTCAACTGGCTCCAGGAAAGCAGCAGGGCTGGTCTGCTCACCCCCAAGAAGGAAGGGTTTTGGATTTCTTGTTTTCGGCTGAAGCCTCCTCCTCTGCCAATGAGACCCTCGGAAGGCAGGCGGGGCTTCTCCTGTCATCCCTGAGCAAGATTCCTTCCTGCTGCGGAGGCTTTCCTCGCACACTGCCACATCGCAAGCTTGGCAGCTGGACAGAGGCCCCGAGAAGACAGGAAGCAGCAAAACCGCCCCGCCAAGGCTTGGAGCGCAGCAGGCTAAGCAGTTCCAGACCTCCCAGAGCAGAAGGGAGATGCCGAGAGCAGCTGAGATAAGAACCAGGGAGCTTCAGCTGTAAGGTCTGAGGGCTCAGCTCTCACCAAAACTGCCCCCAGCTCATTCTCAATGGTCAAGCACAAAGAGAGTCCAGAGGCAGGAATATAGGGAGCTGCGTTGCAGCAGCTCAGCCCCTCTGATCCAGGTAGCCTTGTACTGCCAACTGTTCTCCTGGGCCTCAGGTGGAAAAGAGCTTCCCTATCACCTGCCAACTGAACCTTTCTGCTGGAGATGCTGGCAGAGATTGAACTCGGGACCCACTGGAGGCCCATTCCGCCAGACTGCCTAAGCGGGAGAGAGATGGGAAGCAACGGGGCTCATTTAATGCGCTCTACTGGAGGCCCAGCTCCATCAAGCACCTCCCTGCCCCTGAACTGTGCCATGCTGGTCACTGGAGGAGCAATTGTTCAGAAATTGGTGCCCGGGTCTTTACTTTCCTCTTCCCTCCCTGTCCCTTTCACCTTGCGTGTCAGGTTTCTTTTCAGATCATGAGCCTGTGTCTGTCTTGACGACACGTAAGCCGCTCAGGGAGCCTTTTGGGCACAAATGCAATAAACAGAGTTTGCCTTGCCCCATTCAGCTATGGTCCTCTCCAAGGTGCGTCCTCAGCAGGGCTGGAGTGTGCAAGGGAAGGGAGCCAAGGTGGCCAGGGAGGAAAAGCAGCTGGGGAGGGGAGAGGCAAGGACAGAGACAGACCCAAGGACTCTGGCAACAGATGCGGGGAAGAGGAGCATGCATCCTAAAGAGAAGTGGCAGCAAGCTGCAGGATCCTTCTCCCTGCCACCTCCTACAGACCAGCCTTTGCAGCAGCTCTGCCCTTGAAGAGGTATTGAGAAGTGCAGCGAATGCTCCATGCCGAGGAGCTTGTCTCGCCTGTTTGGCAACTGCTGTGCTGGCAGCTGCTGGGCCTTCTCCGGGCGGAATTCAAGGCACTCCTGCTTACCTTTCAAGCCCCTTGTGGCCTTGGAGCCAGTGGGGTGGGGGGCACCGCTGCCTCTTCCTGTGGGAGCTCCTACGGCAGCTACAGGCCGAGCCCAAGAGGCGGCCAGAACTTGGGACTGCCAGGAGAGGGGCCTTGAGGAACCTGGAGGAAGCACGGCACCACTCCTTTCTCCTCTGTTTTTGAGAAAGCATTCATCTGTTGGGCGGTCCTTCCCCTGGTTTTTAATGCTGCTGGATTTTACCGAGTCCTGCCATTTCTAAAGTTTGCAATCGGAAGCCACCTCAAGGGTAGAAAAAGTGGGTTGAAGATCATCTAAAATGACTAGATTCATAAAGACCAAATTCCTAGCTGTCGTGCAGCCACAGAGGCAGGTGGAAGCTTGCCATCAGAGAGATGAGGGAGAGACTGGGGCTTCCTGAAAGATCAGGAATGGACGTTTTAGTGCCCCAAAAATCTCCTTTCTCCTCCCCTCCGACGTCTCCTGTGCCCTCTCCATCTTACTTCCCTCCTTCTGCCATCTGTCAGCCTGGTCTTTACCCAAAGATAAAGTTCTTTCAAGGAAGCTTGAACATACCCCTTGATTAAAGCCACATCTTAGTAGCATTTTTTTAAAAGGGTAGGCAAATCTCTTTCTATTACTAATGCAGGTGAAGGAGAGCCACTTGCCCAAGGCTGAGGCGAGGTTCTAATGGCAGACTTCCTGCCTCCCATGGCACTTCTATAGACAGGGCTAGACACTTGCTCAACATGGAAGTTACAGAACTCCCTCCCACAGGAAGCAGTGATGGCCACATAGTTAGATGGGTTTAAAAGAGGATTAGACAAATCCGTGGAGGAGAGGGCCAGAAATGGCTACTAGCCATGACAGCTTTCCTCTGCCTCCACAGCTGTAATATTTCCAAATACCAGTTGCTGGAAGCCACAGAAGGGAGAGTGTCCCTGTCCTTGAATGCTGCTTGTGGGTTCACAGAAGAGGCATCTTGGTTGGCCACCTTGAGAACAGGATGCTGGACTAGTTCTAGTGGAAAGTCATAAAGACCTGCCCCCTGCCCTATCCAGAGTGTGGGCTGCCCCAACCTGTGAGCGAGGACGACACAAAGCAGGCGGCCAGCCTGAGCATCTATTTTTAAGTGATTTCTGATTTTCTAATGGTGTTCTGTACTCTACTGGCATTTCGCTTCTCATAATCCCTGTAGGCTTCCCCATAAAAACTGGCCTATAAACCGCGTACCAAGGAACAGACTGGAGAGTCAACAACTGCCTCACCTGCCGGTTGAAGTCCTCTTCGTTCTCCATCCACATGTACTCGGCAAAGGGGTTGTTCTCCTTCTCGTCATGCCCGTTCACTACCTGGTCCTCCTTGGATTTTGCAGGGGTGGTGGCAGTCGTGGTCGTGTTTGCCACGCTGGAACCATTCATCATTACGGAATCTGAGAAGGGAAGACGAAAAATGCATTAGGAATAGGGAAAAGAATACGGGACACTTTCACAGCTCAGGAGCCAACAGCAGATGCCACCCCAGCCCCCAGTATAATGGTCATGGTGCTTCATGGGTCACCCCTCACATAAATACTGCGTAGGAATTGAGAATTTCTGAAAGCTTGGATGTCTGGAAAGAAGAGATTTCTCCTGTTCCTGGGCAGAAAGAAGAGAACCTCTGCTGGCACTGGGGTGGGGGTAAGTGAGAAAGAGACCCACAGTATTGACTTGGCTCTCTTATACACTAGACTGCACATAGGGCACTGAAGTCCTGCAATGAGCACCCATCAGCCTGGGAGATGAGAGCCAGAGACAGGCAACACATGAGAAAGAAGGAGATTCCATAGCTACCCAGTCTTCTACATGTTTACTTGAACTCAAGGGATTTCTCTCCCATGGAATGGGATACAGGGTTACACCCTCCCAGAGTGGAAAAGAAGATGCCCTCATGCTGGCCCATCCATCACCGTCTTCAACCATGAACTTGGAAGAGAAGCAGTCCGCTGTCTGCCTCAGTGACAGAAACCATGAGAGTGGTTGCCGGCACAGCCAACAGCAGCTGCAACCCCTGAAGAACGAGGCAAGAGCAGCAGCAGAAAGGCAAAATGTCAGGCTGTGATACTCTGTAGGACTAGAAAGGAGCAGGCCCTGTTGAACTCAGGGGAATGTTGCTTCCTATTAAACATGCCCAGGCTGGGGCTGTTATGCCTCTCTTGTGGCAAGACGTGCAAAGAAAATCCATAATGGGGAGGGGAACTGCTAAGAATCCCACCACTGGGAGTCAGGACAGATAAGTTTCTTACCCACCCTAATTACCACTCGCTGCATCTGCAAACACCTGAGAATGGTGCCCGTGAGTGAGAGAGATCCCATGGAGACAGGCAAGCCTGCAAGTTGACACAGGGCTTTGAAAAGGATCCACCAGCATGGAACGAGATTAGGAGCCACACAGCTGCCTCAGCACTAGTGGCTTGGGTTCTCAAGCTGTATTCTGCATTGTCTTCAAGGACAGTCCAATGGGCAGTGCATTCAAGTCATCTACAGGTAACCAGAGCATGATGGATCACTGGGTTAAGACTCTCTCCCAGACAGAATAAGAAAGGGTGACACCAGGGGACGTTTGTGCTTGAGTTTCTCCTGAGCATTGCCTCAGGCTAAGCTGGTCTTGACCGTGACAAGGAGTCTTCTCCACAGCAAGGAGGGCAGTGCCAGTGATGAAGGAGAAATTATACTTCCAAGTCTGTTAACTGGGTTGTGGAGGGCAGGGAGGAGTCAGGAACTAGCACCCAAAAATGTAACAGAGGAGCACTGATAATGCAAACCACCCCGGCCCACTCCAAGTGCTTCACTCAGCCTGAAAAAAGTCTCTCTGCAAGGCCCTGTCTATGAGATTTTGGCCCAAAACAATCCAGCACAGTCTACTATACAGCGCCAAGGAGCAAGCTAGAGTCCCAGCCCCACTGCAGCCTAGAAAGATTTCAGCTGCAGCCTCTTGATCAGCCGTGACGCCTAAGGCCACTGAGGGAGTCAACCTGTGAACTACTGCAACTGTAAGCTCAGACAAATGCCTGCCTCTCCTTGTTTTCTCTCTTGCCACACAATGAAAACTTGGTGAACTGCCCTGAGATCTACAGTACAGACATAGGACGGTAGGCAAATTTTAAAAATAATAATACTAATACGTAATAGCATGCCAGGGAGGAGGGCTGTACTGGTGCCTCCCTCTCTAGCATAGTAGCTCTCTTATGTGCAGTGGACTGTTTTATATGTGTAAGAAGTCCAATCTTGAGAATTCACACCAGCACTTCAACATGCTGCAGTGGGACCATCAGAGGGAGACAGAGTCTTCGGAGGGGACTGAAGGGAAGTTCTGAATTTGCAGCAGTTCACAAGGGCAATGACAGAGCTGTTGTGCCAGTTCATGGGGGAATGGCTGCAAGGCACCCTGCGTGGTACAGAAACATGCCTGAGGGCTTCCCACAGGCACCTGGTTGGTCACTGTGTGAACAGAATGCTGGAAAAGATGGAACAGATGAGGCTACAGGCCTGATCCTGCAGGCTCTTCCTAAGTTCTTAAAACACCAAAGCTACTAGCAACAAATCGGGACTGCAGCACCAGCACTGTCAGGCAAGTGAAGATGCCCCCTAGCAAATAATACTGTCCTACACAAATCTGATTTGTGGGACCACAGAGCCCAAACCCTATCCAGGTGGGAAATAATATGCAAAGGAGGACAAGGGTTGGATTTGGCCACCCCACCCAAACTAGTTTCCATGCTAGAGAAAACCAGATGCCCTGTTCCAAATCAAACAATACTTTTCATTAATAACGTTTATTCCGTTCAATAAGTTTATTGTGCTAGCCAAAGGCCATGACAAAACCATCCAAACACAAACATTTATTCATACTAAGCAGCCGCAAGAAAGACCAAACTCCCAATGGACCGCTTGGGGGACGTGAGAGCTTGAGAGAGTTTGGCAGTGAAAACTACACAAGGCACAGGAAACGGCAGCAGAATGACAACATGGGGGGCTGAGAGGGAGAGCAGCATCTAGGCACCAACACTTCCCAGCTGCAGTGCTTCCCCATCCACCCCTGGAGAAACATTTGGGGTATTCTCGGTGGGTAGGAGGGATGCATAGCTGTAACTAGACTTGAAACTGGGACAGCTGGATTGAAGACCCCATCTCTGCTATGCATGCTCAGAAAATTCACTCCCTTTCAGCTACAACTGCCCTTCTGTAAAATGGGAACACAGAGACCTATAGAAAAGGGGGGCCTTTAAAGGTGCACACAAATGACCACAAAATGTGTGCTCCAAAGTTAGCAGAGGAAGGGAAACGCACAAAAATACGTGGATAGGTTCTCCCCTTTTTGCAGTACCCCCAACCCCTTTCCATGCCACCAACCAAATGCATACTCCAACAGGGAGGGAGGGTGTGGCTGGAGGTTCAATCCCAGAGGATGTTGCAACAGCCTCGTGCTGCAAGCTCCATGCCTGCGCATTTAAAAGATCTGCATGCAAAATCACTATTTTCTAGTCAAACTGCACAAGGCCTACTCTCTCACCAGAGCCCTCTGCACCCTGGGGCACGTTGTGAACTCCACATGGCTTTCTTCAAGGAGACATTTGGACAAGGTATTTTGACTGTCCAGGCTGAGCAAGCCCTGGTTCCATGCTTGGTACTCATCTGAGGGACCCTTCTGCAAGATCCAGAATTGTTTTTGCCAGTGCTTCTACATGGCTTTATGCAAGTGAGTTGTAGGCAATTTGTAACCGTCGGGAGTGACGCTTCAACGCTTTCCACATGCATCATGTCGGGAGGGTTTTGCGTATCACATGGCAGGACAGAATTTGAAACAAAGACACGCTCCTCCCAAGCTCACATTCCCAGCATGTTTGCACTCCGGTCTCAGTGATGTCTACACTGCCTTGGTCATGTCCACAGAGTGGAAGACGGCAGGATCCCCAAAAACGTGCTCTATGGGGATTGCATTACAAAGATGTCTGCCAATGTGACATGAAGGCTGGCAAAAACAACCCCACCATGTGGGAATCCCTTGCGGATGACCGCAGTGCCTGGAGGCAGGCAGTCAGGTCATGCATCCATAGTAGCGACCAGAGGAGGAATGACCGCTGGGGGGAGCGCAGAGAGAAGAAACACCCTGACCCATCTGCAGCAGCACAACCAGACACCTTCTTCTGCCCCAGATACAACAAAACATGTCTCTCCTGCATCGGTCTCTACAGCCACAGCAGGCGCTGTAACTCTCCAACCCTTTGACGTCACCCTCAAAGGCACACTCCTCCATTGTTTCCCGAGACAGACGGACACCAAGCAACCAACCATAGACTGACACTGAAGATCCAGTTGCAAAGTTGACTTGGCTGAGCCATCGCCCTGAATCAAAGTGCTGGCCTGAGCCTCCGGCAGTCTCAGATGTTGTGGGTTCAGGGGGCTTAGCTTTTATCTGTACAGTTGACAGGACGTGGGCAGGAAGAGGAAGTTCACTGCTTCACATGGGACTCCCTCTCTCTCTTTCATCCACCTTCACCTACGTACGTATCATCGGAAGCTGCTATATCTTGAGTCGGACCATTGGGCCCATCTACTTCTGTACTGTCTGCACAAACTCCTCTCCAGGATTTCAGGCAGGGGTCTCAGCCAACCCCGTCTGGGGGTGCTGGGGATTGAACCTGGGACCTTGTGTTTGCAAGGCAGATGCTTTATCACTGAGCTACAGTCTTTCCCATATGCACTGGAAAGGCCCTGTGTCGGATTTTGGAAATTACTAAAACTAAAATGAAATCTCTAATCTCTAAAATCTCTTAAAAATCCCATTGCTCCTGTATAAACTTGGCCTTAGGACATAGCTGACAGATACACCAAGCATTTCATAACAAAACTTGCCCAAAGTAGCCCTTTATCAGTTTCCCAAGTCCTATATGCTTGAGCAGAAAGTACTTCCATCAAGGCAGATTGCCAAACCCACTGGCTACTGCCCCCTGCCCCACCTTTTTTCTCCCTCTCTGCTGAGTAAATGAGCAGTTGATCCAGCAAAGCCACAAGATTCATGGGGGCTGGGCTGGTGAACTCCAGGCGCTGGCAAAGACGGGCAAAATCTCCTGCCAGAGTGAACTCCCCATGATGGGCAGAGGCCGCACCAGTCTCAGCAACTGAATGCTGGCAGGCAAGGGGGCCCTGCTGGGGCAATGGGTGAAGGAGGCCTTCTTGTCTCAGCCTCTGAATGTCACCCAAGCTGCATGTTCCAATGCAAACGATGCCTATCAATTTCAGGGAAAAGAGCAGAAGTAAAACTTTCTGCTTTGAACAGTCTCTGCAGGCCACGTGCAGGTCGGTTCCTATGAACAGACAGCCTCTGGGACTGCATCACACACATCTTCACAAGTGCCCTCCCAAAGACAGCGTCCAATTATTTAGAAATATCTCCACTGCCCACGTTTTTCCTTTCCATACTTTGTAACAGGCCATATCATTCAGTGTCATTATGTGGCAGGTTTTCCTCAGCCACTGGTCAATGGTTGGAGCCACAGTGTCCCCCCCAAAATTTTGCTACTGCTTCCAAGGCAAGAGCCCACAGTTCCAGTTCTCTTCCAGTAGACAGTACTTGCTTTGCACGCAGAAATCTCAAATGGCACCTCTGGCTTCAAAGCGTGTGCACAGGCAGGCACTAAGGGGAGACTACAATCTCCTGCACCTGGAACGTGCCTTGCTAAGGCCTAGCTAAGGGAGCCTGTCTTGAAAACCAGAGAAACACCGTGCCTCTGAGCATAGGCAGAGCACCACTCATATTCAGGTCAGATGAAAGCACAGTAGTATTTCAGAAGAACCTTGGTCCCAAGTTCCAGTTCTTTTAGGAGTTCATGACTGCCCCTTTGGACTAAAACGGGGGGGGGGGGGAGCGGACTAGGATGCTGCTGCTCCAAAGAAGCCACCCAGGCCCAGGGGCAATTTCGGAAGGGCTCCACCCACCCCGGGATTCGCAGCCATTTCCTGAGCAGCCAAAAGGCTTTCCCAGCCATTTGCCAGGTGCTGAGCAACAAAAGCTGGGAGCTGGCGGCGTCTCCCACCATATGGGCTGTAAATCAGCCCAGTCTGCGTTGAGGCCCCGGAGAAGAGAGTCCCTGCCGAGCGGGAGTTGGCAGGAGAAAAGGAACCACGTCACCCGGAGAGGCCGTGGAAAAACACCACGGGATGATGAGATAAATGGCAAGAGGGACCCCGGGAGGGAGCTGGCTGGCTCTTGGCCAAGGAGAGGAAGAGGACACTGCTCCTGCAACAGGGGAGGGGGCTAAATCCTCCCCTCCAGACTTGCAGCAGCACTGCAGCTTAGCAAGCCTTGCATGGGGAAATAAGGACTTCCCAGTCGGCACCTGGCGGGAATCCAGAGGAGCCCGAGGACAAGGGGAGGGGGGGCTTCCTCCACCAGACCACCAAAAGAAGACAGAGCCTAGCGAACTCAGCTGCCTGGTAATAGGACAGCAGCTGGTGAGAAATGGGAGAGTTTGCGCGGGGGGGGGGGGAGTTGGTTGTCATTCAGAGTTAAGGAGCTGCGTCAGACACAGCTTCTGTGCAGCTGAGGGCAGGGTGGGCAGGGTGGGGTTGGCAGAAGGCCATCTGCAGCCAGCAAGAGCAAACCAAAGAAACAGCTTGGCTGTTTTTATAGGTGCAGGCGGCATTAGTTGAACTGCCCTGGCCCACCAGGGCAGAGAGGCTTCCTAAGCTTCCAGCTGAGAAGTAAGGAAAAACTGGGGAGGAGGGAAGAACGTATGGAGCCCTTCTACCCTTCAGGAGAAGACCAACTGATTGAGAAAAAGGCTTGCATGCTGCTTTGCAGAAGGAGAGTCTCAAAGTGGTTTCCAATCCCCAACAAGCACCAACGGCAACCGTCAATCTGGCTGTGAGGGTAACCTGTTGCTCCTCCTCCTTCCCTGTGCCCATTGTGCTTTGCTCTCTTGAGGAATGGAGGGTGCAGAGCCTCAGGTAACCACAACCAATGCCAGCCTCGCCCAATGCCTGGGTGGGAGCCCACCAAGGCAGCCCCCAGCGGGATGGCTTCCCAGAGCGACTTGAGGAGGTTCCTCTTCCTCCAAGTCTGAGGCTCGGATCCATGAACCACACAGACCAGGGCTTCATTTCCTAGGACTTTCAGAAATGTCTGAGTGGCTCCATGGAGGGCTAAGCGGGGTGTTGGGCTGCTCCGCTTTGGAGTGGGACTGTGAAAGTTGCTCCAGTTTCACCATGACTGCTACCGGAGCAGGGTTGCCAGCAAAGGATGTGATGAGCAGAGTTTTAACTTTTAGCGTGGAAACAGCCACCCACAAAGGGCCCACAGCTCACCCAACAAAACTACCATTTCCCATAGCTGGACCCAGAAGATCCCAGCCAGGCATCCTACCCTGGCCTTGTGTCTTGCTCTTTACATGCTCGTTGCCATGAGGGAAAGTGAAACATTTATTTGCTACCAACACAAGATGCAATAAAAGCCCACAATAAAAGCCTCTCCATGGATCCCAGGCCTGATGCCAGATCCTTGGATTCCACAGTTTTGCACGAAGGCAGAATTCAGTACTCGGCAGTGTCTTCAGCACTCAGAAAAAAAGGTTTCCCTTGCTCCCCACCCCAAGAGCAGAATTTTAGTCTTATGGCTGCAGAAAAGAACTCTGAATGTGTGCCCAGACAACCTCAGAGCGAAGGCAAAGCTGGAATACCTACAGTCAAAAAGTGGGGATTCAGTACACCCTACCCCAAAAGCTTCTTCTAATGGAATCACAGTGAGTTAATGTTCATGAAGTGGCTTCTCTAGACAGATTCAAAAGGTAAAGGTAAAGGTACCCCTGCCCGTACGGGCCAGTCTTGACAGACTCTGGGGTTGTGCGCCCATCTCACTCAAGAGGCCAGGGGACAGCGCTGTCCGGAGACACTTCCGGGTCACGTGGCCAGCGTGACAAAGCTGCATCTGGCGAGCCAGAGCCGCACACGGAAACGCCGTTTACCTTCCCGCTGGTAAGCGGTCCCTATTTATCTACTTGCACCCGGAGGTGCTTTTGAACTGCTAGGTTGGCAGGCGCTGGGACCGAGCAGCGGGAGCGCACCCCGCCGCAGGGATTCGAACCGCCGACCTTTCAATAGGCAAGTCCTAGGCGCTGAGGCTTTAACCCACAGCGCCACCTGCGTCCTTGCAAAATCTCAGCACAGAGCCCACACACAAATTCAGATACCTCAGCACACTCATTCACAGGGGCAGGGGATTCCCCCCATGCTCAGGAGCACAGCCATCTCACAGAAGGGTCTTCAACAGGGTGGGGAGCTCTCAGCAGGTAATCAAGGCACTTAGAAAATGCAGCATCTTTATAAGGTGCCTCAGAAGCTCGAGAAGCAGAGGACTCCTCGGTGACTGAAATGCTGCCAGCGTCAGCACATGCAACCTTCTAATTAAAGAGAGAATTTTATGGCTGCTCAGTGAACAGCATGATGTGCAAGGCGCAACCACCACTTGAGAGATCTGGAAGGCACGAGGCTGCTGGACAGAGAGACAAGAGGCACAGACACAGAGGCGGGCAGGGAAGCGGGCCATGGGGCAAGGGCAGTCAGTTTAACCCTTGACCCTCCCAGACACACAAAGGTGGGCAGTTTAACTTAAAGGACATGGGGCTTCTGCACCAAGATTTCTAAAACCAGGCAGCTCCTCCTCCTATGTTGCCTCCCCGAACAGTATTCTGCAAATACACCTAAAATTCCTAGTCCATACAGAACTATGCTACACATTTGTGGTGCACTGGCACCTAGACTTGCTATGGTTAACTTATTGGTATTTTAGGTGTTACTTACTGATCCAATGTTATTGTAGTTTTGCTACTGGGATAGTTTGTTCACCTTTAGTCCCAGCACTTCACTCTCACCCATGACTTCTAAAGCTGTCAGCATGTGACAGTGGCCACAACCAAGGGGCAGCTTTGATTCGCTGGCTAAAGCAGGTGAGGGTAGCTCAGTGGGTTAGGAAATTCCCTTGCATGCAAAGACAGGCTCTGGTGGATTAAGGAGAACAAGACCAACAGTGGGTCCAAGAAGGTGGTTTCTGCACATGCTGTGGAGGGAAGTAAGGGTCAGATGGGGCTCATCAACTTGGGAAGAGAGCCCAGCTAGAAGAAAAACTCTGACCCGAAACCTCCATTTCCTTGTGGGATATCTTCAGAGAAGAAAAGTCTCAGGAGTGAACACTACACAAATCTGAAGTGGAGTCCCTAAGGTGGTTGGATGGTGCCTTCTGGCAACTCCTGCAGCCAAGCTGGTGCCAAAATTATTGTTCTGCTTTCCTCTGGACCACATCAGTAAAGCTAGGGGGGGGCGGGTCTTGTAGTCTGGACAACCCAGGAGCTCCAGACACACTTTCCAGGCATGTGCCCCAGGGAGGTCCCTTTGGTGCTGCTGATGTAGTGGTTTGACTTCAACTCCGGAGGTGCACTTCCCTGTCTCTTGATGGACACCAACAACTACTACTGTTTGCTGCTTTGGTATCATTTTGACGTGAAAGCAGTAAAAGAGTTCTTTTAATAAAATCAATAAAAGAGAAAGCACTTTTCTGCTTAGTTACCTGGAGCAAATTCTGAACTCGCCCCAGGCAACCAAGTTGGACAAGCTTCCTTTTCCAGCTGTACCTCTCATCCCCTCTACCCCACAAAAATAGATGTTTTCATCACTCTGAAGGCAATCACACAGGAGCCAACCCACCCCTTGTGACATTTCCGACATGCCAGAATTCTGGCGTCAACTGACTGGGTTGTGGCGGGTGCAAACCTGAGCAGCTGGAATAGGCCTGGGATCCTGCTGCTGCTGCAGCCTCTGTGGAGGAATAAGAGCTGCCCTTTGGCAGGGCCAAGCTGAGGTGCCTTTTGTAAATGATCAGCCAGTCAACAAACTGAACGATTCTCAAAGCTATTTATAGGAGCTCAAAGGGGAACCCAATCGCAGGTGGCCTCTTCGCTCACCTCACCCTTGACATTCCCACCTCAAACAGTTCTTGACCAAAACTCTGCCTTTGGGAAACACCAAGCCAGTAGGGGAACAGAGGCAGACCCCACTTTCCACCAGGACCTTTTACTTAGCCTTGCAAAAAAGCCCACTCAAGTTGCTAGTCCACAAGAAACACCAACTAGCCTGTCTATGACTACAGTAGCAATTTTCACTGGAAATACTTAAAAGGAGGGTTTCATTCAACTTTTTATGGCTAAAAGATTAGGGAAGCAAAAGGAGGGCCAGACAGTTTTCAATAACTATCTGGCAGAACTTTAACCATAAGAGCAAATCACCCGACATCCTTCAACCATTGTGACAAGCTTTCCCACATCTAGGCCCATCGTGCTACTTAAACACTATGTATATATGTCTGAAAGACAGGGTCAGTGAATCCCCCAGACGACTCCTCGGCCTTCTGGCCCAAGATGACGCCTGTTTAAGGTTGTAGACCATCAGAGCATCCTGAAAAAGCTGCTCACCCATCAGCCAAGTGCAGGTTCATCAGCCTCACCAGATGGCCAAATCAGCCAGGTTTGCAAAATCTTTAGGTTGCCGCACAATTAGATCGCATTTCAGTCTCAAAATCAGATGTTAATCCCCGTTCCTTAATCAGCTTTGAGCAGTAACCAACAGAGATAGGAATCTCCAAGCAGAAAAACAAAGGGGCAGACTCACACACTTTGTACTTAGTGAGAATGTGGCTGGTGCTAGATTTGAACCCCAAGCTCTCATACAACCATGTACAAAACCAACCCGGACCAAACTCACGCTGTCTTTAAAAGGTGTCCAAAACCTGCTGTATCACTTAATAAGTTAGCTACAATTCTTATAAGCTTTTGTCAAAGATAAACTCAATGCACCTTATAGCCAATTAAAACATACAAAAGTTGAACAAGACTACTTTAGAAAGCACTGTAAATCATTTCATAGTAACCCTAACCCACACAATCTCTGGAAGTTATTTCCACCAGTCTTTTCCATGAAAAACTACAAACCCTCAAACTGAAAAGAAGTTCGCTTCTTGTTGGAAAACATCAGCAAAGTTTCAGCAAAACCTATCAATAGATTTGGAGTATTTTCCCTGCTGCTGCAGTCAATAGCAGTAATATATTATTGTTCATGTTATATTGAGAGTCAGGAGTTCCTTTCCCTTGATAAATATTGAGGGAGGAAAATATGGCTTCACAAAAGATTGCTCTCCATGATCATAGGTAGGTGTTGTTTTTTTATGTTTACTGTATTTTTTTAATGTTTCCAACAAGAATGCTGTTAAATACATTGCGAATGTTTTAAATGCTCTTCTTAACAAAATTGTCACCATCCCAACACAGCTATGGTTTCCAGTTGACTAAAAGATCAACCCAATGAGAGACGCACTTGTGAGAAGGTATGGATTGAGCAGCAGCGTTCATTCAGACTTCCCCTACAGAAATAATTAGGGTGGGGGAGGAGTAGAGAAAGCACTACTTGAACCAAGCTGCCAAGCTATTGTGGTTTTGATAGAACTGCCAACTCAGCGGTGTTTTTCTAATCACTTGGATTTAGCAGCGCTGCCCCCTTTCAACTGAATGCTATACTAGGCTGCATCAACCGAAGTCTAGTGTCTCAAACAAGGGAAGTCATAATCCTGCTCTATTCTGCCCTGGTCAGACCACACCTGAAGTCTTGTGTCCAGTTCTGGGCACCACAATTTAAGGCTACTGAAAGACTGAAATATGTACAGAGGAAGGCAACCAGGATGATCAAGGGTCTGGAGACCAAATCATATGAGGAAAAGTTGATGGAATTGGGTATGTTTAGCCTGGTAAAGGAGAGACAGAGGAGATAGGATAGCTATCTTCAAATATCTAAAGAAGTGGTTTTCAACCATTGTGCTGTGGCCCCCTGGGGTGCCTTGAATGCTGGTCAGGGGTGCCACGGGCAACACTGGCCTCTGTCCCTCTTTCTTTCCACCCCTCCCTCCTCTGGTGCCCTCTTGCATCTCTGCCTCCCAAAGTCTTGCACAGACGTTTACTGCAGCAGCCCTGGCTATAAGCTCTGCAGGTGAATGGTGCCTGTGAGAAGCACCTCTCTTTGGGAGAGGGTTGGGGGGCAACTCAGAGACCAGGGACAGCAGCAGTGGCTGCCCAGAGGACTCCCAGGGAGAGGAGAGGAGGGCACACTCCGCAAGGGAAGGTGTTCAAAAAAGAGTGAGAGCCTGCCAGCTCTGAAGGCAAGGGGTGACCTAACTGGACTCCTGAGCCCCACAGCAGAGCCACAGAACTCAAGGGAGCCGTGGGCTCAAAAAGGTTGGAAACCTCTGAACTAAATGGCTGCCACATGGAAGATTGAGCAAGCTTGTTTTCTCCTGCTCTGGATAATGCTGACCTGCCTTACTGGCTTGCAGCCTTATTGGCTTGTGGAAAGAATGACCACAGTCCACTCACAGATGAAGGGGCATGACTTGGGGCTTCCCTTGTGCTTGGTCTGGAAACTGCAGTTAGTGCAGAATGCTGCAAAACAATTGCTTTCAAGACTGCACGTCTGCCAGCATACTACGCCCACATTTGAAGATCTGTGTCGGCTACCAGTCTGCCATTGGGTTGAGTTCAAGGTGTTCCCAGTGCCCATAATACACAGAACTGCTTGGGAACAGTTGACTTAAGGGATCACCTTAGCCCATTCATGCTGACTCAACTGATCCACAGAACAAGTGCCAGGCAACATCCATTCTGTGTCTGTCAGGAGTTTTTTGCCTTTACCTGTACTTTGGAAGCCCCTGCCTATTGGCCACTGTTTTATTATTTTATATGGCTGCTGAAAACTTTTGGATAGGCAAGCCTACGAAGACACACATGACTGGCTACATGTTTTGCTGTGTTTCACTCCTGTTGAGAAATTTTAAATCTTTTTATTTATTTATTTCAGATGTGTTCCCCACTCTAGACTCCTTTGGGATGAAGCGCATGATGTAAATCTGATTTATATAAACCAATGAACACAACAGAGGCTTCAACAGGCCCGGTCACGCCCCCTTTCCCCTTTGCTCTGGAATGCAACACTCTTGCAAGACACACAGAGCCATATTAGCCTCCGGGATGCTAACACCCAAGCCACTTGCACTGGATCCTAGCCTGCTCACATGCAGTGCTGAGGATGCCTCTTGGCTTCTGCTCCACGTTATGCGATGCTGGAAACTTCCTGCTGAATTTTGCCACTACCAACGTCATGTAACTTCCCCAATATAAAGAAGTCTACCATCACTACTGTGCCTGACAAACAGGTTGCCACGGCTCCCAACTGAGAGTCTGGGAACCAAGGAAGGCAACTAAATCACCAAAGGACTATGCATATCTCATTGGAAAAGACACTCCTCTCGCCTCCAAGCAAAATGCTTCTTTAATAATAGGATACACACTCAGGACTTATTCCCGTAACAGATTAGTGCCTAAAGAGTATTGTTGATAGACAATCAATTTTTGTCACAAAGAAACAGAGCACCACCTGGGGTTGCAGCCATCTACTCTGGAGAAGCAGCAGGAAGACACACGCAGGTCAAATGAAAGGAAGGGTAATTTTCGCTTTTTAAAATTCTATTTAAGCAGTCTTGCAGGGGGACTCTGACCTGGCCCTGCTTACCTCACTTAGTTACTGGTGACCTAGAAGACAGCACACACAAATGCACACACACTTAAAGCTTGCCTGCCACAGGAAACTTCCTGTTCCTAGTTCATCAATGGCGTAGATCACGATCAGAGTAGGTCATGGTGGGTTGCAGTTATGTCACTGGCAAAGCAGGACAAAAAATAGCAATCCCTATTTATGCCCTTGAAGTGCAGGGCACAGCCCACTAAACCCTGCAATTTGCAAGTCATAATTAATCAACAATATGCCCATTAATAGGATGTGTGGGATGCGTGCAGAGAATCATTTATATATTGCAAGGGCATTTATGAGGTTCCTCTAAACACTCCAAGGCAAGCAGACTTTATTGGGAGGCCAGCCTTTCCTGATGAAGGGGGGAGCGCAGGCAGTGCCCCCAACCAGCCCATTAGTTTCCCCAGAGGAGCAAATGACAGATATACTCTTCCTACATGAAAGAAAAGTCAAGGGGAACAGTCTGGGACCCCATTTGGGTGCAGTCATACCAGCTTCCAAGAGCAACCAAGTCTTCCACCCTCTACATCCACTTGGGTTCAGTTTCTGGGTCAGACTAGTCAGGATCTGGCTTGAACTCTCCTAGTACTTCTCAGGCTGCGTGCACTTCAAAATTCTTACTCCTCTTACCTACAATCCTCTTGGCAGGTTGGTATGACTCAAAGAGCAGAACTTGCTCTTCTGTATGCTTCACTGAGGAACAGGGGTGACCCACTGCCTACTGCATACTCCTGAGCAGGGACTCATCTGTGTCTATTGACTCAGTAAACAGCCATGAACATTGATAGCAACATATAAATAAACATAATAATTATGCAAGGTGTCCCAAAATGACATATGTAAAAAAATAGGAACAATAAGGGCTAAACCCAGCTACCAAAAGAGTAATAAAAAAGACCTGAAAGACTCATTCAAAAGAATATATAAAAGGAAGAAATCTCATCCACGCTACTTAAAAGGCTAAGTACAAAAAAAGAAGCCACAGACATTAGTGACCCTCCCAAGGGACTGGGTAAAGAATGACAGGCACGCCTAGTGAAGCGCAACACATCTGCTTCTCTGCTTTGCAATGTTTGAGGCCTTTCACAATGCAAAGGATTCTCTCAAGAACCAGGACAGTATGGACGGGAGAGAGGTTATGGCAAGAAGCCATGAAGGCTCTGCTCTACCTCGACTGTCGAAGACAGTAGGCCCCTGAAGACCAGTTGCAGAAACCACAGGAGGCGAGAGGGCTGCTCTGGACAGATCCTGCCTAAGGGCTTCCCAGGAGAAGCATCTGGATGGCCACTATGAAAACAGGGTGTTGGCTGTGGGGGCCCTGGGCCTGATCAGCAACCCGGCTCTCCTGATTCTCTTAAGAACATAAGGAGAGCCAGCTGGATCAGGCTTAGGGCCTATCTAGTCCAGCATCCTGTTCTCACAGTGGCCAACCAAGATGCCAGCTATGGGAAACCCACAAGCAGAATTTGAGCACAAGAGCAATTCTCCCCTCCTGCAGTTACCAGCAACTGGGATTCAGAAGCATTGCAACCCCCAAGCGTGGAGGCACAGCAGAGCCATCCTGGCTAGGAACCACCAATAGCCCTCTCCTCCATGATTTTGTCCAACTTAATTTTTAAAGCCATCCAAGCTGGGAGCAAGTTCCATAGTTTAGCTTAGAGACAGAAGACACAGGAGCTCTCTCATGGAGATTCACAGGCAGAACACATTCTAGCACTGGCCGAGCTGCTGTGCAGCCAGCAGAAAAATAATAAAGATCAACAGCAACCCAACTGAGAGACCCAGACGGAGCAACTACACAGCATTCTTGACGGAAGGTTTGATCCAGCCCTCACAGAGGCAATACTGCCAATACAAGCAGGAGGTCAATGGGGCAGGCAGATGTTCACAGGGTCAAAGTTCTGGGGCTGACCTGGTCATTTGCAGCATATTTAATAGAGACAAGGAGACCCTGACACGCTCTATATGCTATTGGACTCCAGTTCCCATCAGCTTCAGCCAGCATGGCTAAACATCAGGGATGGTGGGAGATGTAGTCCAACACCATCTTGATGGCCGCAGGGTCCTCCCCCCGGTTTAATGGATCACTCTGGTCCTTGTGAAGCCAAGCACACCTCTGCATTCAGAGCACCACACAGAATGGGGAACAGGTTCCAGAGGGGAAGCAGCGTCACTCCCTTGTGGCAAGAAAACACCAAGCCCTGTGACTGCTTAAAGATTAACAAATCTGTTGTGGCAGGAGCTTACGTGGGTGCCCTCCCCCCCCCCCGGCAGACACACGAAGAGGTCACCTCAGGAGGAAAAGAAGCAGATGGCAAGCCAAACAGAGAGATGTCTAGGAAGTGGCCAAGGCAGGCCTGAGAGAGCAGTCCGTGAAGCCTCTTCCTATGGAGAGTATAAACAAATAGCAGATTCAGCCAGAGGGAAAGGGAAACGTGCTTTTAGAAAAGAGGAGCAGCTTATTGGCAGAGCATCTGCTTGGCATGCAGAAGGGCCGAAATTCAATCCCCTGTGTCTCAGGAGAGACCCTGGCCTAAAACCCTGGAGAGCTGCTGCCAGTCAGTGTTGTCAACACTAAGCTATGAGGCTTGCTGTACGACAGCTAAATGCAGGAAGTCACCAGCCACTGATCATAGGCTCAATATTTACATGTACTAATGTGGGAAAGCAGGAGAAAGTGAAGCAGGGCTTGTATCAAGCCAGACCATTTCAGCTACTACTTCCCAATCCGACTGCCTTGGAAGATGTGTCGAGCCTCCCCTCCGCCCACGATTCCCAGAACCAGGGCTTTGAGAAGCACCACACAATGCTGCGAGAGAATAGGCTCTGCATGCTGGTAGCCCCCGCCCCCCCCCATGCCCAGGAGCAACAGGGCCAGGTGGCTGGAATGCACCGGCTGCCTCCATCACTTTCCTCGGCCTGGGAGAGAGAATTTGCAGAGTTCAGCCAAGGAAGAAGCAGCTGCTCGCCGGGATGTTCCCGTAACAATATCCAGCCGTGTTGATACATGTTTTCCTGTGAAACCTGAAGAAGAGGCAGAGAGTGAGTCCTGGGGACATGCAAAGGAACAGGCTCAGTTGCAGGGGGGGGGGGGGGCTACGCACCAAGCAGAGGCGCCCAAAACCTGCCCCCAATGGAGAAGGTAAGGTAGCTCAACTGACAGGCCAGCCAACCCTGCACTCACAACAGTCTGCCTCTATACTCTGGGGAAATAGAACAGGGCAAAACAGCCATCCGCTTCAACGAACATAGACGCCTACAAGGACCACCGAGCTTACTTCTACTTGGTGGGTATATTTTGTTTCAATAAAAAGAGCACATGCACAGCATGATCAAACCTCACAGTGGCTACAACTGAGGCACCAGTGGTGACCAAATCAAGAAGTCCACAGACACCAGTGGACCGGCTGAAGAGAGCTCAAAAGTTTCCGCAGTGGAGAAACAGCAGAGGAAGGAGATGCAACCAGACGTAAGTTGGGGTGGAAGATTCCCCCTGGTTTATTTGTTTAGTTAGTGGGGCAGGATGCACATCATCAGGTCATCAGCATGGTCATTGGACGGACGCCAATTGCAAATGCAACATTAGGCAATTTTTAGCTTTGTTCACCAAAAACAAGTCAAATTAGCATGCTGAATCAAATGGCTCTCTGGGGCAGCCTTCTCCAACAAGGTGCCTTCCAAACATCTTAGACTACGACTCCCATCAGCCCCAGCCAGCAATGTGCTCACACCCCAAGGAGAGGAAGCTCAAGGATACAGAAAATCTGCTAGAGGCTTCACAGAAAAGGTGGGGCCTGGGGCAGCTTGATAAACCAAACGAACTATAATTTGACACCAGGTAACTCCATGTGGAAGAATGGTCATGAAACCTGGCCTAAGCTAAAGTGATATTGCAGTTCTTTTGAAGTGACCGCTCTTCTGACAGTCTGGAGGGGGGGAAAGCTTGACTGATGTGGGGATGAATTCCTTCTTCTTTGCCGTTTGATCTTGGCACACAGAAGCAACAGGGAATGGCATCCATTTCTCAATTATTACACTGCTAGCCCACTCTTCCTTTAAGAAGCCCAGCAAATGACACTGCCCAATTTTGCTACTCATCTTAAGAGACTGAGGGGGAAAGTAGGAAAGGCAGTCTTCAAGTGTATAACCAAAGTTCTCCTGCAGTATTGGACCAACCCAATTTTACACTTATAGGATCAAATAAGAGACCGACTAAATAAGGCCTTCTTCCCACATAGGGCTAGAATGAAAGAGGGCTCATTACCATGAACAGAGTTCTACTCCACTCCTCAAAAAGCTCTAATGCTCTGCTTGGCCAAACTCCAAAATGGCAAATGTTTGGACAGTGCCAGATCACCACAGCCCAGCAAGGAAGTCCAGGGAAGGATGCAAAAGACCAAGAATATTTCCAACATCTCATGGAATGGGGAAGAGCTCATTGGGATTAGATTCATGCCCACTGGTCCAATTCCCCAGGGATTGAGGGGAGGTTCCAGATAGTTCCACGTCCGTGGTCAGCAAGATGTGCGGCCATGCACAGAACCAGCAGCTTTCCTGCATTCCCCTCTTAGAAGCTGTGGCACACCACTGGGAGCACCAGCTGCTTGGACTACAGCTGCATTCGCCACTGTGAATCAGCACAGCCTCCTCTGGCTTTGAGCCACTCCTTGTCAGCTAGGTAGAACAATGGGGCTAAAGGGGGGGCATGGAGGTGGAAAGAGATAGGCATCTGAAAAGACTGGGCAAAGTCGACCAAAGTTGTAGGTCAAGACTTCTCCAACACGGCCACTCCAAGCCTCCTAAAAGTCGGAGAAGCATCCGACTAGAACAAAAACTAAGGGCAGATGTCAGAGGCAGCAGTGCCCACCCCAAGGGCAAGCAGATGGAAGGAGGGTGGAAGGCCTTCTGCCACGCTGGCCTGTCCCTTTGCAGCATCTCCTCTTGCCAATCTGCTTACATTCCTCATCCGTGAATCCCATCTTCCCCTTTTCTACCTGTTTAGTTGCTGGGATCCTAGAGGGCAGTGCACAGCTGCCCACACCGTGAGCCACTAGAGACACAGACTCTCCAAAGAGGGTCTCCCTTTGTAGAAAAAGGTCAGGTAACAGGAGTGACCACCACCACCACCTGACCACAGACCTTCCTCAACGGGAAGGAATGTAATGGCTCCCTGTTCGAGTCGGGACTTTGCCTAGGCAGCAAGAGACTTCCTAGTGCGCCTGCCTGGGTTGTACCTGATGGCCACCTACAGCTAGGCTCTGACACCACCCCGCTGGCCTGGCTAGACTACTGCTGCTTATATCTCCCAACCCACTACTACACTCTGACCCCCTTGACCCAATTCTATTCAGAAGTCATGATAAATCAGGAATGAGGAATTTGTGGTTGGAATATATCTCCCCTGACTGCCAGACATGCAGTTTGGGCTGATGGGAGTGGTAATTCAACAGCATCTGGAGAAGCACATGAGCTTCCCCCAGTCCTAGGAGAAACCAATGTTTATTATGGCAGTAACAAACTGCATGCTCCCCCATCTGCCCCCACCTCACCTGAGAAATAAAAAGCTTTTACTTCTGTTCTTAATTAACTGCAATTTCACATTGCAGCCAAACCTGAAAGCTGTAATTAAACTTAGCTGTTGTTTGAAACAAGTCAACTTCACAACCCATGGTTTGAAGTTTGTTTCAAACAAACCATGGCTAATATTGACCAGAGTGCAGGATTTCGACACAATGCTGAACTGTGATTAATGCAAAATCGGAGCTCTGTTTTCCTCTTTGTGTCTGCACCAGAGGAGGAAAAGGAGCACACAAATCCCAAGGCTTGCTCAACCCCTTCCTGTCACCATAATCCATGGTTTATTGCGATGTCTGAACCAGCTCAATGGCCCCTGCTATGCTGCTTTGGCTCAAACAGCCTCCTCTTCTCTTACTCATCATATATCTACATATGCATTTATACAGCTACACGTTTACATGGTCTCCTCCCCACACTTCACCATAAGGTCCCAGGGCAAATTATAACAATATACTGACAATTAAGTCTATGACCTGAAACATGCTCTCTGGAAGGCAAGCTCCAATTGAATTGAATATACTTACAAGATACTGTAGCAAGAAGTGGCCCCAAAGCAAAATGTTGTTTGACAGGTCTGATACAGCAAATGACCAAAGGATTGTCAGTCACATTACTGTATACTGGCATGAAAGTGGCTTCATTATAAAATCCCTTTGCATCTCAGCAGCTGCTCAGTTTGCTGCATTTTTTTTATTTATTCAGTTTGCTGCAGTAACACTTTCTGTAAAAACAGCATCCCCTTAAAAAACAAGTTTTGCTGGACTAATAAAAAGTAAATCTAAAAAACACACAATTCTCCTGTGATATTTCATGATAAAGGCAGCAAAAGAATAATTAGGGAGCAAAACCATCTCCTGCTACTGCATCAGAGGCACGACTAGAAAGGTCTCATACACCTGTCCCATTTGAAACAGATAAGAGCTGGGTAAGTTAAATGCTCCACTCAGACTTCATCAAGGCTAGAAACTCCATCATTAGGCCCTGATCTAAGAAAAAGATGCTGCTTATCCTGGTTACAAAAGCCCTTGTCAAATCTGCAAAATCCAAACGGGTGACACAAGTTAGTCTGATGAGCACTGCTTATTCCAATAATCTTCGCTCTGGAACTTCTGAAGCCCAGAATTTTCAATGCTTTCCCCACCTCTTATTTCTGGACAGGCCCAGAAGCTGCCAGCGTTCCCACACTGTTGTGGCTTGCCCTTGCAAACCTGTCCAACACACATGCTTTGCTCAGAGGCCCCTTCGGCGCGTGCTGAACAAAGTACAAGTTTTTCTGGCTCGGCAAGTGTCGGGCTGCGCAAGGACTTCCAGCACTGGTTCCTAATTGGATATGGGTATCCCCTCCCAGGAGCGGCAGCATCCAAGCTGGTGCCAGGCACCAAAACAGAGGCTAAGCCTCTCCCAGCTCATGCCACAGCACCTGACCCCACCCCTTAGACTGGGGCTTGCTGGCAAACACCAACATGTGAAACGCATGCCAGTCACAAGAGCTCAAGAAACAGCGCTGACTCCAGACATGCAGCTCTTCCATAGTCCTCATTCACAAAGGCTTCCAGAGGGGCATGATATCAGAGGAAACGAGAACTTGAACTCCATCAAATCCACCCATTCTTGGAGAAGCAAAGAACTGCGCCCAATAGCAGCAAGGAGAAGTGGAATGCGCCCCTGCCCTGAAAGAATGGCAGATCCACAAAAACCAACTAAGTTAGTTATTGGTATGAACTTTTGTGTGCATGCACTTTGTTTTGTTTCGTTTCAACTACGGCAGACCAACAAGGCTACCTACCTGTAGCTAGATCCAGAGCTGAGAGAGAGATTCTAAGGTCTGGCCTCCTGACCTCCTAGTCTTTCACTCCTCTCCAGTCCACAAATCCACCTCTAACCCACAGAAGGCAGGAGCAAACAGTGGTCTATGGATGACTCACATAAGCGTGCCAAGCTTCAATATGGAGATGGCCAAAGAAACACTTCAGAAGCATTTCCTTGTCTGGCCTTAAGAAAAAGCATTGCTGTATTCCCCCCCCCCCCCGACACCGTTCAGTCTGCTCAGGTGTTAAGAAAGACACAACCACCAAGTCTCACAAAGAGAACTGCTACGGAAGGAAAAGTCCAAGTTATCCCACTGAGCTCCACTCTGAATGGTTGCCCCCCATGCCAAAGTTCACAAAGGCTGGGTAGAATGCTCCAGGTTTAGCTGCCACGGGAAAGGGAATGTTTCCTCATTATACAGGATAATTGATGCCCACGGAAGAGCTCTGTGCATGAAAACTCAGAAACTGGCATACCCAAATCCCCACAACGCCCTCCCCGCCATGGTGCTCTTTATCTTTGGGACTGCGTAGCCTGAACTATCTATTGCAAAACCAGAAAACAAGGTAAGCAAGGGGGCAGGTTGGCATGGACCAAGGTAGCTTTCAGGTGTCAGGACAAGGAACTGGGGAGGGGCTGTAGCTTCATTCACTGACAATTTGCCTAAAGGGCAGCACAGCCAAGGAAGCACTTATGCTGCCAAGCACTGACTGCAAAGTTACTCCTAGTGGACCAGCCCCCACTTCTCTGAGGCTCTTCAAATTATCCCTCTGTGCCTACAAGAAAAAGCGTGGCTATGCTTCAGGAGCAGATCGCAACCACTAGTCTCTTGGGGCGGGATGCCCTTTGCAAACTCAGTGTTCAGGAGCCCCTCCTCCTCTTCTCTGCTGGGGGGGGGGGCAAAATGCAGGTGGAAAACCAACAATTTAATCTGCAAAGTGGCTGGCCAGAAGCAGAACTGGAGTGCTGAAAATCGGGTTGGATAAACTGGACAATGCACCCCAAGGCAGAAAAAAGCCTGAATCTGCCAGGTAGGAGAAGCTCCTCCTTGGAGAAGACCTGGGGTGTGCCTGCCTGCCTGCCATCCCTCCCGCAAACTAGGGCAAGCAGCAGCAGCAACAGCAACAACAACCCACCTTATGGCGGAAGAGAGGCTACAGGCCAGCCCTGCTGCAGAGCACCCCAGACTCCCACGCCAAGCCTTCTCCGAACTTTCAACTCAAGTTCTGCCCAAACAAAGGGGCACCAGAGCCAAGTTCAGCTGAGCCTCAGCAATTTGGGACAGGGACCTATCTCTTTGTCCTCGCTCCCGCTGATGGGGCTGGAGTCACAGAAGCAGGCAGTCTCTGGCATCAAAATCTCTTGGGCTCCGCCAGAGTCTCCCCTGCCCCAGGGAAGCGGCCAATACCTGTTTATTTGGTCGGCTCCCCTGCCCCACCCTCGGAGCCCAACCCTCGTGGCAAGGGGCGATTACAACATCTTAAAGAGACACAATGAAGCAACATAAAACATGTAGGGGAAACTCCTTCCCAGCCAGGCGCCAGCTTAAAGAAAGTTTTGCTGTGTTTATTGTTTGCAAGAAAAGTGGCTGGAGGGTTTTTTTTGGGGTGGGGTGGGGTATAGGACTACCTCCCAACTGCTTGTGCTTTCATATGCCCAAAGAGCTGCCATCACACACAAGAGGGCAATGGTGGGGGGAGAGATTCCCACCTTATCCTTATGGCTCGCATATTCCAAGATGGGAGGCTTGAGCTGAACCTCTGATGGGAAGTGCAAGCCCAGCAAGGGGAGCCCTGACCCAGAAGCCTGGCCAGCATCTGCTGGGGGGCGTCCAAGCCCTGGGTCCCCTCCATCCGGCAGAAGGAAGGGCCAGACCTGAACCGCCCCCTCCCCACGGACAGCATCCCTAGTGGGCAGAGCAGAGCAGCTCCCTGGGGCTTTCTCTGCATCCAAGCGCGTGGGCGAAGTAACGGTGGGGAGGGGGGGACGGCCGAAGCAGCGGGGCCCCCACTCGAATAAAACAATTGGGGGGGGGACACCTGTCCCGCATAATCGATCGCAAGACGCCGCGCGTGCGCACCATTTGAATGGCAATGCACGGCAACCTGGGGAGGGGGGCGCCCCTCAAGTATTTTATATGGGGGGGTCCTAAGGGGCCTTGGCTCCTAAGTCCTGAAGCCACAGCCGAGCCCTCCCCGGGTGGGCGAGGAGAGGCGCCCCCTCGCTTTCCCGAGATCCCAGCAGAGGACGGGGGGGGGGCTTTTGTCGGGGGGGCGGGTGAGGTGAAGATTGACAGGTCAGCTGGCCAACGGGCTGGGGGGGGCGGGTAATATCGACCCTCCGGGCCCAGGGGAGGAGGAGAAGAAAAGAAAGAGGCCCCCACTCAACCTCTGAAACGCGCCCCCCGGCCCTGAGTGCGCGTCCGTCCGAGGGGGGAGGGGACCCCTGGGATCCCCCGGGGCTGAGGAGGGTCTTCCTCGAAGGCCCGAGCCTGAGGGGGCGCCGCGCAGCCTCTCCCCTCCCTCCCGCCGTACCTGGCGTGGGCCCCGCAGGGCCGCTCTCCGCGCGCTGCCCGCCTGCCCCGGCCGCTTCCTCAGCCGCCGCCGCCTCCTCCGGCCCTCGCTTCTCCGCGCTCGCTCTTCTCCTCGCTCTCCCTCAGACACGCCGCGCGCGAGGCCTGCCCCCCGCCATTGGCCGCGCTGCCCGCCACTCACCTCCGCCCCGCCCACGCTCGGCGGCCCGCGACGGGGGAAGGGGACGGCCGCTCCGCCGAGCCGAGCTCCCATTGGCCGCTCTCCGCGACGTCGCGCCTTCCCCGCTTTCCTCTAGGCGCCCATTGGCCAGCCGTCCCCGTCCATCTCTCTTGGAGCGTTTCCCACCCGCCTACCCTCGCTTTGGCTCGCTTTCCGCTCAAAGGCGGCGAGGCCCCTGTCGAGCACTCGAGCGCTGATTGGCCGAGGGCTCTTTCTCGTAAGCCCGCCCTCCGTCCCCGCCCCTCGACTCCGAAAGGCGGCGGGCGGGTGGCGTCCCCCACGTGGGGAGGCAGCGCGCGACGGCGATTGGGCTCTCGGCCGATCCGAACCACGCGCGGCGCCGGCTTGGATTGGGTGAAGTGCCTGCCGCTCAAAGTTGCGACTCAGCCAACCCGGTAAGGCCTCTGCGGACTGAACCATGGACGCAGGGGGGTGGGGAGCGCAGAGAACAATGCCTTCTTCGTTTGCTGCGGCTGCATCCACTGGCTCCACTGGGGGGGGGGTCCTGTCTGCTGTGTTTATAAGTTTTTATTTAAAACGGGGCTGTGGTTGTTTTAACCCCACTCCTGAGCCAAACAAACACTCCATCCCTCTCCATCTTACCCATGTCACAAAAGGAAAAGGGAACAGGGAGGGCAGAGGAGAAGCAGGAGCAAACACTTTTGTGTTTTTCAGCTACAGAATAGCTGTAATGACCAACTGGAACAGGAAGATTTCAAGGGGAGAAAGAGCCAAAAGCCGCTCATCGTTCAGCAGTTTATTCATTTAGTTTTCATCCCATCCTTCCTCCCGGAAAGAGCTCTGGAGATGCACTCCAGTGGGGGGGGGGGGGATGACTGTGGCAGACGTTGTGAGCAGCTTTGAGGACCGTGGTGGAAAAACAGCATACAAACCTGCTAAAAATGCAATCTGTGTGAATTTTGCAGATCTGATTTTCCATACAGCAGCAAGAAAATGCAGGCAGCATAACTTAGGTTCCTCTAGGTTATTTTATTGAATCACAAAGATGGCTTGTTTAAGCCATGCGGTTGAAGCTTGGAGCATTCAGCTCAGACCTCCTGACTGGTAGCATTCACATGGTGGGAGAACAAAGAATTTGGTCACCCTTCTAAGGTGAGGGAATGTGACCTAGCCATACCTGGCAGGACTGCTTGCCCTATGGTCTTAATCCCTTCGTGCATTAGAGTTAAGCACATTGGTTATAGAAGGCAAATTTATCCCCCACCTCTGGAGGGCCAAAGGTTCCCCACATAGGAGTTGCACCATGGTTGGATGACTTTAATGTGCTGCAAACTTTCTGAGGTGTGTTCAAAAACTTCAGCTGGAGAATGGTGAGCTGCAAGGGATGTTGGTCTCGGCTGCTGTATTTTTCAGGGACCAAAGTGCTGGCCATAAATGGTCCAAGGCTGGGATACCTAAAACACCCATTTCCCAAGAATCCCACTAGTATTGGAGACTTGATTGCTGGAAGCCCACCATAGGGTTTTGCCATGCCCTGTCTCAGGAGACCTGCCTAGCTTCCCTCCTCCCCAACATGCTTCTATTGGCAGAAATATGCCTGCACTCCCACTGTCCCCATTTGGCTCCCCTTTGTCTACTCCTTGTTTGCTGACTTAGCTGGAATCTACACACACATATATATAAAGCTGTGAAATTGCTTTAAAAAAAAAAAAGAAAAATACATTGAAAAAATACATTGAATTTGCTATAGCTCACTTTTGCCATCTAGTGTCATATTTTTATGTTGCACTGTAAAGGTACCCCTGACCGTTAGGTCCAGTCTGGGGTTGCGCACTCATCTTGCTCTGTTGGCCGAGGGAGCTGGCGTTTGTCTGCAGACAGTTTATGGGTCATGTGGCCAGCAGGACTAAGCCGCTTCTGGCAAACCAGAGCAGCGGAGTGGTACCTATTTATCTACTTGCACTTTGAAATGCTTTCAAACTGCTGGGTGGGCAGGAGCTGGGACCAAGCAACAGGAGCTCATCCTGATCTGCAAGCCCTAGGCTCTGTGGTTTAGACCACAGCGCCACCTGCGTCCCATGTTGCACTTTACAACACACTTAAAACGTTTCATTTGCAGCTACATAGCTGAGTCCCGTGTTGGTTTATTTACAGGCATTTAGAGCTCACCCTTAGCATGTGGTTCCTGGGCAGGTTACATTTGTTGTTGTTGAGTCGTTTAGTCGTGTCCGACTCTTCGTGACCCCATGGACCAGAGCACGCCGGGCACTCCTGTCTTCCACTGCCTCCCGCAGTTTGTTACATATAGCTCAATGTTACATATAGCTCAAGGTTACATATAAAGGTAAAGGTAAAGGTACCCCTGCCCGTACGGGCCAGTCTTGCCAGACTCTGGGGTTGTGCGCCCATCTCACTTAAGAGGCCAGGGGCCAGCGCTGTCCGGAGACACTTCCGGGTCACGTGGCCAGCGTGACATCGCTGCTCTGGCGAGCCAGAGCCGCACACGGAAACGCCGTTTACCTTCCCGCTGGTAAGCGGTCCCTATTTATCTACTTGCACCCGGAGGTGCTTTCGAACTGCTAGGTTGGCAGGCGCTGGGACCGAGCAGCGGGAGCGCACCCCGCCGCAGGGATTCGAACCGCCGACCTTTCGATCGGCAAGTCCTAGGTGCTGAGGCTTTAACCCACAGCGCCACCATATAGCTCAATGCAAATTCTGTAATGTGTAAATGTCATGAATCGTAATTCCTAAACCACTAGGCCATAAATTAAAGTGAATCAACAAACAGATATAGGAAACAATGTGGTGGTTGCTGGATTTTATTTATAGGATTTCTTACCCTAAGATCTTTCTTCACCACAAGCTCTCCAGACAGGTACCAACAACATAATCAGCCAAACAAGTAAAGCAGTTCCAAAGAAAGTCATTAAACAAAAACAAACTTGTTGTGTAATGACTTTTGTTAAGTTGTGGGTTGCAGGGTGAAACCTCACTACATAACAACTTTGGTGGTTTTTTTGGATCATGTTGTAAGGCACGAGTGCCTGATACTGGGAAAGTAAAATGGATTGTAAATCTTGTTAATTAATTAAGAGGGGGCCTTCTTGCTGGCTACTCCCAGACTTTGCAACTTCCTGCCCAAAGAGGTTAGACAGGCAGGTTAAGAACTTTTTGTTCCAACAAGCTTTTGGGAACTGACTGCTTTTAATGAAAGGGCTGAGGCCATGCTATTTCTACTGTAATCTGTGGCAACCCAGTCAGATGGGTGGGGTACAAGTAAACACGGTAAAACATAAAACATTAAAAGCTTCCCTAAACAGGGCTGCCTTCAGATGTCTTCTAAAAGTCAGGTACGTAGTTGTTTATTTCCTTGACATCTGGTGGGAGGGCGTTCCACAGGGCGGGAGTCACCACCGAGAAGGCCCTCTGCCTGGTTCCTTGAACTTGGCTTCTCGCAGGGAGGGAACCACCAGAAGGCCCTCGGAGCTGGACCTCAGTGTCCGAGCTGAACTACGGGGGTGGAGACGCTCCTTCAGGTATTTTTTTCAACAAAAACGCTGGTGTGGTAGCTTGGGCTGAGGGGCAGTGGCTGGCCGAGTGCGGCGGGATTCGAACCCAGGTCTCTTCCAGGTCCCAAACCCACTAACCCTCGAATACCCCATGGCCGCCAACAGCCTCTCGTACAAAGAGCCCTGCCGAATCAAGCGGCCGCCCCGACCCCTTTCTGGCAGACGCCGCCATCCGGCTCCCGGGGGTAGACTGCCTCTGCCTATGGAGGCTCCACCAGTTCGGAGCAGGGGCGGGGGCACCGAGAGCGCACGCGCAGGAAGGAGACGCGGAGCGCGCATGCGCCCTTCTCCAGATGTGCCTGAGAGAGAGAGAGAGACCGAGCGAGCGCGCGTGCTTTTGTTTGGCCCCGCCTCCTCTGCCCACTAGCCAATCCGCAGCCAGGGGCCTGCCGCGCACGCGCAGTACACCCCTCTCCGCGCCTGCGCGTGGCGCTCCGAGGGCGGTTGAGGCGGCGGCGGCGGCGGAAAGAGGCCTCGGCTGAGGTAAGCGGCGCAAGATGGCGGCCGAGGATGAGGACGGCCGGGGAGGGAGGGTCCGCGCCTGAAGAGGCCTCGTTCTCCTTCCCCCGCTCGCCGCCTCGGCGGGAGAACTCTTCGTCCTCTGTCTGCGGGGCTTCTAGTCCTCAGGGAGGGAAAGAGCGGGCCCTGATTGGCTGCCCCCCGGGTAGGCCTTTCCAGTTGCCAGGCAGAAGCCGGAATGGAGGCTCCCCTGGGGGGAGGAGAGGGGTGTACCTGGTGTAAAAATAATAATAATAATATGCATTTATTTATGCCCCGCCCATCTGGCTGGGTTTCTCCAGCCACTAGGGGCGGCTTCTAACAAAATATTAAAATGCTGTACAATAATTAATCAAATATTAAGAGCTTACCTAAACAGGGCTGCCTTGTTGTTATTGTTATTTATTGTTTTGTTGTTACTACTACTAAGGGCCTGTAAGACAGAGTTGTTCCGCCTGGCCTTTGGCTTGGAGCCAATTTGATTCCCTCCCTCTCTCTCTCTTTTTCCCCCCTTTCTTTTCCTTCTCCTCCTGCGATGAGGCTACATTTTAATATTTTAATGTTCCATTATTTTAATGTATTTTATTTTTGTTTTTAAGTTGTAACCATTCATCTTGTTTTTATTATTGCTTGTAAGCCGCTCTGAGCCCGGCCTTGGCTGGGGAGGGCGGGGTTTAAATAAAAAAATATTATTATTATTATTATTATTATTATTATTATTATTATTATTACTACTACTACTACTACAGACCCTCCAAGTGTCCCTGTTTTCCAGAAGCCATCCCAGTTTCTGATATGATCCCGGAATGTCCCATTTCCCCTTAGGATGTCCCTGTTTTCATGGGAGAAATGTTGGAGGGTATGGAGTTATCTGACCCCAGAGCTGTCGGAAAGCAATCCTGTAGAGGGAAGTTAATGATTTATTATTATATTTTCTATATGTTGGAAGCTGCCTAGAGTGGCTGGGGAAACGCAGTCAGATGGGTGGGGTATAAAGAGTAAAATTATCATTACGGGATAGGACATCCCTATTTTCATTAGGGAAAGGTTGGAGGGCATGTTTCTGCCTTGGTCTGACCACGCTTGGAGTCCTGTGTTCAGTTCTGGGCACCACAATTTAAGAATGTGATCAACAAGTTGGATTGTGTGCAGAAAAGAGCAACCCAGATGACCAAGGGTCTGGAAACCAATTCTGAGAAGGGAGCTGGATATGTTCAGTCTGGAGAAGAGGAGACTGGTGAGATAGTTGCAATCAAAATTATTCAACCCCCCAAGGCAAATTGGGCTTATTATCAAAATTTGCAGACTTTCAGTTGTTTGCCATGAGCAAATTTGCTTGCCTCTTCCTTAGCATGGTGTTCTTCTAGGGGAGCCTCATTGTCCACAACAGCAGAGGAGTTATCATTCTGGCCTCAGAACCCAATAGTAAAATGCCCAAATGCCTCACCCCTCACCCTCTACCTCTCTCAATTTCTCTCGGTCAGCCACCCTGGCCTCAAGGACAGCAGGCCAACAGTCATGCATGTGACGCACAGTGCAGTACACTGGAAAGCCTCCGCACACCTCCTTCCTTTCTGATTACATTTTGTGTTTTTACTTTCAGCTTGGTGGTGGTGTCTGCTGTGAATTGCTGCAGATTTGGCATTTCCCTCTGTTGTGTCCTCCTCTGCAGCTTGTTCAGTTTAAGACCAAGTGATCTCAGTAGTTGAACCCTGTTGCTTCTGACCATTCTGCCACACTTCATCCTTCCTTAAATTGGTCATAGGTGTAATTAGCCATGGTCAAGTCTAAAAAAAAGAAAAACCAACAGAAGGGGGGGAATTTCCGGGGTTACAGGTGGGGACCTAGAGGAAATATGCCCCCATGGATGAGAGGTCCTTGCCGAGGTGGCATGTGGGGACCCAGAGGAAATATGCCCCCATGGATGGGAGGTCCTTGTCCAGATGACACGTGGGGGCCCGGAGGAGATATGCCCCCATGGATGGGAGGTCCTTGTCCAGATGACACATGGGGACCCGAAGGAGATATGCCCCCGTGGATGGGAGGTCCTTGTCCAGATGACACATGGGGACCCGAAGGAGATATGCCCCCGTGGATGGGAGGTCCTTGTCCAGATGACACGTGGGGACCCGGAGGAGATATGCCCCCGTGGATGGGAGGTCCTTGTCCAGATGACACGTGGGGACCCGGAGGAGATATGACCTCATGGACTGGAGATCCTTGTCCAGATGACACATGGCAACCCAGAAAGAAACGCAGAAAATATACGCAGCCAAATATGAGCGGCCCCTGTCCTAATATGTGTGATCCTAAAGAGAGCATGTCTTCTTCTAATGCACCTGACCAAAGGCAGTGTAGGACTTTTGGAGGGCCAGGAAAGTCGTCTTCTGGGATGGAAGGATGTGGCACTAACAGTCAGGAGAATGATCCATTGCTACCTGGTAATTGTAGCTCAGATCAGCCCACTTCAGAAAATGCTGCAGATACTCAGAGGCATTACACAGAAGAGAGTGCTGCAAGAATTCTCTCAAACTTTGGCTTATCTGCTAAAGATTTGGAGGAATTTGGCCACTATTCAGATGATCAGCTGAAGCCTGAAAACATGGCTATGATTCTGAGGGACATCGTTGAGCGCAAGAAGGCTCGTCAGTTGCCCACTTTATCTCAGGGCAAAGAAGAGGAAACCTCTGGCGGACATGGTGGATCTGATTCCCTGGTGAAAAGTAAGTCTAGTTATGAATATGGCAGTAAGTGTGTAGAAACCAGGCTAACCAGTAATCCCATGAAGACTTCAGGGTTAAACTATGGCATTTTCTACCACATGATGCAGTGACAGCCACCAATGTGGATGACTTCAAAAGTGGATTAGACAAATTCAGAGAGTAAGGCTTGTTATGATGGTTGCTTGTTATGATGAGGGATGCAACCTCCAGGATTGGAGGATGGGCACAGCTGTATACTAGTTGCTGGGGAACAGAAGCGGGCAGTGCGGCTGAGCTCTGCTCTTGCTTGTGATCTCTGCAGTACTGGCTGCTGGGCTAGATAGGCTGCTGGCCTGATCAGGTACCTGGGCTCTTTTTAAGCTCTTACAAACACTGGTGGAGAAGAAAGACAACAGTTGGGGTTCCAGGAAAGCACCGTAGATATCGTGCCCTCTCACACACCCATAAGCAAGGAGGTTTTTTGGGGAGGGGGTGTTTTTTGTTGTTACAGTTATTTATATCCTGTCTTTCAGGATCAAAATCCTTCCAATGCGGTTTACAGGTAACATGAACCTACATTTTTTCAAAAAAAGATACCATAGTATAGAATCCCATCGGTACCCTGCCTACTGGGCAATGACTGGCAGAATTATTTATTAGCTTATTTATTTATTTCATTTATATCCTACCTTTTTATCCAGGGACCTTGAGGGGGCGTACATGGCTCTCCCTCTTCTCTTTTTGTCCTCACAACTGCTCTGTGTGATAGGTTAGGTCGAGAGGCAGTGACTGGCCCAAGGTCACTTTGCAGGCATTGTGGCCGAGTGGAGATTTGAACCCTGGTCTCCCAGGTCTGCTTCCTACACTAACCACTACACCACTGTGGATCTTCAGAATGGCCCTGGAGGATGGGAGGGGTTCAGCTTTATCAGACCCTGATGCATTATTTGCTTACTGTCCCCTGTGCAGAGTAGTTGATGGGAAATGATCTTTTTGGGGGGCAGGAAGGAGATATCCAGTAGGAGCAAGCTCCAAGGGGGCCTTTGCCATTGGCATCATCTCTCCTGGAATTTCGTTGGCATCCGTTTGTGTTGCATAACAGAATCATGCCTTCCTTCAGCAGGACCTGGTGTACCGTCAGCAGCTCAACCCGCAACAACACCTGCGGCTTCGTTGATGCCTCCGTCTTCAGGATCTCCATCTCCATCAATGATGAACGATTATCATGCTGTGTCGCCAACAGTACTTCCACACCTGTGTTCTCTGTGTAAAATAGAATGTGCAGATATCACAGTGAGTTCTTTGTTTTTGCAGGAAAAAAGTGCACACGGTTGTATTGAGCCCAGGATGAGTGCATTTTCCACTCTGGCTTTCAAGCAGATCTTACGCTATGATACGCTATGAGGTGTTGATGTTATCCTGGTGAAGTCAACATGGTGGCTTCCAAATGTTGTTGGACAGCATCACTGCAGCATATCTCCCCTCCCCTAATCCCCAAGGAGACATCTCTGCCACCTCAGAGCATCATGAATCCCCACAGCCAGAATGCCCATTTGACATTGGTGGGATTCAAACCTGACACCATGTCTGGAGACTCTGTCTTATCTGACTTTGAGCTGCTGTTGTCTATTTGAATATTAAATGCATTGCACAGTATTGAACATTGTCCAGTGTTAAACTCATACACACGACTGAAGGTCAAGTGAGTGTTTTTCTACTCTGCTGTAGAAACTCAGATATGTAAGCTAGGTTACAAATGGCTCCTTAAACCAAGGTGTCACTTGCCAAATTGGAATGTCTTGTTGCCATTTGGGGCCAGATGGCTCTAAAGTCTTATTTTTCAAATGATGGACTGACTGTGATTGATTCTCAGTTAAACATCCGGCTAGTTAAGAGACAACCTGGAGCCAGGTTAAGAACTTTGACTATCATGATCCCAGGATCCCCAGGCATGCACCTCCAGGTTGTGGAGATGTCAGGCGCCATCCTGGCACCCAGGCATCTCCACTTGGTTGTAAGTGTCTGATAGACAGGTGCAAAATGTGCTTGGCCCCTGGCTAGTTTTGAGCACTGCCACGGACTCTCATGACCTTAAATGACGAGATTATTCAGTTTTATAGACAGAAGCTCCATCAATGGGTATTGGGCATATCACTAAGTGGAACTTAGTGTTTTATTTTTATAAAAAATGTATATACCACTATGTGTTTTTTTTAAAAAAATTAGTTGCTCCTGGGAGAAGCAGCAGTAGCAGCAGCAGCAGCAGAGGAGGGCCCTTCTGTGGGTTTCTCAGAAGCATTTGGCTGACTGCCCCAGTCGATAGGATGCTGGACTAGGTGATGCTTTGTTCTCATCCAACAGCCAGGCTTTTTTGTGTTCTCATGCTGATTTCTCCCCTCCCTCCCTCCCTGTAGGGCTGGAATCTGCACGTGCGCACTGCTGCACACTCCGAGAAATGTGATGAGCTACGCCAAAAGTAAGGCCTTTCATTTTAATTTATTGGGAATAGATTGAGGATTTGAAATGGTTTGGAAATGACTTCCTGGATAGCACATGGCTTTGCTAAAAGCAGCAGAGCCATTGCTTACATGCCTTGCCACAAACCTCAGCCAAGGAAGTTGTGGGAGCTCACCTTTGAAGGAACGGTGCCTGCTCTAGGTTGTGTTTTGCCTGAATTTGTATAAGTGGTCTGTAGGCCGATTATGGAGCTGAACCAGGGAAGAAGGCAGAAGCTCAGAGGCGCCTCATCTTGCGTTCTGTGGCTTTTAGATGCCTGTGGAGCATGAGCAGAGTTTTATGAGGGGTGGCTTCAGGACAAACCAGTTCTTGGAGGAGCTGGGAATCTCATTCCAGGGCGCTTTTGGAAATCTGGGTCCAAGAGTCAGGGAATCCTCATGGAATCACCTTTAAACTTCCCCAGAAGATCAGTAGTAAGAGATCTATCATTTGGACAAAAGGGAGAGAAGTACTTGACAGTTTTAGAAACTTGCCTGAATGATAATGGAATGGAGTACATGTACTTTGTCAAAGGAATAACACAGCTGTTTTGCTGGCTTTTCTTGAAACAGGTATCCTGACTGGAATCCAGAAGAATGTTCTTCGTTACAGAGGTAACCTTTCAATCTCAACTTGAATACTCAGTAATGAGAATTAGGCTGCAGTAATCTCACTTCCCTGTTGTCCCCAATGGTGTGGGTTTTTGGAGACATTTTGAATGGGAAATTTGTATGAGGGCATTCTGCACTGGTACATTTTCTGATGCCCAAGAAAGTGACCTGTGATCTAATTCTGGTCCTTCATTGTATTTAGTAGAAAAAACTCAAAAATGTAAAACTGCCAAGTATCTGCAGTTAGCCCCCGTTCACTGCTTCCTAAGAACTATGTAACAAAAAACATTTCTGCATAAATAGTAACCAACCCCCCCGGACAATATTTTCCACCCCAGGTTACTGGTTGTCCCTGACCCGTAAATGTAGGAGCTGCTTAACTCAGACTGCAGGCCCTCGTGGCTTCGTTCTAAGGCTCTAGGGGCCACCTGGCTGAGCAGCTGTGGTTTGCGCTGCAGCTCAGCCATTAGCAGGCAGGTAGCCATTCCCAGTGCAGGTGGAAGCCATAATTTTTTGGTATGAAGCTGGGCATTCTGTTCCCATCATCTGAGTTCCTTTAGTTATTGGATGCTGCAGGCCCATCAGCCGTATTCTGTAGGCTTTTGATGCTTTTTAGCTTTAACCCTGAGTGTTCCTATTTCTAGTTGATTTCCGTTTGCAAAAAAAAAACATCTTGGCAGATCTGATTTCTCCTTTTACATTTGAAAAAGAGAAGTCATTCAAATCCTGTTTTTTCTGCCTTTTGCAGACATGAAAGCGACAAGAAGGAAAAACATATTCCAATGCCATGCTCTACCAGTTCTAACCCAAACACTTCACAGCACTCAATTCCTGGCCATGCCTCAAGTCAGACTCGGTCACGATCTAGGAGCCCTGGGCCCCACAGGAAACGGTCACGATCTAGGAGCCCCAGACATAGGTCCAGGTCTTCAGAGCGACCAAGCTCCCCCAGCTCGAGTTCTCAAACCTCTTCTAGCCAGAAGAGAGAACTGAGAAAATCAACTAGATCTCCAGGTAAGGTGGATGTTACAGATGCTTCATTAACTGGCCTTTGGTTTTTTGTAAGCAGGATTACGGTATGTGTGTGTTAATGGCAGGCGTGTTGCTGTGGCTTTGGCTCAGTGAATACTTTGTTCTGTTCTGGGGGTTTTTCTCCTGGCTTTGTCATTGTGTCAATATAATGCCTGCCAAGGAGACCAAGCTTGTTCCTATATAGGATTGTGTGAATGACTCTGCAACCCATTTCAAAAGGGGATGTAGGTTGATCTCAGCCTTTTCACTCCTCTGGAGTTTCCCCCACCCACTCTGTAGTTTTTACAGTTGCTTAGTACAATGACCTTCTTGCACTCATGCTATGCAGGGTAGAACTTGGTTGCAAATTCAGCAGTGACCGAGGATCAGGGGAGATATTCTGCTGCTTCCCTGCAGTATTGTTGCCAAAGGTTGTTGCAATAGAGTGTTGATGAACTACAGGGGGGGTGGTATTGGTTCCATTTTGCTCTTGTTTTTAATTTGTAACTTTTGGGTTTTAAATCTTGTATTTTTATGTTGTGAACTGCCCTGAGATGTATGGATGGAGGGCGGTATACTAATTTAATCAATACTACTGCTAATAATAATCATAATAATAATAATGAGCCGCTTGCTTTTTCTCCCCCTCTTTAGCGTCGTCTGCAGAAGCAGGAAGCTCCAGGAAACCTCCAGCCAAATCTGATGTGGCAGAACAACCACCCAAGAAGTCAGACCATCCACTGCAGACAAATCCCGACCACCAAGAGCCGCCCAAGAAGGAGGCAGCAACGCGGGAAAAAGGAGACCAGCAACCTACATCTAAATCTGATGTGGCAAAACAACCACCCAACAAGTCAGACCATCCACTGCAGGCAAATCCCGACCATCAGGAGCTGCCCAAGAAGGAGGCAGCAACGCGGGAAAAAGGAGACCAGCAACCTACATCTAAATCTGATGTGGCAAAACAACCACCCAACAAGTCGGCAAGTCCACTGCAGAAAAATCCCGACCATGAGGAGCTGCCCAAGAAGGAGACAGCAATGGAGGAACAAGCTGACCGGCAACCTCCAGCCAAATCTGATGTGGCAGAACAAACACCCAACAAGTCAGCCCGTCCACTGCAGACAAATCCCGACCATGAGGAGCTGCCCAAGAAGGAGACAGCAATGGAGGAACAAGCAGACCAGCAACCTCCAGCCAAATCTGATGTGGCAGAACTCGCACCCAAGTCAGACCATCCACCACAGACAAATCCCGGCCATCAGGAGCTGCCCAAGAATGAGGCAGCAACGCAGGAACAAGGAGACCAGCAAAAGGAGACCAGGAAGAAGACCAGGACAAGGAAACGAGGAAAAAGGAGACCAGCAAAATCTAATGTGGCAAAACCTCCAGCCAAATCTGATGTGGCAGAACAACCACCCAACAAGTCAGACCTTCCACTGCAGACAAATCCCGACCATCAGGAGCTGCCCAAGATGGAGGCAGCAACGCAGGAACAAGGAGACCGGCAACCTCCAGCCAAATCTGATGTGGCAGAACAACCACCCAGCAAGTCAGACCATCCACTGCAGACAAATCCCGACCAACAGGAGCTGCCCATGATGGAGGCAGCAACGCAGGAACAAGGAGACCGGCAACCTCCTGCCAAATCTGATGTGACAGAACTCCCACCCAAGTCAGACCATCCACTGCAGACAAATCCCGACCATCAGGAGCCGCCCAAGAAGGAGGCAGCAACGCAGGAGCAGGGTGACCAGCAACCTCCATCCAATTCTGATGTGGCAGAACAACCACCCAACAAGTCAGACCATCCACCACAGACAAATCCTGGCCATCAGGAGCTTCCCAAGATGCAGTCAGCAACGCAGGAACAAGGAGACCACCAACGTGAAGATCAGTTGCGCTTGTCGTTGACGCCTCTTGTAGAACAAAGTGTCATGCAGGCCCTGTCGCAGCTGCAGCCAGGAGGCGCAGTGGGTGCTGGACTCACCCAAGGAACAAGCTTGCCCCCTGTTGTACAGATCGATCCAGCATCCCTTGTCTCCATGATGCAGCTGGTTGCAACACAGGTGGTGCAAGCTGCCTTAGCCTCCAAGGAGGCCTCAAGTGTGCGGGAAAGCCCAAGTGTGGCTGGCCCAAGCCCCCAGTTAAGTATCCCTACAGGAAGCGAAGAAAAGAAGCAGGAGAGCAGTCAGGAAGAGGTGCCAGGAGTCGTTCCTCCTTGCTCAGGTGAGGAGTTGTCGGGAAGGAGTCTGAGGGTGGGACTGGCTGTAGAAGGAGGTTGTTCTGTGTTGGAGATATCCGTCAAGACTTGTATTGGTGATATAATACACAATCCCTGCTCAAGTTCAGGACTGCTTTGAGATCCCGCCGGCTTCTCTGGTAGTGGTGAACACACCTGTGCTGTTGCTTCTAGGGTGCAGGGATCTTGTATGCAATCTGTTGGGCTGGGAGACTGGTTCCTTTTGTGGCATACCAAATACACAATGGTATGTGATTTTACTGATTTATGGCTTCATTTCTCTCCTCCAGTGAGCTCAAGGTGGCATACATGGTTCTCCCCCTCCTCATTTCACCCCACAACAACCCTGAGAGCCAGTGTGGTGTAGTGGTTAAGAGCAGTGGACTCGTAATCTGGTGAACCGGGTTCGATTCTCTGCTCCTCCACATGCAGCTGCTGGGTGACCTTGGGCTAGTCACACTTCTCTGAAGTCTCTCAGCCTCACTCACTTCACAGAGTGTTTGTTGTGGGAGAGGAAGGGAAAGGAGAATGTTAGCCAGTTTGAGACTCTTCTTCTTCTTCAACATCACCCACTGAGTTTAAAGCTGAGTGGGGATTTGAAGTCGGGTCTCCCTGGCCCTAGTCCAGCACTCTCACCACTTCACTACGCTGGCTCTTGGGCCAGTGAGGAAAAATGCTAGTTAAGGCTTCAAGAGCTGTGCCAGGAGAGCTGGTGCATTGCTGGTTAGGTGTTCTCATTGCTGTGGATGGATCTCTTGTGATTCAAATACAGCTTGATGGAGAAGCAAGTGATTCTCAAGGAAACGGAAGTAATGAAGTCAGATCAGGGTTGTGTCAGAGCACATGTTGCTTATGTTGTGGTGTGAGGTTTTGCTGAACAGGAAGCTACATGTGTTCCAAGTATGGTAACTGAGTACGGAAAGGCTTGCGAGAATTTCTAATCCGTTAGTGCTCTTTAGCACATAGTTTGTGGATAGTATCAAATCTAGATATTTTGCTAAGGATCAGGGATGATGGGAGCTGGGAGTCCTGTATTGCAGGGGTTGGACTACAGGGCTCTTGGGGACTTCTCCAACTCTACAATTCTAGGATTCCATTCACAGCACCTGGATGGCACCAGGATCTTCTATTATTGACATAGTCCAACACTGCTTGGACATGAAGTGAGTCAGAGATTTGCTTGCAGGTCACCAGTCTGGGTGATTGAAGAGCAGGGGTAGGCAACCAAAGGCCCAGGGGCCAGTTGCAGCCCAATCGCCTTCTCAATCCAGCCCTCGGATGGTCTGGGAATCAGCGTGTTTTTACATGAGTAGAATGTGTCCTTTTATTTAAAATTCATATCGGGGTTATTTGTGGGGCATAGGAATTTGTTCATTCCCCCCCCCCTCAAAATATAGTCCGGCCCACCACATAGTCTGAGGGGCGGTGGGATGGCCCACTGCTGAAAAGGTTTGCTGACCCCTGTTGAAGAGGATTGTAAATGCACCAGAGATCAAGAGCCTCATGGCCTACCAACTGAGCTATATAGACTGCACACAAAGGGGTACGTGGTGGCATCACGTTGACTTTGTCTAGTTGCAGCCCCTGCACGTAAGGTTTTCTGGACACAGTTGTGTGCTGTGCAAGGAAGCGCATGCTGGCGTCCAGGAGAAACCCACCTTGGGCTGGGTCACAGGCGGCACGTCGTGTGGCTGGTTTAGGAGGTCATGCATGATTTGGGAGTGGCTGGTGCATCCAGATGTTATCCTCTTGCAGCTGGGCAAGAATAACTTGGGCACACAGAAAGGCATAGAGCTCAACTCTTGGCAATGTTGGATCCACCTGAGCTCAGTATTTTCGATACCATTATTCCTCAAACTTGACTTCCCAGCTGTTGTTGGACTACAACTCCCATCATACATAGCTAGCAGGACCAGTGATCCGGGATGGTGGGGGTTGTAGTCCAATGGCAGCTGGAATTCCAAGTTTGAGGAAAAAATGGTCTGCACGGACTGGTGGCTTCAGGCAGGGAGTCTCTCCCAGCCCTTTTTGGAGATGCTGGGAACTGAACCTGGGACCTTTTGGTGCTGGAAGCTGCATCATCCTGAGTCAGACCACTGGTCCATTTAGCATAATATTGCTTCATTGACTGGCAGAAGCTCTCCAGGGTTTCAGGCATGGAATGCCGTTAGCCCAACGGCCTCAGCCCTGTATACCTGAATGAGTGACTTCACCCCTGTTGCTCGGCCTGGACACTGAGGTCCAGCTCCGAGGGCCTTCTGGCAGTCCACTCATTGCTGGAAGTGAAGTTACAGGGAAACAGGGAGAGGGACTTCCCAGTAGTGGCGCCCGCCCTGTGGAACACCTTCCTGTCGCTTGTCAAAGAGATAGGAATTCTGAAGGCAGCCCTGTATCGGGAAGCTTTTAAAGTTTGACACTGTATTTTTGTTGAAGCTGCACTGAGTGGCTGGGGGAACCCAGTCAGATGGGCTGGGTAGAAGAAACAAATTGTTGTTTCGTTGTTTTTGTTTTAATTACTTATTTGTCCTTTTTTCTTGTGAGCCATCCTGAGATCACTTGTTAAAAGGCAGTACAGTGGTACCTCGGGTTAAGTACTTAATTCGTTCCGGAGGTCCATTCTTAACCTGAAACTGTTCTTAACCTGAAGACCACTTTAGCTAATGGGGCCTCCTGCTGCCGCCGCGATGCCAGAGCACGATTTCTGTTCTCATCTTGAAGCAACGTTCTTAACCCGAGGTACTATTTCTGGGTTAGCGGAGTCTGTAACCTGAAGAGCATGTAACCCGAGGTACCACTGTATATAAATCTAATATATTATTAGTAGTAGTAGTAGTAGAAGTAGTATTAGTGTTAGTATTATCATCATTATCTGGAGATGCTGCTGGGGATTGAACCTGGGAACTTCTGCACACAAAGCAGGTGATCTGCCACTCCATGGCATGGGACTTCAGGAGTGAGGCTGGTGGGTGAGACTTGGGGAAAACAGTGTCACAGGTCAAACTGAGGCCTGTGCTGGAACAGAATAAGCTTGTTGGCTGGAGATTTCCTATGTCAGCCATAAATGGAGCAGGGAATGGTGCAATGAATCCAGCAGGCTGCTGTGAAGCTCTGTATGCAACTGCTAAAGGGACTTGAATTCAGGTGGCACAGATTTTGGGACAGCAAGGGTTCCTTTCTGAAAGGAAAGGAGCAGATTTCTTGACACGGTGACCTAAGATATTTGGGCAGGGAGGGTGGCTGGCTGGCTAAGCTGGCCTCCCCTGATGATGCTCAATTGCAACTCCCATCATCCTCGCTTCTTAGCCTTGCTGGCCAGGGCTGTTGGGAGTTGAAGTCCAGCAACCTCTGGAGTGCCAGAAATTAGCTACCCAGGTTTAGGGCCACGGCTGTAATGTAGGAATTTTTGGAACAGCTAGGCACCTGCGTACAAACCCCTGACATAAAACTAAAATGTGAGAGAGGGCACTTGCTCTTCATGCAAAAGGCCTCGTTAATGCGTAATTATCCAGTTTGTTTGTGGGTCGGAGTAGGATCTGTGTATGCCCCCTCCTGCAGTTACTTGCATAGTAGAGGGATTGTGATGGCATCTTGAGAAGGGAGCAGGAGGCAAGGAAGCCAAGCTCAAAAGCAGCCCACCAAACAGCCTCAGGATTCTTCTTCCAAAGAGGGCCAGACATGAGGTCCGCTGGAGGCCACGGAGTGGGGAGCGAGTAAGAAACCTTCCAAATCTAGTAGAATGGCTACTAAACCACCTTTGCTTGATATTGCAGCATGCGTGGAAAGATCGGAGGCTTCAGGTAGTAAAGGGGACTTGTTCACCTCGACCTTGTTCACCGTGCCATGGCTTCAGAAGGAAGATGCAAGACCTCCGAAGCAGAATCTTCCAGCGGAGATATCTGCAGGTGAGAATCTGGCACCTACCTTCACAGTGGTGGGGCTGGCTGGCTTGGAGTTGGGTTTCACCACGGGGCTCCTGTTGTGGGGTTGAAGGGGTTACGCAAATTTGGCCATTGCCACAGCCAATTTAGGGGGAGGTACCAAAGGATGGGACAGAGCTGACTGAAGAGCTGACACACACACACACACACACACACACACACACAGAGAGAAACATTTTAAATCTATATTTACTTATAGTTGTTCTCTGTATTTAGAGAAGCAGAACAAATGAATAAAATCAGGGAATATGGATGAGAAGATAGAAAAAGATGTATAGAAATTTATGTATTACATTTGTATGCCACCCTTCCTTCAAAGATCAAGGGCAGCTCACAACATAAGAAATACAAAATGAGAATGCAAAATAGAAAAATGAGTCAACCTGGCCAGCAGGATTTTTGGCACCTGGTGGAGCGACATTGGAGAAACGGCCCAATTAAGGAAGAGTGCTGATGAAGTACATGGGCATAATATTGAGGGCTTATAATGAATTTGTGGATGGAGTATGGTGAGCCTTCCAAATCAAGAAGAATGGCTACTAAACCACCTTTGCTTGATATTGCAGCATCCGTGGAAAGATCAGAGGCTTCAGGTAGTAAAGGAGACTTAACTCCCTCCACCTTGTTCACCGTGCCATGGCTTCAGAAGGCAGATGCAAGACCTCCAAAGCAGAATCTTTCAGCGGAGATATCTGCAGGTGAGAATCTGGCACCTACCTTCACAGTGGTGGGGCTGGCTGGGTTTCACCACAGGGCTCCTGTTGTGGGGTTGAAGGAGTTATGCAAATTTGGCCATTGCCACAGCCAATTTAGGGGGAGGTACCAAAGGATTGGTCACGAAGAGTCGGACACGACTAAACAACAACAAAACCAAAGGATGGGGCAGAGCTGACTGGAGAGACGTTACTGGTGCAGCCAGGAGATGTGCGAGGAGAACTTTGTGCAGCCGCCCAGACCGACAGTCAATTGGGTGTAATCAGGTAAGAAGGTGGACGCAGTTATGAAATGTATCACATCCTATGAAAGGATGTGAAGGAAAGAGGCTTCGCCCTGCCAGGTCTGAAATTATATTATGAGGCAGCATGTCTTTGCTGGTTGAAAGAATGGATAAAATTAGAAAATAAGTTAGAAGGGTTTGATAACAGATTTGGATGGCACGGGTATCTAGGGTGTGGGAAGAAGAAAATTCATAAAGGTTTTGGGAAGCACATCTTCCGGAGTTCGTTAATAGAAATATGGGATAGGTATAAAAACCTATTAGAACCAAGAGTTCCACACTGGTTATCTCCATTAGAGGTTATGAGTGTAAAGAAAATTAACATGAGAGATAAATGGATTACATATGGTGAACTGATAATTAAAGAAGGAGGAAAATGGAAATTAAAACCATATGAACAAGTTAGAGAATATGTTTATGATTGGTTGCATTATTTTCAAGTTAATGAAATGTTTAAAAAAGATATTAAAGAAAGGGGTTATGATGAAAAAGACTCAAAAGTTTCGAACAGAAATAATAAATAATGAATGTAAAATTCTGTCAAAAATGTATAAGATATTGTTGGAATGGAATACAAAAGATGAAGAAGTTAAATCGGTAATGATACAATGGGCCAGAGATTTTGGTTATAATATACAATTTGATGATTGGGAGAAATTATGGAAGGAGAATTTAAAATTTACTGCATGTACGGCGTTAAAAGAAAATATTATGAAAATGTTTTATAGATGGTACATCACACCAGTAAAATTAGCGAAAATGTATAAGACAAGTAATAAGTGTTGGAAATGTAAGGAAAAAGAAGGAACGTTTTACCATTTGTGGTGGGATTGTAAGAAAGTGAAAAGTTTCTGGGAGATGATATATAATTAATTGAAAAAGATGTTAAAATATACATTTGTATAGAAACCAGAGGCTTTTCTTTTAGGGATTACAGGGAAGGAAATAAGAAGGAAAGACTTTAAACTTTTCCAATACACAGTTACAACAGCAAGAGTTTTATTGGCCCAGAAATGGAAACAAGAGGAAATACCGACAATAGAAGAATGGAGAATGAAATTGACAGACAAATTAACTGGGAAAATTAGATATCTTCAAGATATCTTCAATACCAAAAGTTCATCGAAGACTGGGGAAAATTTGCGGATTATCTGAAAAGTATATGTGATGTGCAAACAACGCTAGTGCTGTTTCAAGAAGCACTGTGAATTCTAAGATGTATTGTTAAAAAAAGAAATAGAAGTGGGAGGAAGACTAATGGCTAAAATATAAGGAATGCGTAATTGAGAGGGTAATATGGATGATTGGCAGAGAAGCTGAAGGAAGTCAAGTCCAAAAACTGATAATTTGTGAAAATTTTGATAAAATTGTATATTTGTGTTGAAAATTAATAAAAATTATTATATATAAAAAAGAGAATTTACTCTTGGAATGTCAATGTTTTAAACTCTCCACAAAAAAGGAGTCAGATTTATCATGTTTTGTCAAAGCAGAATTTGGATGTAATTTGTTTACATGAAACACACATCAAAAGACAACACAGAAAAATTCTTTTGAATAAGAAACTTGGTCCAGAATTCATTTCCTCAGATAAAGTTTAAAAAAGAGGAGTGGTGTTTTATGTTAAAGAAAAATGGAATCCAAAATTGATTTTAAAAGATGAGAAGGGAAGATACATAGCAATAGAAATTACTGCACAAGGCAAAAAACATCTATTGGGAATCTATGCACCTAATGATGGCAAAGTGGAATTTTTTAAGAATGTGGAAACAAAGCTTCTGGACTCCTTGGATTATATATTAATTCTAATGAGAGATCTGAATGAAGTTGCATCAACACTAATGGACAGGACTCAGAGACAAAAAATACTGAATGCTGGCAGACTACCTAAGACATTGTTTGACATAACAGATAAATTTGATTTGTCAGACATACGAAGAATTAGAAATCCAACTTAAAAGATTTCACATTCTATCCAGATGCAAATCAATAATTTTCGAGAATCAACTATTTATAGATATCCAGAGACTTGGTTCCCAGAGTAACAAAAATGGAAATTTGCCCCCAAACCTGTTCAGATCACTATGCAGTATTTATGGAAGTGAAATTGTTTTTACAGGGATCTTTCAGATGGAGGATGAATGATGATTTGTTGAGGAATGAGCAAATAATAAGGCCCAAAAGACTCTAAAAGACTATTTTGAGATGACTATGACTTTTGGAATGGAAAAAAGAGTCATTTGAGATGCAAGTAAAGCAGTAACGAGAGGATTCCTGATTCAACAAAATTCAATTAAGAGAAAGATACAAAATGAAAAGAAAGATAAAATTTTGGACCAATTAAAAGAAAGAGAAGAACCTTAGAAGTAATCCAACGAATTTGCAGATACAAAAGAAAATTAAAGCCTTACAGATCCAGTATTCACAGATTATAAACCAAGAAATAGAATGGAAATTAAGACTGATGAGACAAAGGAATTTTGAATCTGCATATAAATGTGAGAAACTCATAGCTTGGCAGTTAAAAAAAGACAGAAATAAAGTACTATTACAAATACTGTATCAGAAGGAAAGTCTGTGGAGACCCCTGTGGAGATAAGATGTTTCCAGAAGTATTACAAACAAATGTATAAAAATGGTAAAGAAGACAAGGTCAAAATAGAGCAGTTTATTAAAACTAATGGCTTGCAGAAGATTCCTAAAGGTAAAAGGATCCTACTAAATAGTTTAATTACACGGCAGGATGTCGAAAATGCAATAAATTCAATGCAACTTGGCAAAGCCTCAGGACCAGATGGATTGTCAGCAAAATACTATAAGACTATGAAAGATTGGCTTATTCAGTCATTGGTAGAAGTTTGCAATAAGGTAATACGAGGGGTCAAAGCACCCGAAACCTGGAAGGAAGCTTATATAACCCTTATTTGAAAACAAGATCAAGATAGAGCTAATGTCAAAAACTATAGGCAAAAACTATATGAAAGATAATATTAGGAATAGAGTTGATATTTTGGAAAAGTTAGAAACAAGAAAAAATTGTAAAGCAATGTTAATGTTTATTGATGCGGAGAAGGCCTTTGACAATGTGTCTTGGAGTTTTATGATACAAAATTTAGAAAGTATTGGGGTTGGACAGGAGTTTTAAAATGGTATTAATGTGGTTTATCATGAACAAAAAGGCGCAGCGAAGCCAGCAGGCTGCTGTGGAGATCTGTATGCAGCTGCTGTGGGGACTTGAATTCAGGTGGCACAGATTTTGGGACAGCAAGGGTTCTTTTCTGAAAGGAAAGGAGCAGATTTCTTGACTATCGGTGACCTAAGATATTTGGGCAGGGAGGGTGGCTGGCTGGCTAAGCTGGCCTCCCCTGATGATGCTCAATTGCAACTCCCATCATCCTCGCTTCTTAGCCTTGCTGGCCAGGGCTGTTGGGAGTTGAAGTCCAGCAACCTCTGGAGTGCCAGAAATTAGCTACCCAGGTTTAGGGCCACGGCTGTAATGTAGGAATTTTTGGAACAGCTAGGCACCTGCGTACAAACCCCTGACATAAAACTAAAATGTGAGAGAGGGCACTTGCTCTTCATGCAAAAGGCCTCGTTAATGCGTAATTATCCAGTTTGTTTGTGGGCTGGAGTAGGATCTGTGTATGCCCCCTCCTGCAGTTACTTGCATAGTAGAGGGATTGTGATGGCATCTTGAGAAGGGAGCAGGAGGCAAGGAAGCCAAGCTCAAAAGCAGCCCACCAAACAGCCTCAGGATTCTTCTTCCAAAGAGGGCCAGACATGAGGTCCGCTGGAGGCCACGGAGTGGGGAGCGAGTAAGAAACCTTCCAAATCTAGTAGAATGGCTACTAAACCACCTTTGCTTGATATTGCAGCATGCGTGGAAAGATCGGAGGCTTCAGGTAGTAAAGGGGACTTGTTCACCTCGACCTTGTTCACCGTGCCATGGCTTCAGAAGGAAGATGCAAGACCTCCGAAGCAGAATCTTCCAGCGGAGATATCTGCAGGTGAGAATCTGGCACCTACCTTCACAGTGGTGGGGCTGGCTGGCTTGGAGTTGGGTTTCACCACGGGGCTCCTGTTGTGGGGTTGAAGGGGTTACGCAAATTTGGCCATTGCCACAGCCAATTTAGGGGGAGGTACCAAAGGATGGGACAGAGCTGACTGAAGAGACATTACTGGTGCAGCCAGATGTGTGAGGAGAACTTTTTGCAGTCGCCCAGACCGACAGTCAATTGGGTGCAGTCAGGTAAGAAGGTGGATGCAGTTATGAAAGGTATTCCATACGGGGAGGCCTCGAGTTGGATATCCTTGATTGCCTGCCACCATTGAGCAAATATGAAAAGGGGAGTTTGTGGATGTGTTTGTCCTCTCTTGATTTATTTGTTCTTTATATTAAATGTATTCGTCACTTTCTTACCGAAATACCTAAAAGCAGATTGCGATACTTTTAAGCAAGCAAGCAAGCAAGCAAACGAAAACACACACACACAGAGAGAGATATTTTAAATATCTATATTTAATTATTGGTGGTCTCTATATTTAGGGAAGCAGAACAAATGAATAAAATCAGAGGGAATATGAATGAGAAGATAGAAAAAGTTTTATAGAAATTTATTTATTAAATTTGTATGCCACCCTTCATTCAAAGATCACCCCATAGTCACCTTTGAGTGGACTTAACTGTCCAGGGGTCCTTTACCTTTTTTTACTTTACCTTTAGGTGGGTTGGTAGATGGTTGACTGACTGAACCCAAAGAGTGCCCATTAATGGTTCCTTATCATCCTGGAAAAAAAGTGACAAGTGGGGTGCCACAGGGTTCTGTCCTGGGTCATTGTTGTTCAACGTCTTTATGTATGACTTGGATGATGGAATTATGGGGATGCTCATTGAATTGGCAGATGACACCAACCCTGGAGGAGGAGCTAATGCTGCAGAAGGCACAATTGGGATTCAAGATGACCTTAACAGATTGGAGAACTGGGTCCAAACTAACAAAATGAGTTTTGATACGGGCAACTGTCAGGTTCTGCACTTAGGCAGGAATAACCAACTTTACAAATATAAGACAGGAAATACTTGGCTTGCCAGTAAAACATGTGAAAAGGATCTAGGGGTCTTGGTGGTCCACAAGCTTAGCATAATTCAACAGTGTGCTGCAGCAGCAAAACTAGCTAATGCTATTCTAGGCTGCATCAAGAGAAGTCTAGTGTCCAGATACAGGGAATTAATAGTCATCTATTCTGCCTTGTTCAGACCATGCCTGGAATACTGTGTCCTGTTCTGGGCACCCCAGTTTAAGAAACATGATTGATAATCTGGAAAGTGTTCATAGAAAGGTGACCAAGATGATCAAAGGTCTAGAAGCCTAATGCTTATGAGGAACGGTTGAAGAAACTGGGTATTTTTAGCTTGGAAAAGAGGAGGCTGAGAGGAGATACGATACCCTTCTCTAAATACCTAAAGGGCTGCCACATGGAAGATGTAGCCAGCTTATTTACCCCCTCTCTGCAGGGTAGGGCCTGAACCAGTGGCTTCAAGTTAGAAGAAAGATTCTGACTCAACATCAGGAAGAACTTTCTGACAGGGCGAGCTGCTCCTTTGGGAGGTTGTAGACTCTCCTTCCTCGGAGGTTTTTAATCAGAGGTTGGATGGCCATCTGTCATGGATGCTTATCTGAAATTCCTGCATTGCAGGGTTGGACTAGTTGGCTTTGGGGGTCCCTTCCAACTCTACTTTTATATGATTCCATCAGTTTTCAATGTTCAGATTAGGGTAGGGGTGGTAACATATATGACCTATAGTTGGGCAACTTGAGGAGTACAACTTGCATATTAGGCGACAGGACTACTAGTTGGAATGTTAAGAGGTAAGATGTCTCCTTGTATTTACCGGTTCAGGCCAAAGTGCTTGCAAATGTTTCCTCTGACTTTAGGCTTAGGAAAATGGTGGGATGGGAGAAGGAATGTCCCTCCCAGCCATCATGGAGAAGCACTCTGTGTCTCCAAATGAGGCTGCATTATTCAGTGCGTAATCTATGGGAATCATTTCCGTAAGTGGCATTGTTTCTCTTGTTATTTTCTAGTAATAGGTTTGTTTTGTGGTTTTTATAAGGAAATCTGTTTTTAAGGGGATAGGTTCAAGGAGTGAGTCCTAGCCAATGGGGTTGGCTTGGGCAGGTTCTACGGGGGGAGGGGGGATTTATTGGGACACCCGATTTCCGTGATCATGGGCAGGAGGAGGAGTTATGCTAGGACCAGACCATGTCATTACCGAGGGGGCAGGTTTACTTGTTGTTTGGAGACTATCCCTGCCTCTGGGTCTGGTCCTGACCAGAAGGTTACAGGTATCAACAAGGGTGTCCCACATGACCTTCAGGTGCTGCTGTGCAATGCCAGGTCAATGATCCAGAAGACCACTGCCGTCCATGACTTGATCATGGATGGAGGACTTGAACTGGAATGTGTAACAGAGACTTGGTTGGACGAGCCATATGAGCCTGTTCTTGCTGGTGCTTGTCTGCCAGGCTTCCCTTATGCACAGTAACCCAGGTCCTGTTGGTGGGGAGAGGGGGTTGCAGTGATTTTTAGGAAGTCCTTTGTTTTCATTGGGCGTCCTTATTAGGAAGACCCACTTCTCTAAAGTTGGGCAATAGGGGCAGTACAGGATTGCTATTGGTGTACCAACCTCCCCGCTGCACCAAGGATTTCCTGCTCACACTGCTTCAGGTCATGTCGGATGTTTTCCTGAAGCCACCCATCTTGGTCCTGGGTGAGTTTAACATCCATGCCAACATGACCTTACACGGCACTGCTTGGGACTTTCTGGAAAGCATGGCCTTCATGGGGCTGTACCTGAATAAGTTTGGTCCAACTCATAGTGGCGGACATGCCTTAGATCTGGTGTTCACCTCTATGGATGTGGGTGATCTGACACTAAAAGTGAAACAAAAGAAGTGCTATGTCGGATCACTTCCTGTTGCAACTAGACTTCTCCGCTACCATCCCCTGCATAGGGAAGTGGGACCGATTAGAATGGTCTGCCACAGCCACTTAATGAATGGATCTACATAGTTTCCAGAGAGTGGTAGGGGATGTTTTATCCCATGTTGATGGCCTTTCAGCTGATTTACTGGTGGCTCGTTGGAATGCGGTGTTAACTAGGGTTGTTGACTTGTCTGGTTCCGAAGTGCTCACCCCGATTGCATGGAGCCTGGATGACCCCGTGGTTCTCCCCTGGGCTGAGGGCAATCAAACGATGGCTAGAGTGCCGGTGGCAGAAAACCCACTCTGAATCAGACTGAACATGGGTTGCAGCTCAATGTTGAGCCTACCAAGTTTTGATAACGATGGCAAAGAGGACCTTCTTCACTGCCTCTATTGCATCTGCAGAAAATAGTTCCAGGAGACTCTTCCAGGTGGTCTGGAGTTTTACAGATCCACCTTCACTAGCTTGAGTCCAGCACGGACTGCAAGGTCTCCTATGATGACTTCACAAAGTTGTTTGCAGGTAAAAATGAGATTCGGAGGGAGGTAGACCCCACAATGGGGCAGGGTTGGGGTGGGAGAGTGCCAGAGCTCTGCCTAGTCATGTCACATGGGAACAATTCCAGTCTGTTACATCTGTGGATGTGGAGACAAGTGAAACTGACCACCTGTCTCCTTGATCCTTGCCCATCCTGGCTCATAAAGAGAGCTGGGAAGGGCTGGGCGATGAGCTGTGCGGGGTGGTGAATGCTTCCCTCTGTGTGGGAATCTTCCCATACCCACTTCAAGAAGCAGTTATTAAACCTCTTCTTAAAAAGCTATCTTTGAGCCCAGCCATCATGGCCAACTATCACCCAGTCTCAAATCTTCCATTCTTGGGCAAGGTGATTGAGCAGGTGGTTGCACGCCTGGAAGATGCGGACCATTTGGATCCCTTCCAGTTGGGATTCAAACCTCATCATAGGCATGAAACTGCCTTGGTCACACTGGTCGATGATCTCCGGCAGCCTAGGAACAAAGGTGAGAGCTGTTTCCTAGTTATGCTGGATCTCTCAGCAGCCTTTGACACCATCGACCATGACATCCTTCTGGACCATCTAGAGGGGCTGGGAGCTGGGGGCACTGTTATACAGTGGTTCCTCTCCTTCCTCCTAGGCCATGTCCAGAAAGTAGTGTTGAGGGATGAATGTTCGGATCCCTGGGTGCTCACTTGTGGGGTGCCTCAGGGTTCCGTCCTCTCCCCGATGCTTTTCAATATCTATTTGAAGCCGCTGGGAGAGATCATCAGGGGGTTTGGGCTGGGTGTTCATCAGTATGCCGATGATACCCAGCTCTACCTCTCCTTCAAATGAGAACCAGTGAAAGCAGTGAAAGTCCTGTGTGAGAGGGTTGGAGGATGAATAGTGGCTAACGCTGAATCCTGACAAGACAGAAGTATTGTTTTGGGGGGACAGGGTGGGCAGTTGTGGGGGACTCCCTGGTCCTGAATGGGATAACTCTGCCCCTCAGATATGAGGTGCGCAGCCTGGGTGTCATTTTGGACTCACAGCTGTCCATGGAGGTGCAGATCAATTCTGTGTCCAGGGTGGCTGTCTGCTAGTTCTATGTGAGATCCTCTCTGCCTGTGCCCTGTCTCACAAGAGTGGTGCATGCTCTGGTTATCTCCCGCTTAGACTACTGCAATGTGCTCTACATGGGGCTACCTTTGAGGGTGACTCAGAAACTACAACTAATCCAGAATGCGGCAGCTAGACTGGTGACTGGGAGCAGCCGCCAAGACCATATAACACTGGTCCTGAAAGACTCACACTGGCTCCCAATACACTTCAAAGCACAAAGTGTGTTTGCTGAACTTTAAAGCCCTAAACAACCTCAGCCCAGTATACCTGAAGGAGTGTCTCCAGCGCTAAGGTCCTTCTGGCAGTTCCCTCACTGCGAGAAGTGAGGTTACAGGGAACCAGGCGGGGGCCTTCTCAATAGTGGCGCCTGCTCTGTGGAACACCCACCAGATGTCGAGGAGATAAACAACAATATGTTTTTAGAAGGCATTTGAAGGCAGTTCTGTATAAGGAAGCTTTTAAAGTTTGTTGGTTTACTATATTTTTATGTGTGCTGGAAGCCTCCCAGAACGGCTAGGGAAACCTAGTCAGATGGACAGGGTATGAATAACAAATTATTGTTACTATTACATGAAATGGGGAGGCTTTGTCACTGCCACTCCTGTGCATTCTGAGACTGCACATCTGTGACTACCAGGTTCCAGCGAGAGATCCCAAGAGGTCTGTGAGATCTCCCTGGAATCCGGAAGCCAAAGCCGCTTTTCGTTGCTTTTCTGGTGGAGCACTTCTTTGCCACAGGAGAAGTGAGGAGACGCTGGGGCCGTGGCAAGATCTTGCGAGTGTTCAGTAGGAGCAGGTGGGGTGCCTTTGTGGGATTCCAGTGCTTGAGGAGGCTGCCTCAGTCCGCTTCATGTGTGGTCCGGCCCTGCCTGTGATTTCTCAGTCTGGTGTTCTTGGAGTTTGGGGTTCTACTGAGGACGCGGTTCAATCCTGACTGAAGAGCTTGATGATGCAATTAAGCCCACGCTTGGAGGCTGATCTCTGAGCAATGACTGTCTTCGAGGAATATGCAGAGCATAGGGGCAACTCTCCAGGGATCTTCATACCTCGTTCGCATGGCCATCTTCTTACCAAGTTTCAGTTCTGGACAGAAACTAAGAAAACACTTGAGCAGCTGCTGCTGGGTGTGTTGGAGGTACTTTGGGCCTGTTCATTTAGGATTACGGTGGCCCCAACTGCAGTACACCTGGAGACACCTTTGAGAGGCATACAAAACATAAACAGGTCATGTTTAGCATCTTACCAAGCACCGATAGACATCTGAAAAGCCGGGGGAAAGAAAACTGTCCGGAGTTGCAATTTACTGATGATATTTTTTGTTGACAGATGGCTGGGATGGAGGCAAGCGTGTCCAAATCCTCATCGCAGGCCACCGTACAGTTCTTCAGGCCAGACGTAGAGCGATACACTCCTGTCTGGGAACTGACTTGGGTCTGAGCCACATGGCCTTTGTTCAGTGGTTGGGCAGGAAGAGTTGCAGGTGGAGTCATCTGTTGCACACAATCTTCCAGGACAGGGTGGTCTGGCAGAAGCTGGACATTGTGGTTCTGCACTTGGACGACTATGAATTGAGGTTTATGAAGAGTGAGGATATAGTTTCTCAAGTGGTAGCGGATTTGGAGGGATTTAGGCAAACGTGGCCGGGGATCCTTATCCTGTGGTCCAACATCTTGCCCAGGAGTGCCTCATGCACTAAACCGTTCATGAAGCGATTGCGCCAAAAGCGGCAATATATTAATAAAGAAGTGAAAATGGCGCTGTTTGCAACAGGGGGCGGAATGATATCTCACCCCCAAATTGATCCCAGTAGGAACGAACTTTACAGAAAGGATGGGATTTCCTTGTCTCCTGCTGGGAACGATGTTTTCCTCTCTAACCTCCACAGAGAAATAAAAGCACATATTCGGCAGCGGTGGGGGAACATGGACTAAGCCAAGCTTTATCCTCCTGCGAAAGGGGAGAAGTTGGCAAAATCGGCAAGTACCCCAAATCACTTTTCAGGTTGCTAAGCGGCTCCAGGGGGAGCCACAGGTCCCCCTGTGGGGCGGGAAAGGGATCTCTCTTGAGGTTGACCTGTGTCACTTGCCTGAGTCAGCCAGAGCTCACCTTAAGGGGTGCGGTGGGGGGAGAGGAGAGCAATGGAGACCACCTTCCTCCCTGCAAAGTAGGCTTAGCCATTCACGACAGGATTTGGAGTCTCAGGAGAGACTTCTGCCCACGCGTCTCCTCCTTTCCTGCCTGCAGTTTGTAAGTTACTCTGCTGTAGTTAATAAAGTGACCCTCCTTAAATCCCACACTTTGTGTCTTGCCTCTTTAGTCTTGGCCACCTTATACAGCTGTCTTCAACTGATCCAGATCCGAGACCTATCTCTGACTAATAATAATAATAATTATTATTATTATTATTATTATTATTATTTAACAACAACAACAACAACAATTTTATTATTTGTATCCCATCCATCTGACTTGGTTGCCATTCTGGGCGGCTTCCAACAAATATAAAAACATAATAAACCATCAAACATTAAAAACTTCCCCATACAGTTCTGCCTTCATGATACCCAACTTTATTTTTTGTTCATACTTAATAGTGCTAACCATACGTATTATTAATCACACAGAGCAATATACATTGTCCTACCTTAGCGTTACTTCTAAATAAGAACCCATGATTTTTATACTTTGCCAAAAGACTGGAAAGCATTTTAAAACTGGCCCTTGATATATTTGGAGATGGCTCTCGGATCTTCTCATTGTCTCCTCTTGTCCAGGCTAAACATGGCCAGCTCCTTCAACCTTTCCTCATATGGCTTGGTTTCCAGACCCTTGATCATCTTGGCTGCCCTCCTCTGCACATCCTCCAGCTTGTCTATATCTGGTGCCCAGAATTGGACACATTATTGCAGGTGTGGTCCAGCTAAGGCAGAATAGAGTGAGACTAGGACTCCCCTTGATCTGGACCCTGTACTTCTGTTGATGCAGCCTAGAAGAGCGTTATTGCTGAATTTCTTTTAGTTTGCCATTGTTCACTGCCTCGGGCTGCAGGAAATGTTGTTCATGCCCTACATACAGTTTGCATTTTGGTCAGACAAGCAGGCTGAGATCCTGACCTTGCCTCTTGGATGTGAAATCTGCAAAAGAGCAGAGGGCTCTTTTGCTGGAATCCTATAGGTATCTTGTTGGCTACTGTGAGAACAGGATGCTGGACTAGACGGGACACTGGCCTCATCCAGCAGGCTTCTCTTATGCAGCCTTAACAGCATCAACCCAGGGAGCATTTAGAACAGGGCAGTTGGCAGCTAAAATGGACATTCTGAGTGTGCCCTGCAATCAGGGGTGGTGTGTCCCATTTCTCCGCCTGAGATGAAATGAGGAGGCTTTGCTGCTGCTACACCAAGGACTCGCTTTATGGAATTGCGTGTCTGCAGGTTCTAGTGAGATATCCCAAGAGGTCTGTGAGATCTCCCTGGAATCCAGAAGCCACAGTCTCTTCTTGCATCTCTGTGGGGCACCTCTTTGCCACAGGAGAAGTGAGAAGATGCTGGGGCTGTGGCGAGATCTTGCGAGTGTTCAGTAGGAGCAGGTGGGGTGCTTTTGCGGGATTCCAGCGCCTGAGGAGGCTGCCTCAGTCCGCTTCATTTGTGGTCCGGCCCTGCCTGTGATTTCTCAGTCTGGAGTTTTTGGAGGTTGCGTTCTACTGAGGACGCGGTCCAATACTGACCAAAGAGCTTGATGGTGCCGTTAAGCCCACACTTGGAGGCTGATCCCTGAGCAATGACTGTCCTCGAGGAATATGCAGAGCGTAGAGGCAACTCTCCAGGGATCTTCATGCCTCGTTCGCATGGCCATCTTCTTACGAAGTTTCAGTTCTGCACAGAAACTAAGAAAACGCTTGAGCAGCTGGTGCTGGGTGTGTTGGAGGTACTTTGAGCCTGCTCATTTAGGATTGTGCCTCAGTTTGGAATCACCTCTGCAAGGCTTCTGTACCGTTGGGCTTCTGAAAAGCTGGGGAAAAGAGAACTGTCCGGAGTTGCAATCTACTGACGATGTTTCTTTTTAACAGGAGGCCTGGCTGGAGGCAAGCGTGTCCGAGTCCTCATCGCAGGCCACAGTATTGTTCTTGGCGCCAGGCAGAGAGCCAAATACTACAGCCCGGGAGCTGACCTTGGTCTGAGCCAGATTGCCTCTGTTCAGTGGTTGGGCAAGATTAATTTGAAGTGGAATCAACTGTTGCCCACAATCTTCCAGGATGGAGTGGTCCGGCAGAAGCCGGACATGGTGGTCCTGCACGCAGGTGGCAATGACCTCGGGTTGCTGCCGTATAACAAGTTGCTTAAGAAAGTGATAGAGGATTTGGAGGCAATTAGGCAAAGGTGGCCGGGGGTCGTTATCCTGTGGTCCAACATCTTGCCCAGGAGAGCCTGGATTAACATCCCAATCAAGAAGCTATTGTACAAAAAGCGGAAACAGTTTAATAGACAAGTGAGAATGGCGCTGTTTGCAACGGGGGACGGAACGATATCTCACACCCAAATTAATCCCACTAGGAACGAACTTTACAGAATGGATGGGATTTCCTTGTCTGCTGCTGGGAATGATATTTTCCTCTCTAATCTCCACAGAGAAATAAAAGCACATATTCTGCGGCGGTGGGGGAAGAAGGACTAAGCCGAGCTTTATCCTCCTGCAAAAGGGGAGAAGTTGGCAAAACTGCGAGTACCCCAAATCACTTTTCAGGTTGCTAAGCGGCTCCAGGGGGACCTGTGGGGCAGGAAAGGGATCTCTCTTGAGGCTGACCTGTGTCACTTGCCTGAGTCAGCCAGAGCTCACCTTAAGGGGTGCGGTGGGGGGAGAGGAGAGCAATGGAGACCACCTTCCTCCCTGCAAAGTAGGCTTAGCCATTCACGACAGGATTTGGAGTCTCAGGAGAGACTTGGACTCCTGCCCACGCGTCTCCTCCTTTCCTGCCTGCCATTTGTAAGTTACTCTGCTGTAGTTAATAAAGTGACCCTCCTTAAATCCCACACTTTGTGTCTTGCCTCTTTAGTCTTGGCCACCTTATACAGCTGTCTTCAACTGATCCAGATCCGAGACCTATCTCTGACTAATAATAATAATAATAATAATAATAATTTAACAACAACAACTATTTTATTATTTGTATCCCATCCATCTGACTTGGTTGCCATTCTGGGCGGCTTCCAACAAATATAAAAACATAATAAACCATCAAACATTAAAAACTTCCCCATACAGTTCTGCCTTCATGATACCCAACTTTATTTTTTATTCACACTTAATTGTGCTAACTATACGTGTTGTTAATCATACAGAGCAATACACATGGTGCTACCTTACTAGGGAGGAGACCCTGGGGCTCGTAGGGGGTAGCCTGATGAAGGTGTCAGTGGAATGAGTTGCGACTGAAAATTTCAGATTCCATTCCAGGGATCATTACGAAAAGTGTGGAAAATAGAATTGCAGCTATCATAACACTGTCATTCAGATCTGCGGGGTGAACACGTCTGGAATATTGCATACAGTTTTGGTTGTCGTGCCTCAGAAAGGATTTTATAAAGATGGGAAAGGTTCAGAAGAAGGGAAACAGGGTTCCAGGGGGATGGATGGCATTTGGGCCTTTTCATTTGAGAGAAAAGGTGAGGAAGAGGCAACATGATAAAAGTTTATGAAATGATGCAGGGCATGAAGAAAGTGGATAGGGAAAGGTTTCTCTCTCTCTTACAGAACTAGAAGTAAGGAAGCTGGATAATGGTAGAATGAGGACAGATAAAAGTAAGTGCCATCTAGTCCAACCCCCTGCAATGCAGGAATATTGGCTAAAGCATCCCTGAGAGATAGCCACCCAGCCTCCGATTAAAAACCTCTAAGGAAGGAATCCACAAGCTCACAAAGGAGACTGTTCGACTGTTGAAGCAGCTCTAAGTTCTTCCTGCTGTTGAGTTTGAATCTCCTTTCTTGTAACTAGAAGCAATGGGTTTGAATCCTACCCGCCGGAGCAGGAGAAAACAAGCTTGCTCCATCTTCCATGAGAAATTTGAAGATAGCTCTCTTATCTCCTGAAGAAGTGTGCATTCACACGAAAGCTCATGCCAATAACATTAGTTGGTTTCTAAGGTGCTACTGGAAGGATTGTTATTATTATTATTATTATTATTATTATTATTATTATTATTATTATTTTATTATGGCAGTCCAACACAGCTACCTACCTGTATCTCTCTTATCTCCTCTCAAGTCTCCTCTTTTCCAGGCTAAACATATGCAGCTCCTTCAAGTGCTCCTCAAGGTTTGGTTTCCAGACCCTTGAACATCTTGGTTGCCCTCTTCCCACCTTCTAAGGTTGTCAGTATTTGTCAGGCATCGGGGAAATGGCTCCCTCTTCCCCTGTGCACCAGCAGAACAAAGCAATTAGGAGTCCATTACCAGTTTAAGAGTGTTTAATGATCATGGAGAAAGAACACCGCAGCCGTTCTTGGAGTGTAGGTGCTCCCTTCACTTGCTGGATCATCACCTTGTCATGGTGAGTGGGTTTGCACGTTCCTATGACCCTTGTGAGCGAAATAATAAATTGTTATTATTATTATTATTATTATTAATGCAGCATTGGATGAGTGAAATTGCTAACACTTAGTCTAGTAAGAAGGGCAAGCTCCTGAGATGCTTCTGCAGCCTCTGTCCTCTCCCCCTCTGCAACATTTGCTGAGTCTGAACCGCTTTCTGCGCCTGGCTCTTCTGGCTCGAGAAAGCCTGTTGCCTCTTCAGCACCCCACCATTCCTCTCCTCTTCCTCTCTGCCCCACCACCACTCTGAGCCTTCCTCCTCTGCCTGGCTGGTGCCTCCCAGGTAACCCCCCACATCACGACAAATTGGGACTTGCTAGCAGATAGAATTAAGTCCCTTTGGAGATGGCATTCCAGGGCACTCCTGTGCCCCTGAACTTACACTGTCTTGTTTATTTTCTTGGTTTTTTGAGGAATGGCCACCAAGAAGGTATGGATTTGCGGGCACAGCGTTGTGTATTGGGCCGAAGTCCGCGCAGTTTCGTCCAGGTGGGGCAGCAACCTGGGCTTCCCCTCGAATATAGAGCTGTCGTGGATCAGCCAGAGGGGAATGAGGTGGCATCAGCTCCTACCATTGCTGACTGCTCGGATCTCTACGATGGGCCCACCTGATATCATCATCTTTCACCTGGGTGAGGATGACATGGGCGGACAAAAGATTCATGACCTAGTCAAGGCTATCACTGAAGACTTGGAGACCTTGCACTTTCAATACCCACGGACCAGCCTCTGTTGGTCGGAGCTACTGGAGAGGCTGCGCTGGCCTATTATTCCGAGGCCTGGCACCCCGGAACCGCAGCAGGCATCCGTGAACAAATCAAGGGACAGAATAAGGAAGAAAGTGAACAAAGACATAACGAACAAGGTGCAGCTGCTGGGTGGCTGGGTCATCCGACACCCTGACATCACAGTCAAACGAGAGGCCTTATTCCGACAGGATGGGGTAGACCTCTCCGATGAGGGACTTGATGTTTGGTTGACTGACCTGGTGGGAGGCCTAAAGTATTGTTTTCAGATGTGAGCGGTTTGGCGGCGAGCATTTGCTTGAGGGCCAGTTGACGCATTGGATAGGCGTAGTCTTGGATTGAGGGGAGGCTGTAGCCTCTGCCTACCCCTCCTGAAAAGGGATCCGGGAGAGATGCTTCTGCCCAGATGCCCAGGTGGGGGCTAGGGCCACAGCACTCCCCAGGTGCAATCCAGCAAGGGACTTACTCTTTGACGCAGGTTAAGAACTTGCTCACTTCCAGTTGACCCCAAATTAAGTCCTTCCGGCAGACGGGCCAGAAATTGTTGGTTCTCCCTGATGTCTATGTGAAACCTCTTACACCAGTAGTTAATAAAGCCATGACCTGATTTGACCCAAATACTACTTGCCTTGTCTCTTTATTCATTGAATTTAAGGGGGCGGTTCCATAGGACAGGGGATGCATGGTCACATAATTCTGCTCCCTGTCCTTGGTTGGTGCCATTGAGTGTCGGCACGTCCTCCACCATGAACAATCTGATGAGGGTTGCCCTTGGGTGACTTTGTGGGCAGCAAAGGAGGTCCTTGGGCTGAGCTTTCTGCCGGGGAGGTGGATCCTGGCTGCTTGCTCAAGCGAGGGGGCAGACTCCGTCTGGTCCTTGGGAATATAACCAAGGCCCCTGGCTTGCCTTGACAGCCACTTCCTTATTTTAGGATGTTCTTTGGGGTGGGGATTTCTGAAAAGGTGGGAAGGCATGGCGTTTGCTGCAGGGCGAGTCAGAAGTTAGGGCTCACTCCCACTGATTACCGTATTTTTTGCTCTATAAGACTCACTTTTTCCCTCCTAAAAAGTAAGGGGAAATGTGTGTGCGTCTTATGGAGCAAATGCAGGCTGCACAGCTATCACAGAAGCCAAAACAGCAAGAGGGATTGCTGTTTTCACTGTGCAGCGATCCCTCTTGCTGTTCTGGCTTCTGAGATTCAGAATATTTTTTTCCTTGTTTTCCTCCTCCAAAAACTAGGTGCGTCTTGTGGTCTGGTGCGTTTTATAGAGCGAAAAATACGGTAATTCTCCCGGGGGCCCGAGAGTTTCTCTCCGTGCCTTGCAAAAGCTCAATCTTATGTGCTGAATCGGGTCTTACCAGATTGTGTGGAAAATCAGAAGAAAGGTTTTCCATAACCTGAGCTTCAGTGCAGAGGCGAGGAGGGGAAGGTACAAACTGCAGCAAGCCTGGCACCTCTTCAGGAGCAGCAGGGAATTTATGCAGTGAAGGAGAGCTCAGTGTTTTGGTTTTGAGATCCTTAGGAGGATAAGGGCCTGCAGCGTAATCAGGGATTTGAAGGCTGAAGTTAGAAAAACAAGTTTGTCTTTTTCTGCTGCATCCCCTCTCTCAAACTGGGAGGCACTCTATCCTGTCTTCTGCCTTGACACCAGGGCACAATGCAAGATCTGACGTGCTATTATTTTGCTATGGTTTAAATGGGTAATAGTCTTGTGCCATATCAGATTGCATCATATGTCAGGGTTTACATGGTCGAAAGCTTTTCCATTTCCTACAGAGAGAAAATGAGCACATCGGGGTGACGGCTAGGTTTCAGCCCCTGTCCCTAACATGCTTGTTTTCTACATGCAGGTTTTTTTTCTTTCAAAAATCACCCAGGAAGTAGACTGCCTGTGCCAGCTTCTGCCTTTGACAATATGGGGGTTATGTAGTAGCAGGTTGGATGGTTTCTTTCAACAGGGATTAGACAAGTTTGTGGTGATGATTGGCCCTGGAGCAGAGCTAAGCGTCCTGGATTGTCCATGATCTCCAGGCGGATATTTCTTCTGAAAAAGCCACAGAGGGCTGTCCACAAGTGCCACAAGGGTTGGACATGAACCCTCAAAGCTTGCTAAATGACAGCTGGCGAAATCTAGAGCAGCTAATTTAATGCAGGGTAGTAGAGACACATATCAAGGGAGGCTTTCGACAAATGGAGGCTAGGCGGCAGAAGCTGAATGGGCCAGTGTGGAAATAGGAGCATTGGAAGTGAGCGCATGAATGGACATGTGAGATCCTCCCAACCCTATAATGACACCTGTTTTTGTAATTAAATTTGTAATTTTGTAATTAAAGGCAGCATTCGTTCCATTATTTTATCCTTTGCCAACCTGGTGCCCTCCAGCTCTTTTGTGCTGCAGTGCCCATCAGCCCAGTTTGGTGAATGCTGCATTAATTATTGCCTAAGAAGAGCCTGTTGGTTTAAAAGACTGGAAAATGTTTACTGAATATATAGGAGAAAATTGTGTTTATTTAAAAATGCTGGTAGCATTAAGATAAATTCAACAGTGTAAATAAGTTTTGATGGATGTAGCAATGGATTACTAATGGTTTAGTTCACGTGCAATATGCAGGGATTTATGATATGCAAAATGAACCATGGAAGGAGAAGAAGGGAAGTCATAGATGTAAGGTTATTTAAATGCATATTTTGAAATGTAATTTAGAAACGTTAATACAATTTATTTATTTATTTTAAAAAGAAGAGCCTGTTGGATCAGCCTTAAGGGGGGCAATCTAGTCCAGCATCTTCTGTCATCGATCGCCCTCTCCACCTCCATGAATTTGTCCAATCCTCTCCTAAAGCCATCTAGTTTGGTGGCCATTCCTGCCTCCTGTGGTTTAACAGTGTGTTGCATGAAAAAGTCTTTTCTTTATCTCTCCTGGGTGTTTTGCATCCGTCTCCTCAATTATCTTTTGTTATTAAGGATTGTGTTCACTTCATTATGTGTTACATTTTCTTTTGCTAAAACAGCCTTTGTTGCTATTCCTGTGTGCTGGGCTTCCCCTCCTGTGGTAATGGTGGACCAGGACCTGACTTTGGCGTCTGTCAAGTATGCAAAACAAGATTTACAAGCAGCTGCAGGAAACAGACCAATGCGAATTGTCAAGGCAGTTTCTTTTGGCATTTCTTGAAATAATGGCTCGGGATCATTTACTTACAGGCTGTTTCCCTCTTTTTCATCCCCTTTAAGACTTTGGTCCTGGAAGCGCCAGCTGGGTAATAATGGTGGCCAAAAGGAAATAGTGTGTGCAAATTGGGCAGAAACCTGCCATGAGTCATAGAATCATAGAGTTGGAAGAGACCACAAGGGCCACTGAGTCCAACCCCCTGCCAAGCAGGAAACACCATCAGAGCACTCCTGACATATGGTTGTCAAGCCTCTGCTTAAAGACCTCCAAAGAAGGAGACTCCACCACACTCCTTGGCAGCAAATTCCACTGTCAGTCAAACAGCTCATACTGTCAGGAAGTTCTTCCTAATGTTTAGGTGGAATCTTCTTTCTTGTAGTTTGGATCCATTGCTCCGTGCCCGCTTCTCTGGAGCAGGAGAAAAGAACCTTTCTTCCTCCTCTATGTGACATCCTTTTATATATTTGAACATGGCTATCATATCACCCCTTAACCTCCTCTTCTCCAGGCTAAACATGCCCAGCTCCCTTAGCCATTCCTCATAAGGCATCGTTTCCAGGCCTTTGACCATTTTGGTTGCGCTCCTCTGGACACGTTCCAGTTTGTCAGTGTCCTTCTTGAACTGTGGTGCCCAGAACTGGACACAGTACTCCAGGTGAGGTCTGACCAGAGCAGAATATAGTGGCACTATTACTTCCCTTGATCTAGATGCTATACTCCTATTGATGCAGCCCAGAATTGCATTGGCTTTTTTAGCTGCTGCGTCACACTGTTGGCTCATGTCAAGTTTGTGGTCAACCAAGACTCCTAGATCCTTTTCACATGTACTGCTCTCAAGCCAGGTGTCACCCATCTTGTATTTGTGCCTCTCATTTTTTTTGCCCAAGTGCAATACTTTACATTTCTCCCTGTTAAAATTCATCTTGTTTGTTTTGGCCCAGTTCTCTAATCTGTCAAGGTCATTTTGAAGTGTGATCCTGTCCTCTGGGGTGTTAGCCACCCCTCCCAGTTTGGTGTCATCTGCAAATTTGATCAGGATGCCCTTGAGTCCTTCATCCAAGTCGTTGATAAAGATGTTGAATAAGACCGGGCCCAAGGGCAGTCATAGCTAGTGCTGCCATCCCACTCACCCAGCAGACTTCTGCTTCTGCACCAGAACTACTTCCTCCTCCTCTCCCCTCTTCCATGGTCTTCTGCACTCAAAAACTGCTCCAAAATGTTTGTGGAGTCTCCAGGTCCCTTTTTTTTGGGGGGGGGGGTGCACAGCGAGAGGAAGAAATCCTGCTGCACAAGTAGAACTCCATTGGTGAACCATTTGAGACAACCCATTATTCTGATGATTATTATGATGATTTGGCTTATGCCCCAGGCAGGTCACTTTGGTGTTGCTAGCGCACTGTTAGACTTCTCCCCCGGAGGTGTACTCCGTTGTCTCTCGGTGTAGACTTTATTGATACTAAGCCATGCTCCCTGGTGCATGCTGCCCATTATTGTAGACAATATTGATTGGTGTTGCTGCCAGTCTGTGAGGACAATATTTGATTCAGGCAGGCTGCCTGCCAGTGTAGACATTATTGACCTCAGTGGTTTGCAATCTCGTGTATACGCAGCTGTCTTCTATCGTTTGCTATGCCTACCAACAAGAAGCAAGCTTCTGGTGCTTCTCCCCCACGCACTGGGCATGGGACTGCTAGAGTATCTCAGTACTCTGCTCCTTTGTCCTGTTGTGTTTGGGTTTTAACATCGTTTTCCCCGCCAAATTTATCCCGGGGGTTAATAACAACATGGCTGGTGCATTATCTCAGTTCCTGATGGATCCATTTTTAGCGCCTGAGCCCCAGCAGTTACCAGAGCCAATCCCAGAGCATTTTTTTGGACGCTTGGAAGCTTGACGTGATGCAGGGAGTATCTGCCTTTTGCACCATTCATGCTTAGATCCTACAAAAAGGCATGGTCCAATTTTATTGCTTTCCACACAAATTCTAACTCAGACCTTGCCAGCCTTCTACGGAGGATCAAGTATTGCCTCGTGCACCTCTGGAGGCTAGGTCGCATGGCTAAAACATTATCCATCCAAGCTGCAGCTGTTGCCTTCTTCAGCAAATGTATCTTCTGTTGATCCCTGTGCAGCATTCATGGTATGCAGGGTGATGAATGTTGGGGTAGACTTCAACCACCAAACACAGAGAGTAGAAAAACGATCACTTTTGACCTCCTTTACCATATCTGTAGGGTTTTAAGAGTCATTGGCTGGTTAAAATACGAGTGTCGCCTGTCTTGGCAGTATATGCCATAGTATTATCTGGGGCCTTCAGAGTGGGCGAAGTTGTCAATGAGGGTGAGCCAGGCATTTCCTCTAGGGGGTTACTGTTAGAGGACATAAATTTATCTTAGAATTGGTAATATGCATCCAACAATCTAAAATCAGGGAAAGGAGCCCTTATCAAACTCTCAGCATCAGAGCGCAAGTGCCAGTGTCCTGTAAAGGATGCCAGGAGATACCCCTGCTTCAGGCGTCCTGGTCCGGGCCCCTTCCTTATTCACCAAGATCACTCTCGCCTGGCTCGACACCAGTTTACCCAGTGATGCGGAAAGCTCTCCAGGCCTGTGGTCTCTCGGCTGTGGATCTTGCTGTGCATTCCTTTAGGATTGATGCTGCCATGATGTCTGCCCATTGGGGTGTGCCAACCGACAGAATCAAGGATATGGGATGCTGGAGATCTGATGCATATAGAAGGTATATCTGCAAGAACCCATGGTAATCACACTCTGTCACTCCTTTATTTTCAGGTGGCCCCGTGATAAACATATGGATCGTAGGACACTGTATTATCCACTGGGCCCGTGTGCGTGCCATCAATACTGGCTTGGGTAGCTGCCTGGGGCTTCCTGAAAATGTCAGTGTCTCCTGGGGCACAAGGTGTGACTTGAAATGGGAGGAATTTATGCCAATCGTGACGACCAGAGCTGCCTTGCATGGCCCCCCCGACGCTTTGATTGTTCAACTTGGAGAGAACGACCTGGGTCAAAGGAACGGCAATGACCTAATCATAAGCATGAGAGAGGACTTTGATAAACTGGCTGTTTTGTTCCCAGACCTGACCTTAATCTGGTCTGAAATGCTGGTGAGGCGGCATTGGCGAGATTGCTTCCGCCCGCAGGCAATCGACAGGGCCAGGAAAGCTATTAATCGTAAGGTGGCATATAAGGTGAAGCTCTTGAATGGACGGGTGATACGACACCCCAACATTACTTACTGGCAGGAGGCCTTGTTTCATAATGACGGCGTTCACCTTTCCGATTTGGGAAGTGATGTTTGGCTGGTTGATATCGTCAAGGGAATTAGGGATTGGTTGCAGGTGTGAGGGTGTTGGCAGCAATCCTTTGAGGCTTGAGTGGCGGTTAGGCATTGGGTAAATCTTGTTTATGGGAGGGGAGATTGTAGCCTCCGCTTGTCCCTCCTCATTAACGGTATCCCGTTAAAGGGATCCGGGCGTGGGCTAGGGACATGCCACAACCCCATCGGGGACCCTGAGGGTGCCATGATTTGATGTATATCATAGGGCTCCCCCTACCGGTCGTTTATTCTTAGGAGGCTCCCTGCAGATGGGCAGGAGTCAGGATATAGTCTTCTTTCACCCAATGCCTAAGCCAGAGCGCTCACATGTGTAACCAATAAAGTTACGGCCCATTTTATCCCATTAAACTAAATATTTGTGTCTGGTTTTTTTATTATCTAAGGGGGCTTCAGGGCCCGGGGTCTCGACACGAAGTGAGACCAGGCTTGATTTCTGTTTGAATCCAAGACTATGGGTAGGCAGTAGCCCCCAAGCTGTGGGGTCATCCTGGGGTTCCTTTTGCCCGTGGAGAAGGTCACTTCAACCTGCTGCTCCCACCAGCATCTGTAAGTAGTAAGGAAGTAAATTTTTATCTGCACCCCTCCCTACCCGGCCAAGACCGGGCTCAGGGCAGCTAGCATCAAATATCAAATACATTAAAACACAATCAAACAATTGATTAAAACACAGTTTAAAAATTAGTATCAGGATAAAATTAAATAACTGCCTATGAATTACAACCATAGGGGTTGTTAACCTCAAGTATTCATCAGGGCCAGCTATCCATGTTGATCCCAATAAAAGGGCCAAAGAGGTAACTTACAGGGTTCCATAGAGGGGGGTCAAATTGGCCCTGGACCGAATGCCATGCAGAACAGCCCCATCTTGCAGGCCCTGCAGAAGGATGTGAAGTCCTGCAGGGCCCTGGTCTCCTGCGATAGAGTGTTCCACCAGACTGGGGCCAAAGCCGAAAAGGCCTTGGCCCTGGTTGAGGCCAGTTTAACCTCTTTGAGACCCGGGACCTCCAAGATACTATTGTCTGTGGACTGTAAGGTCCTCTGCAGGGCATACCAGGAGAGGCGGTCCTGTAAATACGAGGGTTCTAGGCTGTATAGGGCTTTAAAGGTTAAAACCAGCATCTTAAACCTGACCCTGTACTCCAGCGGGGGCCAGTGCAGCTGGTATAGTACTGGATGAATGTGGTCCTGCGGAAAGGGCCCCGTAAGGAGCCTCGCAGTGGCATTCTGCACCTGCTGGAGTTTCTGAGTCAGTCTCACGGGCAGCCCCGTGTAGAGTGAGTTACAATAATTGAGCCTGGAGGAGACCGTCGCATGGATTACTGTGGCTAGTTCAGGGCGAGAAAGGTAAGGGACCAGCTGCTTAGTACGGCAAAGGTGGAAAAATGCCGCCTTTGCCGTAGCTGCAACCTGCGCCTCTATAGAGAGGGAGGAGTTGAAGGTTACACCCAAACTCCTGATGGAAGGTGCTGGCACTAATTGAGCCCTCACAAGAGATGGGAGTCGGCCCCCCAATCCCATGTCATCCCGACCCAGCCGGAGGACCTCTGTCTTTGAAGGATTTAACTTCAACCGGCTCCCACGCAGCTATCCAGCCACAGCTTCCAAGCATCTGGTCAGTGTGTCCAGGGCTGAGTCAGGATGGCCGTCCATCAACAGATAAAGCTGGGTGTCATCAGCATATTGATGACAACCCAGCCCAAAATTCTGGACCAGGGAGTGCATAAAAATGTTAAAAAGCATTGGGGAGAGGATTGCGCCCTGCGGCACTCCACACACCAAGGGGTGCCGCGACAGCTCCCCTAGTGCCACCCTCTGTCCCCGACCTGAAAGGAAAGAGCGCAGCCATTGTAAGACTGTGCCCTGAATCTCTACGTCGGCAAGGCGGTGGTCCAAAAGTTCATGGTCGACCATGTCGAAAGCTACTGACAAATCTAAAAGAATCAGCAGTGCCAACACACCTCAATCCAGCTGTCTATGGAGGTCGTCTGTTAGGGTGACCACAGCAGTCTCAGTCCCATAACCAGGAAGGAAGCCAGACTGAAATGGATCCAAAGCCGATGTTTCATTCAGAAACCTACTAAGCTGTTCAGCAACCACTCTCTGAATTACCTTACCCGGGTACAAAAGGTTCAAAACCGGGCGGTAATTGGATAGATCTAAAGGATTTGATGATGTTTTTTGTTTAAGAGCGGGCACACCACTGCCTCCTTCAACTCCCCTGGGAATGTCCCCAAGCCGAGGGACAAATTGATGATAACCCAGGGGGATCCGCACCTCATGTGGACACGCTCTAATCAGTCAGGACGGGCACAGGTCAAGGAGGCAAGTGGTGGGCCTTCCAGCTAGGAGGAGTCTGTCCACATTGGCTGGGAGTATCCTATCGAAGTGGTCCAATACTGGACCAGAGGACAGTCGAGGAGTCTCCAGTTCTGTTATTGTATCCAAATTAGCAGGGAGGTCACGGCGGAGCAGCAAGACTCTCTGCAAAAAGGCTCGCAAATGCCTCACAGCTATGAATCGAATTCATATTTAAATTTGGCTGTCCCTCCGGGGACGTTAACAACCTATCTAGAAGTAGGACCTCTTAGCAGCTTTCAGTGCCATCTCATAGGCTTTCTTAAGTGCCCTATAAGATGTTCTTGAGGCTCTGTCGCGAGCATGCTGCCATACTTTCTCTAGCTGTCTGAGGTCCCGCTTCATTTTCCAGAGCTCCTTAGTAAACCAGGGGCCCCGGTTTTGGCGGGGTGACAGAGGGCACCTAAGTGCGATTTCATGGATGGCCACCAAGAGCCGGTTATTCCAGCTCTCAACAGGCTCATCTAATGAGCTGCCAGGGGGAGCAGAGTCCCGCAAGGCCTGACGGAATCTGTCAGGATCCATCAGCCTTTGCGGGTGAACCCAAGTAGGCTTGCCACCCAAGCAGGGTGGGGGCGGGAAGTCAATTCTGGCTTTCAGAGCATAGTGATCAGACTATGGCACTTCCACAGGGGAGGACATGATCACATCTATGCCTGCACCAAAGCTCACATCCAGCGTGTGGCCTGCTTGATGTGGGGACCAAAACAAACTGGGAGCCCTAGTGACGCCATGGAAGGCACCAGGTCCAGAGCCCATGAGGGGATGGCATCAGCATGGATGTTGAAGTCCCCCAAAACCAATAGGTTAGGGAACTCCAAGGCCCAGCCTGCCACCACCTCCAACAGTCCTGACAGGGTGGCTGCCGGTGCGCTATGTGTTCGGTACACCAGCCAGACAGCCAATAATAATAATAATAATAATAATAATAATAATAATAATAATAATAATAATAAATTTTATTTATATCCCGCCCTCCCCAGCCGAAGCCGGGCTCAGGGCGGCTAACAACACTAAAACAGTACAACATTATAAAACATTATAAAAATGAATTAAAATCAAAATTGATGGCAACCATGAACTAAAGTTTTGTAAAGATTGCCAAAGGAGGGAGTCAGGCTGCGCCCTGACCAAAGGCCAGGTGGAACAGCTCTGTCTTGCAGGCCCTGCGGAAAGATGTCAAGTCCTGCAGGGCCCTTGTCTCTTGTGACAGAGCGTTCCACCAGGTTGGAGCCGCAGCCGAAAAAGCCCTGGCTCTAGTTGAGGCCAGCCTAACCTCTCTGTGGCTTGGGACCTTCAAGGTGTTTTTATTTTAAGATCATAAGTTCCTCTGTGGGGCATACCAGGAGAGGCGGTCCCGTAGGTACGAGGGCCCTAGGCCGTATAGGGCTTTGAAGGTTAAAACCAGCACCTTAAACCTGATCCTGTACTCCACCGGGAGCTAGTGCAGCTGGTATAGCACCGGATGAATGTGATCTCTAAGCGAAGACCCCGTAAGGAGTCTCGCTGCGGCATTTTGCACCCGCTGGAGTTTCTGGGTCAGTCTCAAGGGCAGCCCCACGTAGAGCGAGTTACAATAATCCAGTCTGGAGGTGACCGTCGCATGGATCACAGTGGCTAGGTCAGGGCGAGAGAGGTAAGGAGCCAACTGCTTAGCTTGGCGGAGATGAAAAAATGCCGCCTTTGTTATAGCTGCAATCTGCGCCTCCATGGAGAGGGAGGTATCGAAGATTACACCCAAACTCTTAACGGACGGTGCTGGCACTAATTGCACCCCCGCAAGAGATGGGAGTTGCCCCATCAGTCCCATGTCGTCCTGTCCCAGCCAGAGGACCTCTGTCTTCGAAGGATTTAACTTCAACCGGCTCCCACGTAACCATCCAGCCACAGCCTCCAAGCATCTGATCAGTGTGTCTGGGGCCGAGTCCGGGTGGCCGTCCATCAACAGATAGAGTTGGGTGTCATCAGCATACTGATGGCAGCCCAGCCCAAAACTCCGGACAAGCTGGGCGAGGGGGCGCATAAAGATGTTAAAAAGCATCGGGGAGAGTATTGCACCCTGGGGCACACCACACACCAAGGAGTGGCGGGATGACAATTCCCCCCCAAGCGCCACCCTCTGTCCCCGACCAGAGAGAAACGAGCGCAGCCATTGAAGGACTGTGCCCTGGATCCCCATGTCGGCAAGGCGGTGGTCCAGGAGTTCGTGATCGACCATGTCGAAGGCTGCTGACAGGTCTAGAAGAATCAGCAGCCCCGACCCGCCTCGATCCAGCTGCCTGCGGAGATCATCTGTTAGGGCGACCAGAGCCGTCTCGGTCTCATGACCAGCGTGGAAGCCGGACTGGAATGGATCCAGAGCTGATGTTTCATCCAGAAACCTACCAAGCTGTTCAGCAACCGCTCTCTCAATCACCTTACCCAGGAATGGAAGATTCGAAACCGGGCGGTAATTGGATAGATCTAAGGGATCTAATGATGTTTTCTTTAAGAGCGGGCGCACCACTGCCTCCTTCAGTTCCCCTGGGAATGTCCCGGTGCCAAGGGACAGATTGATGATATCCCCCAGGGGGGCCCGCACCTCGTCTGGACACGCTCTAATCAGCCAGGACGGGCACGGGTCAAGAGGACAGGTGGTGGGCTTTCCAGCTTGGAGGAGTCTGTCCACATCGGCTGGGGATATCCAGTCAAAGTGGTCCAATACTGAACCCGAGGACAGTCGAGGGGCCTCTAGTTCCTTTATTGTATCCAAATTGGCAGGGAGGTCATGGCGGAGCAACAAGACCTTCTCCGCAAAAAAGCTCGCAAATGCCTCACAGCTGTGTGTCAAATTGTTATTTGACAGAGGTGGGTAATCCCTGCTCACCCTACCTTCATCCCCCAGAATGGGGCACAGATGGGAAGGGGTTTGAGCATCTCCGCATCTCAAGCTCCTTCGCCTATTGTATCTGCCCCCAACGCCATACCTGCCTCGCCCCTCAACAATGGTGATCCCAAGCCCAGTGTTGGCCTGCCTTATAAAAGAAAGATGTCCCTTTAATGATATATCATGCCTGGTCCAGGTCTCCTGAATCAAAAGGTGTGATGTTGAGATAAAAAGTCAGTGGGACAAGTATCCCTGCTGGTTGCAGCCCATCCAGCTACATTCCAGGTAAAGAGGGTGGCCTTATGCTGGCCTGTTGGTTGTCAGTCCCTCTTTCCCTCGAGGGATGGTTGTTGTTGTTTAGTCATTTAGTTGTGTCCGACTCTTTGTGACCCCATGGACCAGAGCACACCAGGCACTCCTGTCTTCCACTGCCTCCCACAGTTTGGTAAAACTTATGCTGGTACCTTCGAGAACACTGTCCAGCCATCTCGTCCTCTGTCATCCCCTTCTCCTTATGCCCAACATCAGGGTCTTTCCCAACATCAGGGTCTTTTCCAGGGAGTCTTCTCTTCCCATGAGCTGGAGCCTCAGCTTCAGGATCTGTCCTTCCAGTGAGCACTCAGGGCTGATTTCCTTCAGAATTGAAAGGTTTGGTCTTCTTGCAGTCCATGGGACTCTCAAGAGTCTCCTCCAGCGCCATAATTCAAAAGCATCAGTTCTTCGGCGATCAGCCTTCTTTATGGTCCAGCTCTCACTTCCATACCTCACATAATGTATGGATGGTTGAGAGGCTATTAATTCCTTCTGTGCCTTTGGGAGTATTAAGGAGGCATGTACTGCAAGGTGGGGATCACTGGCTAGTGAAGAGCCAGCTTCATGATCGGGGACCTCATTTGTCCTGTTTTGCCAGGGATGTAGTAGGGAATGTTGGTCCTCCTGTGTAAAGGTAAGTATCCGGGCACCAGTTGAATCGTAAGTTTTAGGAGCATTAGGCAAAAGTCCGTGTATAGCCTGGGTACTATTGGGTGGTTTCAACTGTGTATCGGCGACATGAGGTTCTTTGAACATTTTTAGCTTAGGAATGTCAGGGTTATCAGCTTCCCCCCTTCATCACTGTCGCTTGGGAAGAGAGGATGAGCTGGGAGAGCTGAGACCCCTTTCCCACTAGGTACTTTCCTGGGAGTATTACAGGACTCTCTTTCCTTTGCAATGTTTTTTTTTTAAAGTGGGGATGGAATTAGTATGTTGTGATTTTTGAAGGTGGGTGGGTTTCATTTGGCGTGGTGAAGCACAATGTCATCTGGAAGAGGAAGAAGACGAAGAGTTTGGATTTGATATCCCGCTTTATCACTACCCTAAGGAGTCTCAAAGCGGCTAACATTCTCCTTTCCCTTCCTCCCCCACAACAGACACTCTGTGAGGTGAGTGGGGCTGAGAGACTTCAGAGAAGTGTGACTGGCCCAAGGTCACCCAGCAGTTGCATGTGGAGGAGCGGAGACGCGAACCCGGTTCACCAGATTACGAGTCTACCGCTCTGAACCACTACACCACACTGGCTCCTCTTCCTTCTTGGCCTTGGGGGGGTGGGGGGTGGGATGGCTTGCAGAGGGAGCCTCAGCTGGTGCATGGAGGTCAGGAAGGGGGAGAAGCTGCAGCCAAAGAGAACTGTGGGGCTGTCTCTGCCGCTGCTGCTCAATGCAAGAGGGCTTCCTAGGCTTAGCCCTTGGTCAAGCTGCTGTTTCTCCACCTTCTGCACTCACCCCCACCCTGTGGTGAGGCCCCATGAAGGTCTTTATGGTGACATCGACATTCCTGCATGGCCAGGGGTTGGTCTGGATGACCATATTTTTTTCAATGAATCTGGGGACATTTCTTTTTAAAAAATCATGCTTTATTATCCATAATTACATCTATACATCAAAGACATATCTTTATTATTTTACATAAATCAGTTTTGTCAAAGCAAAAATCCAACAAAAGAATATGTCTTCCTACAATAATTTTGTACATAAACTTGACTTCCTGTCCTTTCAAAAAAAAAAAAAATCTACGTTAATAAACCTATTGTTTCAACAAGAAAACTCCATGGACAAAAACAACAGAACAGGCATATAAAAGTTATGACGCTGGAAGATGAGCCCCTCAGGTTAGAAGGCGTTCAACATGCTACTGAGGAAGAGCGGATGACATTAGGTAAAAAATAAAAATGGGGGGGGGAGGGAGTGAAAAGCATATTTTAAAATAATATATATGTATATTTTTTTGTAAGAAAGGGCAGACAAATGCAGAATTTTCTATGGGAACTGATGGTTCTGATGCACGAGAGAAACAACTCTGTAAATAATCAGTGTGTTCTTTGATATCCAGGATTATTTTATCATTTGTCTGGACTTATTTCAAAGCCACAAGCTTTTTATATTTTCATTGCCAGTTTGTTTCAGCATGAATACTGATGTAAAGCGTTGCACTGGGAATGCAGAAGGTTTGCGGGGGAGGGACAAACGGACTTGGAACCATTTTCACTTACAAATGTTTAATTTGTTTTAAATATTTTTTAAAGGGGATGGAAATGGAAAATTGAAGTGGGAAGAGCCTTGGTGCATTTCTATGGATGGCATTGTACAGTTAAAAATAGATCTAATTGAAGCTTTTGTGGGGTGTGAGGCACTGAGGCAAATGGCTGATTAATTAGGGACGCGGGTGGCACTGTGGGTTAAACCACAGAGCCTAGGACTTGCCGATCAGAAGGGCGGCGGTTCAAATCCCCGCGACGGGGTGAGCTCCCGTTGCTCGGTCCCTGCTCCTGCCAACCTGGCAGTTCGAAAGCACGTCAAAGTGCAAGTAGATCAATAGGTACCGCTCCAGCGGGAAGGTAAACGGCGTTTCCGTGAGCTGCTCTGGTTCGTCAGAAGCGGCTTAGTCATGCTGGCCCCATGACCCGGAAGCTGTACGCCGACTCCCTTGGCCAATAAAGTGAGATGAGTGCCACAACCCCAGAGTCGGCCACGACTGGACCTAATGGTCAGGGGTCCCTTTACCTGTGCTGAAAGCTACTCCCTTCTGGCAGGCAAGGAGCGTCTGCAAAGTCCTATATGCAAGGTTGGGGCAGACCTGGGTATGCTTTGCCCGATCCCTCCTGGAAGTGTACGGGGGCGGCTTTTCTTTTCCCTATTTTTAACGACCTCCTAATTAGCGCTTGGGAAAGATGGAGGGCACAAGGAGAAGGGGACAACAGAGGACGATATGGTTGGACAGTGTTCTCGAAGGTACCAGCATGAGTCTGACCAAACTGCGGGAGGCAGTGGAAAACAGGAATGCCTGGCGTGCTCTGGTCCAGGGGGTCACCAAGAGGCGGACACGACTAAACAACAACAACAAAAAATGGAGGGAAAAAAGCTAAACAACGACTAAACAACAACAACAATTAATGGCTTTCCCACATCCCCGTGGAGGAGGGGAGTGGGAGGCACATCTGGACGTGCAGCTAGAAGTCTCCCGCATGCAGGGCTCACGCGGGGTTTGCAAGAGGGTTGCCCTGTGATAGCTTTCAGTCCCGGTGAGTTCGAGGCTGGACCGAGTCAGACAGGATACGATAATCGTTATTGTCACTGTCCCATACAGAACAACGAAATTGAGAAAATCTACATCAGACATTCAAAAACCAAAAAGCCAGCTATCCCAGCCTGGTTAGCCCCCTAAAAACTCTGATACCCCATAATTAAATAAAATATACTCCCATAGAGCCTACCTTAGGTAAAGGTAAAGGGGACCCCTGACCATTAGGGTCCTGTTGTGGTCGACTCTGGGGTTGCGGCGCTCATCTTCCTTTATTGGCTGAGGGAGCCACATACAGCTTCTGGGTCATGTGGCCAGCATGACTAAGCCGCTTCTGGCGAACCAGAGCAGCGCATGGAAATGCTGTTTTACCTTCCCGCCGGAGCGGTACCTATTTATCTACTTGCACTTTGACATGCTTTCAAACTGCTAGGTTTGCAGGAGCAGGGACTGAGCAACGGGAGCTCACCCTGTTGTGGGAATTCGAACTGCCGACCTTCTGATCGGCAAGTCCTAGGCTTTGTGGTTTAACCCACAGTGCCACCCACGTCCCATAGAGACTACCTTACACTGTGTTTAAAACCAAAATCGCATTTGGATAGAAACTGTTTCTCAGGCGGCTAGTCCTAGTTTTTGTAACCCTGGACCTTCTTCCAGAAGGCAGAAGCTGAAAGAGATCATTTCCGGGCTGCGCACTATCCTGCGCTATCTCTGCAGCTTTCTTATGGCACCTGGAAGCATAGATTTGATCCAAGGTGGGAAGAGCGCACCCAATTATTCTCTCCGCAGTCTTTACAACCCTGGACAGCATTGTTTTTTCCCTGGCCGTGCAGCTCCCACACCACACACAGAGACCGTAAGTCAATACACTCTCCACAGTACTTTCTCATGCAGGGCTTACGCAGGGTTTGCAAGAGGGTTGCCCTGCAATAGCTTCCAGTGAGTCCAAGGCTGGACCAAGACAGACAGGATCCAATAATCTTTATTGTCATTGTCCCATACAGAACAACGAAATTGAAAAAATCTACACCAGACATTCAAAAACCAACAAGCCTGCTATCCCAGCCTGGTTAACCCCCTAAAAACTCTGATACCCCATAATTAAATACAATATACTCCCACAGCGACAACCTTACACTGCGTTTAAAACCAAAATCGCATTTGAATGAAAGCTGTTTCTCAGGCGGCTAGTCTAGGAGGGGGGAAGGAAGAAAAGAAGGGCGGAGCAGCAGAAGCGGCGAGAGGCTCCAAGCCATAGCTGTCCACGTTTCCCCTTTTTAAAAGGGAAATTCCTTATTCTGAATAGGATTCCTCACAAGTAAAGGGAGCTGCAAAGAGCCCTCAGCGACCACGGCGAGGAAAGCTCAACGACGTTGGGCAATCTCCCCCCCTCCCCCATTTCCGAATTTTTTCCTCACCCAAAATAGGGGGAGTCCTATACAAGGGGTGCATCTAATAGAAGTACGGTACTTTCTGGGCCTGCTCTTCCGGGTCAGGCTCTTCCTCTCCTCAGAGGCTGCAGCGGCAAAGCGAGGTCGGAGCTCCTTCTCACCTCCCTTAGCGGAGGCCGCCAGCCGAAAGGAAGTTCTCCGGCCGCCGCCTCAGTTTAAATACCCCCCGCCCCCGCCAGCGGATTGGCTGGCTGGAATGCTCCCTCGTCCCCATCCGGGAACCCACGGGCGCGCATGCGCAGCTCGGCGACGCCGTCCGTGTCGCTTGCTCTCCTCAGAGCGGCTGCCGCTTGGGGGGCGAGGCCGGAGACGCGCGGCGCCCGCGGCCTTCGCTTGAGCCCGTCTCTCCCTCCGCGCAGGCGGGACCCGAGGCCCAGCGCGGCGCCGGAGGAGGTGAAGCGGCGGCGGGGGGCAGGAGCAGCGGGGTCCCGGCGGGGGGGGGGGGGAGGAAGGGAAGCCGCTTCTCAGAGTCCCTCAGGCCTCAGGCGGCGCCGCCAGGGCCCCTCCCCCACCCCCACTGCGCTTGTTTTCATTGAGGGGGGAAGGCAAGGCGTTGGTGGGGCTTCACATACCGCTAAACATATGGCCAGAACAGGACGGGCTTTGGTTATCAACATGGGTCTGGTGCTCCTAGTACTCCGTTTACTCTTTAGCATATTATACTGTACAGAAAGGCCATAGTTTAGGAATAGAGCATCTGCCTTGTATATCCCTGGTATTTCAAGATAGGGCAGGAAGACAGCCCTGGCAAGCCATTGCTAGTTGTTATTATAGGCAATACTGCACTAGATGGATCAGCTCTCTAGACTCCGTATAATTTACTATGTTCATAGTAAAGGTAAAGGTACCCCTGCCTGTATGGGCCAGTCATGACCGACTCTGGGGTTGCGTGCTCATCTCGCTTAAGAGGCCGGGAGCCGGCGCTGTCGGAAGACACTTCCGGGTCACGTGGCCAGCGTGACGAAGCTGCTCTGGCGAGCCTGCACCAGCACAGCACACGGAAACACCGTTTACCTTCCCGCTATAAAGTAGTACCTATTTATCTACTTGCACTTAAGAGTGCTTGCGAACTGCTAAGTGGGCAGGAGCTGGAACAGAACGACGGGAGCTCACCCCGCCACGGGGATTCGAACCGCCGACCATGCGATCAGCAAGTCCTAGGCGCTGAAGTTTTACCCACAGCGCTACCTGCGTCCTATGTTCATAGTACAGTCTTGCAAGATCTGCCAAGCTAAGTTAAGAGCCCATAAAATCTGTGAAGAAATTTCCTGTGGCTTCTCGGGTGTAACTGAATGTTTCAGTTCTTGGCATGTGGTTTGCACTCCCCAGATCAAAACCTCATTCGCTAGTGGAAATGGGTCTCACATGCTTTCCCCCCTCCCCCGGTTGCTTTTCAATATGTTGAAATTTTATTATCATGGTGGCAGCATCTCATGCGCGGAGCTGAGGTGAGGGAGGCTGGAGGGTGGACTTGTTTGAGCCTGGAGGAAACCTTGGGCGTTCTTTGCTTGCCAGATCCTGGCTGACCTCTCACTGTGACGGAGGTGGTCCAGATTGTCAAACAACGTTCATTGTCAATGTAACTTACTGAATTGAACTTCTTTAGAATTGGTCAACGTTTGATCCTTGCGGTAACTTGGTTTTGCCTTGAGCACCTGTGATCCCTTCCCTAGCCGTGTTACATTCATATTTAACCTTCCCAGATTTCTAGCGCCGTAGTGGGATATAATACAGGTAGAAATCTTGGTTATACAGAATAAAGAAAGATATTTCTGCGTGTGCGGTCTCAGCATGTTCTCTCTTGGTGAGTTCACATGGTGAAAGAGAATGAACAAAGCAGGAAGTTAACTTCCTTCCAGGTGGCCAACTGAGTCTCGGAATTCAATTCTGTGGTCTCAACCCTTTTGTGCTTTATCTAGTCTTAAACTTGCTAGTTACCGGTATATATGACTGCAATTTCCCACACTTAATTTCATTGGTTCATTTCATGAAATGTATACACCGCTTGATTGTGAGAGAAAGCCACAAAGTGGTTTACAAAAAATATAAAACAATAAAATTGTTTATTAAAAAACCAATCATGTAAAACATTCAGAAAATTAAAATCACCCTAAAGCTAAAAACATATTAAAACATCTTTCATCATCACTGTAAATATTGGGGCAGGCTTGTCTAAACAAAAGCAGGCGCCCAACGGGATGCAGTGAAGGCACCTGCCTAATACCAGTCATATTCATAGTTCAGTAGGTGGAAGCCGTGGCCGTGCGGCAACTGATTGCTAGCAACAGGCTTTTAAAGGCAGCAGGGAAACGCAGAAAATGAGTTCCCTCCTTTCCCTGGAACTCTGCTAAATGATGCTGTGCCTCTTCTGGTCTTAAAGGTTGAAAATAGACATCACTAAATAAAAGAGGCAAGTGTTCATTCACAAGCAACAAAAAGACCTGTATGCTCTTCTCAGTTATGATAGCCCTCTGGGTGGAGAAATTCATATTTGATTTGATTGTTTTGTATGTCTTTAAATGGCCCTAAATTCTTTAAATGGCCTTTAAAAGTCTTCAAACTACGTATTTCCAGTCGCATTTCCAGTCAGTAAAATCTTGTCTTAAAATGCATTTGGCCCGCTTCAAAGGAGAGAGTAATTCATAGGATTTGATCACCATCTTCCAATATCCAAAGGGCTTTCACATGGAAAATGGAGCAAGCTTGTTTTTTGCTGCTCTGGATAGTAGGACCCAAAACAATTGATTCAGATGAGATTCTGAATTAACATCAGGAAGAACTTTCTGTTTTGTTTTTTTTATAAAGATATTTATTAACGTTTTAGAGAATGAAGCAAACATACAACAAAAACAAAATACATAAAAAACATAAAAAAGAAAAAGACAATAAAAGCATAAAAAAGAAAAAAATCCACTTTTTAACTTTATGTCTATACAACTCTCTTTCTTGACTTCCTCACATCTCCTTTTTTGTGTTCCCCTTTACACAATCGAGTTCAGCAAATCCTTACCCTCTTTCAAATCTCATTTATGATTATATATTTCAACCTATTATGTCTCCAATTTTCTTCCCTTTTCAAATCAATTTTCGCCATGTACATTAGACATAATATTACACTGGTCTTTTCCCCCTTTTCTTTTTAAGCATTTTTGCATACTCCTTTTAACTATGTCACTAATGCCATATTATCTTTATATCCAACATCTTTTTAACATTCAAACATTTTACAATGTTTCTGCAGATAGTCTTTGAACTTCTTCCAGTCCTCTTCCCATCAGGAAGAACTTTCTGACGGTAAGCGTTGTGGAATGGAATTCCTCAGAAAGTAGTGGACTCCTTTCTTGGAGGTTTCTAAGCATAGGTTGATTGGGCACCTATCGGGGATTCTTTAATTGAGATTACTGCATTGCAGGGGGTTGGACTAGATGACCCTCAAATGTCCCTTCCAACTCTACAATTCTATGATTCTGTGCTGTGTGTGGGAATGGAGTATCCTAAAACTGGGTTAGAACACTGAACAGAAAGCACTGCAGTGTTTTATTGTGTGTCCCCTTGGAAAATCCAACAAGTAACTGCTACATGTTTCTTTAAAAAGTCTTGTTTCTGAGATGGGGTTGATGCTGCAACTATGGTGGATATTTGAAGATCTTCTAAGCCATGAATTTATGGTGGACTTCATTAAACTGAATAGTACCTCTAATTTAGGCCATGAGGTGGTAGCAAAATTGTGCCACTCTCATCAGAATACTGCACAGGTCTAGAGGTGAATTTGCCCCTGCTCTGCATTCTTAAGCAGACTAACCCAATTCTCATGTCCCTGACTGAAACACAGATTGAAACATACTTATATACTTCAGATTTTGCATTTATCAGAATTTTAATGGTGCAGTACTTGGCTTAAAATACTAAAACACATATAATAATAAAAACAAAAATTTCCTTCCAGTAGCACCTTAAAGACCAACTAAGTTAGTTCTAGGTATGAGCTTTCGTGTGCATGCACACTTCTTCAGATACACACACATATAATAATAGTTTGGGATAGTATTGGTATTATTCATTGGTATTACCCAAAGGTCTCCAAGCATCTTAGAACACATTAAAAATGTAAAATATGTTTAGAAATGGATACGTTGAGGTAAAACACGTTTGAACTATTTTGTGATAATATTCAGGAATAGTGTGGTTTAGTGGTTATTGTGTTGGGCTAGGATGGGGGGACCGAGATTAGCGCTGCTGTTCCTCCATGAAGCGCAACAGGTGGCCCTGGGCCAGTGTCTCTCTCACTGCTTAACCCTCCTCACCAGCTTTCTTGGAGGAGAAGTGAAGGGGAAGAACAGAGGAGGCCACTTTGAGCTCCTTGTAGGGAATGCCAGATAGAGGTGCAGCACTTGATTCCTTAGATAAATAAGCACACATTGCTGGGGGATGTTGCACTGCTCTCAGCTAGGTGCTTATTTGTTTTGCTTTAATATGGTATGAATGAGTGATGATTTAGCAAAAATGCTGCAGGGGCTGAACATTTGGAGCGACAACTACTTTTGCTTCACAGAAAACTAGAAAATTTTGTTTCCTTTCCCCAGCTCCCTTAAACGTTGCCTGCTTTTGTCAGCCAGGCCTACATTGGTTAGTATGTATGTCTATCTTACTTTGCTGGTACCCAACATAATTACTTTTGTAGATGCATAGATTTTGGGTTAAACATTGGAGCCTATCGTTTTCCCTCTACCCTCCTCTAATCTGCTTTGTGGGGTTAAGGGAACTCCTGGAACAGATTTAGGGGATGCACCAGGAGAGAAGAAGAAGAAGAAGAAGAAGAAGAAGAAGAAGAAGAAGAGTAGTTTGGATTTGATATCCCGCCTTTCACTCCCTTTTAAGGAGTCTCAAAGTGGCTCACATTCTCCTTTCCCTTCCTCCCCACAACAAACACTCTGTGAGGTGAGTGGGGCTGAGAGACTTCAAAGAAGTGTGACTGTCCCAAGGTCACCCAGCAGCTGCATGTGGAGGAGTGGAGACGCGAACCCGGTTCCCCAGATTACGAGACTACCACTCTTAAGCACTACACCACACTGGCACACTACACCACACAGAGGAAAATTCTGCTCTGCAGCCCAAGGTGTCCTTGCTTTAGCAGAAGCACTTAGCTGCCTATTGCCCCCTCCTTTTGGTTCTGTCACGCAAGTCTAGAGAAGTTTCTGGAGCTGTCAAAATTTGTCAAACTGTAACTTAATGTTTCATGAGCTTAAAGCAGGAAAGCTTTTTGCATAATGTGCAGTACAATAGTTTACACATATTCTCAGATAATCTCAGCAGAAAATAATGTCATTAAGTACCAGCAGTAACTGCAGTTAAACTTGGCTCTTCAGATGTGCATCATTATACACAGGCATAAAATGTATGCAGTATTTATTAACTTTGCACAAATAGAAATGGGTTTAACAACTTTTACATGTTTGTTCCTCGATTGTGTTGCTGTTATTTTCCGATTCATCAGTTTCTTTCACTAGATGCGGAAGCTGGAAGAATATTGTGTGTGAAGAAAATTATTATCTCATGGATTTTTATGGGCCTTCACATTTCTGTTTAATGCCTGTTTGAAAACATTAACTGCTTGTAACATGCGCAGCAACTCTATGGGGCTGCGGTGTCTTTGGCTCCCTCGAAATCTGTTGGGAGGGGGCCAGGCCTCCTGAATGTTGGGGTGGAGGAGGCAAAGCGCGAAGCCAAATGGGGTGCGGCTTCAGTGGCAGGCTCCTCCTGAGCGAGAGAGAGGAGGAATTGCTAGCCATTGATGCCGCGCTGCGCTGGGCTTCCCACTGGGCCCCTCCTGGCGACGCGACTTTGCATGTGTAACGCCTGTCACGTGTATGACCTCACATGAGCACGATGCGTTCTGAGTGCACAATGTCACACACGCTGGGCCACCTCGATCTTGGGCACAGGTTGACACCTCTGGTGTGTAACATGTCTGGTCTAAGAAAGAAAAGGTTTTGGGACATAGTAAGGCTAGAATCTTCTGATGGAAGGCTATGAAATTTTATCGGATATCAGTGGTACGTAAACCTTCAGAAGAATTTTCTAAAGACTGATATGTCACCAATATAGCAGATTACTGAGACTGGTGGCAGTTTGACAACTTACTTGCTATGGGTCCTGCAAGGGGGATGGACCAGGTGGTCTGTTAATGCCCTTTCCGTGTTACTCTTCTGTGATTTCCCCCTGCCCACATAGTATCTTTAAGTAATTTCTGTGTTGAAATGGTTGAAGCCATTTAGTTGGGAAATTGTATGCAGCTCTTGCCACAAAGTTTCAAATAATCCTCTAGTTTTATTAGTTGATGAGGTCACATAAATAGTGGTTGTAGCACATCTTCATTGTCAAATACATTCTTTTATAGGGCAATCCTTTACCTAATTACTTGGAAGTAAGTCACATTGAACTGAATGGAACTTGCTGCCTAGTAACTCTGCATATCGTTGTAGTGTAAATTATTATCTTTCTAACGGCCTGATTAAATTACACTTGATATGTGGCTAGAATGCATTAAAATCACATGGGTTTTCAATTGAAAATGCTTGTTTGCATGGTTGGTTTAGAGTGGGATATAAAGCCTTTTAAATTCAAAGGTTGTAGTGCGATGAAACACATATGAAATGACTTTTCGTTGACAAGTGAGTAAAACCCCCAATCCCTTTGCTAAAACAAGTTGTTAGTGAGAAAAAAACGAAACTGTTGTGTTTTTCAAACAATTTACTTACAGGCAGTAGAACCATTTTAGAAAGTAGATTAAAGATAAATATAATCTAATTTTTGTGTGTTTAACTTTCAGCTTTGTGGTGTTCTTGGAAAATTTTGCACCTTTTGTGAATTCTCTGAACCTTGGCATTGCCAGCCCACTTTTGTTGGGCCCTCCTCCTCCTCCTCCTCCTTTGCAGCTTGCTCAGATTAAGACACAGTTGGCTTTTCACCAGTTGAACTCGGTAGCTTCAACCCATTCTATAGCATCTTATGCTTTGTTAAATGAAGCATTTCTGAAAATTGCCATGTTTAACCCTAGAGGAAACATGCCTCCAAGGCCAAGGGGACCCAATGCACCTGGTCCAATGCCGCGTGGCCCTTTTCTGGGGCCAGGACCGGGACCTGGACCGGAGGGTCTTCAAAGGCAACACCCGCCTGCTCCTCCCAGAATGCCTCAAAGGGTCATGGAACCAGAAATGAGGGCAAGATTCCCAAGGCCAAATGTTCAGGTTACGCAACATGGAATGGATCCTAGACAAGAGCGGCACCAGAAAGAAGAGGGATGTGCTATTCACTTTCCGCTTGTAAATACTAGCCAGACCACTTCAGGAGAGATTGCACAACAAGCCACACGTATCCAGAACCATTGTACAACCAAGAGTGCTTCGAGCATCTTAGCAAGATTTGGCTTATCTAATGAAGACTTGGAGGAACTTAGTCGGTATCCGGATGATCAGCTGACAGCAGAAAACATGCCTTTGATTTTGAGGGACATCCGAATGCGCAAAATGACTCATCCGTTACCAGGTTTACCTCCTGAGAGCAGAAAAAAGGAAATGTTTCACAGTGACGATGGTCATGGTACCATGGTGAAGTGCAAGGTAATTGATTACGGGCATAAAAGCAAATATACTGAAACTCTTCTTGAGGTCAAAGATTATAATTCTGATGCATCAACTGAGGGGAACATGAAAGGATTTCCAGCACAGCAGACGACTCTCGTGTCTTCGGCGCCCTCTGGTGTAACCAGTAGTCAAATGAAGGCGGTAGAAGAGCTGATACGAAAGATGGGATTCCAGAGAAGCACATCAAGTACGCAGTCCTTTCCCCCCATGGATGCTTCCAACAAGGGGCCAGGGCTAGGCCTCCCTCCAGCAGGAGCCGGGATACAGCCTGGACCTGCCAGTGGCCAGAAAAAAATCCATGAGAAACCTCAGCATCCTATTGAGTCACCTTTTGTTGTGGTGAAAGCCTCTTGGCTTCCAGTTTTTTCACAGGCAGATGTCCAGAAGCTGAAGAGATTGCCAACTCGGTCGATGATGAACGATTACTATGCTGCATCTCCAAGAATATTTCCACATGTCTGTTCTCTGTGTAATGTAGAATGTGAACAGTTGAAGGTGAGTCACTCCCCCCCCCCCCCAATTACAAACATTTGTACACAATGTGTTCTATGTACTGGGTTTAATTGACTTCTGGATATCTGTAGATTTTATTCCCGTAAAATGTCCAACAATCAAGAAGTTTGGGAATAAATATTGTGTGTGTCTGATTTGCACAATCTGACTGGCTATTTCTGCAGGTTTCACCTGTAAAAGCTGCCTTATGATAGACATGTTCTCAATTGACTTTGGATTCCCAGTTCCCTCTACTGCTTCCTCTGTCTATAATTAAACTTGCTCTAGTGGCTTCTGGGATCAAAGGAAGTTGGACTTAAAGTAGACAATGGATTAAGGTTGCAGTCCAGTCAGAAACATTGGTAAAGAAAGCATTATAGCGTTAGAACGTAACATACGATTAATAATAATAATAATAATAATAATAATAATAATAAATTTTATTTATATCCCACCCTCCCCAGCCGAAGCCGGGCTCAGGGCGGCTAACAACAATAAAACAGTACAGCAGTTGGACGAGGGTTCTAGGCCGTATAGGGCTTTAAAGGTTAAAACCAGCACCTTAAACCTGATCCTGTAGTCCACCGGGAGCCAGTGCAGCTGGTATAGCACCGGGTGAATGTGATATCGCAGAGAGGACCCCGTAAGGAGTCTCGCTGCAGCATTCTGCACCCGCTGGAGTTTCTGGGTCAGTCTCAAGGGCAGCCCCACGTAGAGCAAGTTACAATAATCCAGTCTGGAGGTGACCGTCGCGTGGATCACAGTGGCTAGGTCAGGGCGAGAGGTAAGGAGCCAACTGCTCTGTCTTATCTAACTGAGCTGCTGTTGTCTGTTTGAATATTAAATGCATTGCACACTATTGAACATTGTCCAGTATTAAACTCATACACAGGATTGAAGGGCAGGTGTGTTTCTATTCTGCTGTAGAAACTCAGATATATAAGCTAGGTGACAAATGGCTCCTTAAACCAAGGTGTCAGTTGCCAAAATGGAATGTCTAGTTGCCATTTTGGGGCCAGATGGATCTAAAGTCTTATTTTTCCAATGATGGCCTGACTGTGATTGATTCTCAGTTAAACATCCGGCTAGTTCAAGAGACAACCTTGAGCCAGGTTAAGAACTTTGACTATCATGATCCCAGGATCCCCAGGCATGCACCTCCAGGTTGTGGAGAGGTCAGGTGCCATCCTGGCACCCAGGCATCTCCACTTGGTTGTAAGTGTCTGGTAGCCAGGTGCAAGATGTGCTTGGCCCCTGGCTAATTTTGAGCACTGCCACAGCCTCTCATGACCTTAAATGACAAGATTATGCAGTTTTATAGATGGAAGCCCCATCAATGGGTATTGGGCATATCACTAAGTGGAACTTATTGTTTTATTTTTACAAAAAATGTATATACCGCTATGTGTTTTTTAAAAAAACTACAGTGGTGCCTCACAAGACGAAAAGAATCCGTTCCGCGATTCTCTTCGTCTAGCGGTTTTTTCGTCTTGCGAAGCAAGCCCATTGACAGCTTAGCGCTATTAGCGGTCTAGCGGCTTTTAGTGATCAGCTGAGAAGCGGCTTATCAGCGGATCAGCTGTTAAGCGGCTTAGCGGCTTAGGAAAAGGGGGAGCGAAAAAACCTGCGGGAACTCACAAGATTTTTTCGTCTTGCAAAGCAAGCCCATTGACAGCTTAGCGCTATTAGCGGTCTAGCGGCTTTTAGTGATCAGCTGAGAAGCGGCTTATCAGCGGATCAGCTGTTAAGCGGCTTAGCGGGTTAGGAAAAGGGGGGGGAGCGAAAAAACCTGCGGGAACTCACAAGATTTTTTCGTCTTGCGAAGCAAGCCCATAGAGAAATTCGTTTAGCGAAGCACCTCCAAAACGGAAAACCCTTTCGTCTAGCGGGTTTTCCGTCTTGCGAGGCATTCGTCTTGCGGGGCACCACTGTACTTGCTTGCTGGGAGAAGCAGCAGTAGCAGCAGCAGAGGAGGGCCCTTCTGTGGGTTTCTCGGAAGCAACTGTCTGACTGCAGCAGGAGAAGGGATGCTGGACTAGGTGGCGCATTGTTCTCCTCTAGCATCCAGGCTTTTTTGTGTTCTCATGCTGATTTCTTCCCTCCCTCCCTCTAGGGCTGGAATCTGCACGTGCGCACTGCTGAACACTCCGAGAAATGTGATGAGCTACGCCAAAAGTAAGGCCTTTCATTTTAATTTATTGGGAATAGATTGAGGATTTGAAATGGTTTGGAAATGACTTCCTGGATAGCTCAGGGCTTTGCTAAAAGCAGCAGAGCCATTGCTTACATGCCTTGCCACAAACCTCAGCCAAGGAAGTTGTGGGAGCTCACCTTTGAAGGAACGCTGCCTGCTCTAGGTTGTGTTTTGCCTGAATTTGTATAAGTGGTCTGTAGGCCGATTATGGAGCTGAACCAGGGAAGAAGGCAGAAGCTCAGAGGCGTCTCATCTTGCGATCTGTGGCTTTTAGATGCCTGTGGAGCATGAGCAGAGTTTTATGAGGTGTGGCTTCAGGACAAACCAGTTCTTGGAGGAGCTGGGACCTGAGTCTCATTCCAGGGAGCTTTTGGAAATCTGGGTCCAAGAGTCAGGGAATCCTCATGGAATCTCCTTTAAACTTCCCCAGATCAGTAGTAAGAGATCTATAATTTGGACAAAAGGGAGAGAAGTATTTGACAGTTTTAGAAAATTGCCTGAATGATAATGGAATGAAGTACATGTACTGTGTCAAATGAATAACACAGCTGTTTTGCTGGCTTTTCTTGAAACAGGCATCCTGACTGGAATCCAGAAGAATGTTCTTCGTTACAGAGGTAACCTTTTAATCTCAACATGAATACTTGGTAATGAGAATTAGGCTGCAGTAATCTCATCCCTGACAGTAACCCCCCCCCACCTCAACCCCCCCCCCCCGGAATAATATTTTCCGCCTTAGGTTACTGGTTGTCACTGACCAGTATATGTAGCAGCTGCTTAACTCAGACTTAATATTGATCAGGCTGGGGGGGGGGGGAGAATTTTCACTCTGCTGGAACCCTTGCGTCCCCACACTCCTGTGGGGTTTTTTGGGGGGTGCGCTGAACTCTAGTGCTGCCCTCCAAGCCTCTCTGCCGGCTCCGTGTCGTGGACGACACTCAGCACACCGCCTTTGTCCTCTGCAGCAGACCGGAAGTCAGGAGCTGCTTAACTCAGACTGTAGGCCCTCGTGTCTTCGTTCTAAGGCTCTAGGGGCCACCTGGCTGAGCAGCTGTGGGTTGCACTGCAGCTAAGCCACTAGCAGGCAGGTAGCCATTCCCAGTGCAGGTGGCAGCCATAATTTTCTGGTATGAAGCTGGGCATTCTGTTCCCATCATCTGAGTTCCTTTAGTTATTGGATGCTGCAGGCCCATCAGCCGTATTCTGTAGGCTTTTGATGCTTTTAGCTTTAACCCCAAGAGTTCCTATTTCTAGTTGATTTCCATTTGCAAAAATAACATCTTGGCAGATCTGATTTTTCCTTTTACATTTGAAAAAGAGAAGTCATTCAAATCCTGTTTTTTCTGCCTTTTGCAGACATGAAGCTGACAGGAAGGAAAAACATATTCCAATGCCATGCTCTACCAGTTCTAACCTGAACACTTCACAACACTCAATCCCTGGCCATGCCTCGAGTCAAACTCGGTCACGATCTAGGAGCTCTGGGTCCCACAGCAGAAAACGGTCACGATCTAGGAGTTCTGAACGTTGCAGGAGAAAACGGTCACGATCTAGGAGTTCTGAACGTTGCAGGAGAAAATGGTCACGATCTAGGAGTTCTGAACGTTGCAGGAGAAAACGGTCACGATCTAGGAGTTCTGAACGTTGCAGGAGAAAACGTTCACGATCTGGGAGTTCTGAACGTTGCAGGAGAAAACGGTCACGATCTAAGAGCTCTGAACGTTGCAGGAGAAAACAGTTACAATCTAGGAGCCCCAGATGTAGGTCCAGGTCTTCAGAGCGACCAAGCTCCCCCAGCTCGAGTTCTCAAACCTCTTCTAGCCAGAAGAGAGAACTGGGAAAATCAACTAGATCTCCAGGTAAGGTGGATGTTACAGATTCTTCACTAACTGGCCTTTGGTTTTTTGTAAGCAGGATTACGGTGTATGATAATGGCAGGCGTGTTGCAATGGCTTTGGCTCAGTGAATAGTTTGTTCTGTTCTGGGGGGTATTGGTTCCTGTACAGATATCAGGGGGTTACTCGAGAGCAATCAGGCAAGTGCCTCCCTGGTCAGCTGTAAAGCTTCCTTATTGGTGCCAAAAACCCTTTACCATGCAGAGCGCCACTATTCCGTGGCTCGCTCATTCACTGGCAGAATCTGTTCGTGGGCGGTCCTTAAACCTTCCCCAGCAGGGTAGTTTCTTGACGCCCAATCTGCGCCTCCCTTCTCGGTGCGGAAGCCTACTGCGCAGGGAGGGTGCAGGTAACAGGGAAACTCTCTCCTCCCTGCTTTCGCCAGGCAAGGTGTCCTGGCATCGCCTCGCCTCCTCCGAGCCCTGAAGCTCCTCTCCACTGGAGGCGTGGTTACTTTCCTCTGCTGAGGAGGTGCTGCTTCCCACCATCTTTGGGGGATCTTTAATCCACCCGGCTTTTCCCCTCTCGCCCCTGAGCCGATGGCAGTTCCTTGACAGTTCCATTTTGTTCTTGTTTTTATTTTGTATTTTCTGGGTTTTTAATCTTGTATTTTTATGTTGTGAACCGCCCTGAGATGTATGGATGGAGGGCGGTATACCAATTTAATAAATACTGCTGCTGCTGCTGCTGCTAATAATAATAATAATAATAATAATAATAATAATAATAAACAGGCACAAACTGTCAAAGTTGCCTTGCGACTCTTTAAAATGAAAGTCCTCCCTCTTCTACTGGTGGGCATTGCCTTGGGCTCACGTAGGGACTTTGAAAAATTGGAATCTATCCAAACCCAATTCCTCAGGGCCATACTCAGGATCCCCCCCTCCGTGGCAGGTGCGACCATGAGATTGGAAACCGGTTGCCAAGCCTTTAGGTATGTGGCCCTGAAAGCGAAGTTATGGCTTTGGCTTAAGCTTTGCTTCAGACCGGTGGGTTTGGCCCCCTTGATTCTGAGGGATAACTTTAAATCTCCATGGGAAGGGGAGATAGTGGAGGAAGTGCAGAAGTGCGGGTTGTCCTCCCTTTATATAGAGTCCATGACGTATAGCCACGCAAAGGCGGTGATCGCCCAAAGATTAAGGGATATTGCGAGACAGGAGGACATAGCCCGTGTGAAACCTGGGCTGTTTCTGGGGGAACAGATGTACCGAGCTGTTCCAGCTCGCTACCTGGCGGATATCCACTACGTGGAATACCGCAGACTATTTACCGCGGCTAGGCTGAATGTTCTTGACTCGGCGGTTCTGAAGGGAAGATATGGAGGAGTCCCATATGACCAGAGATTATGCCATTGTGCGTTGGGTGAGGTAGAATCCACAGAGCACATTTTAATGAGCTGTCCCTTCTACAACGATTTAAGACAGTATCTTATAACCCCATACTTACCCCAGCTTAGTCCCCAACAAAGAGGAAAGCAGACAGCATATCTGCTAAATAAGTCTTCTAGGAAAACAACTTTGTCAGTGGCTAAATTCCTTTTCCTGGCACTCAAGCGTCGGAAACGTACAATTGAATGCCTTGATGTGGGTTATCTGTGAGAGGTTTAGTGCTGTGGCCCTACCTTATTCATGTACCCCTATGATGTTTTAGTTCATAATTCTGTATTGTGTTTTATTTCTGTGTTTTATTTCTGACTATCGGTCTAATAAAGGAAATTGATTGATAATAATAATAATGAGCCACTTGCTTTTTCTCCCCCTCTTTAGCGTCATCTGCAGAAGCAGGAAGCTCCAGGAAACCTCCACCCAAATCTGGTCCCCCAGGTCTGTGTCCGACACACTAACCACTATACCAGAGTGGCTCTTCAGAATGGCCCTGGAGGATGGGAGGGGCTCAGCTGGATCAGACCCTGATGCATTATTTGCTTACTGTCCCTTCTCTACTGGGCACTTCACTGCGCAGAGTAGTTGATGGGAAATGATCTTTTTTGGGGGTGGGAAGGGGATATCTAGTAGGAGCAAGCAGGAGCGCCAACTTATAAAAAATATTGGGGGGGCCCATACCGGGGTCCTACCCCGGGAAGTTTTCTAAATTCTAGATGAAAATTAGTGAGTTTTAAAGTTTTTTAAAAGTATTTTAGAGTCATATGATCAACATTAGAACCCCGAAAACTCGACTCTCTATAACTCCACACTCCAGGAAACTCGACAAGCCTGAAACACTTTTTGGCTTTGAAAAAAGAAACAAAACAAAAACGCGCACGGTATTTTCGTAAAAAGCTAATTTAATTTACAGTAACAATTATGCTTATAGACTATTACAGAGCAGTGAATATATAGCTCTGAAAAGACTGAAATGATATTTAAATAAATCCTAAACTATCATTAAAAGAATAAAACATAAAATATTGCTGTCGCACAGTAATAGCACTTTGATTAATAAGTGAAATAGCTAATTTAAGCTTACTTTGAATAAGGCTGAGGGTTCATTAAATAAATATAATATCTCAAAGTTAATGCTTTAATACAGTTAATAAAGTTAATACAGTATGCCTAATACTGTATGTAAATGCTGTAATACTGTATGTAAATAACGGGCTTTAATTGGGTCTTACACCCTAAAAATATTTAAGTATTTGAAAATAACTAATACAGTACTATAGTAATATAGAAATACAGTACTAAACTAGTACTAATATTTCAAAACTGAAAATTTAACATTCTGTATGTATTTAATTCTCTATTTTATAAAGATTTTTAATATCTGACAGTGAGTTTGGAGTAGCCCAATGCAAAAATCCTGAGGATCCATGTGGATCCGTGCTTTGTCACCACGTTTTTGCACCACTGTGACCCTAGGCAACAGTGGGTGCGTGATTTTTTTGGTGCAAGATGTAGCCATGGACATGCTATGTGATCTGATGGTGAATTTGGGGTGACCCAATGCAAAGATCCTGAGGATCCATGTGGATCCGTGCTTTGTCACCACATTTTTGCACCACTGTGACCCTAGGCAACAGTGGGTGCGTGATTTTTTTGGTGCAAGATGTAGCCATGAACATGCTATGTGATCTGATGGTGAATTTGGGGTGACCCAATGCAAAAATCCTGAGGATCCATGTGGATCCGTGCTTTGTCACCACGTTTTAAATGGGGAGGGAAGGAAAAACACAGAAGGGACAAGAAGCACAAGAGGGGTGTGCGGAGAAGCAGCTGGCTAAGAATGCAGGGGAGGAGTTTAACGGGGTGGGGGGGAGGAAAGGAAGGCAAAAGTCCCCCCCCCCCCAAGCCAGCCCTCTCTCTCTCTCTCCCACCTGCATCCCTAGAGCACGGAGAGGAGGAGGTGGTTGGCTGGAGCCTGCACGCAGTGTGACTAGGAAAGAATTAGAAGGAAGGACTCGATCCTTTCCTTAACCCTCTGCTTGCCAGGAGGGCAGGGGATTCCCTGCTCTTTGTTGAGTTTGAGCAAATGCAGCAACAGAAGAGGGTGGGCAGTAAGACCCTGAGGCAGAATGCAGGAAAGCAGCAGCTTCCGCCTTCCCTCCGCCCGACCGCCTGATCTTATTTTTGCCTGATTTTTGCCTATTTTTGCCCCAGGGACCACACATTCGCTCAATAACACGCACAGACATTTCCCCTTACTTTTTAGGAGAAAAAATCTGTGTGTTATAGAGCGAAATTTACGGTAATAATTTTTGAGGGGGCTCGGGCCCCCTCAGGCCCCATGGAGTCGGCGCCTATGGGAGCAAGCTCCAAGGTGGCCTTTGCCATTGGCACCCTCTCTCCAGGAATTTCGTTGGCATCCGCCTGTGTTGCATAACAGAATCATGCCTTCCTTCAGCAGGACCTATGGTACCTTCAGTGGCTTCGTTTATGCCTCCGTCTTCAGAATCTCCATCTCCGTCAATGATGAATGATTATCATGCTGTGTCGCCAACAGTACTTCCACATGTGTGTTCTCTGTGTAAAATAGAATGCTCAAGTATGATGGTGAGTTCTTTGTTTTTGCAGAAAAAAAGTGCACACGGTTGTATTGTGCTCATGATGAGTGCATTTTCCACTCTGGCTTTCAAGCAGATCTTACGCTATGATACACTATGAGGAGTTGATGTTATCCTGGGGAAGTCAACATGGTGGCTTCCAAATGTTGTTGGACAGCATCACTGCAGCATAGCTCCCCTCCCCTAATCCCCAAGGAGACATCTCTGCCTCCTCAGAGCATCATGAATCCCCACAGCCAGAATGCCCATTTGACATTGGTGGGATTCAAACCTGACACCATGTCTGGAGACTCTGTCTTATCTGACTTTGAGCTGCTGTTGTCTATTTGAATATTAAATGCATTGCACACTATTGAACATTGTCCAGTGTTAAACTCATACACAGGATTGAAGGGCAGGTGAGTGTGTTTCTACTCTGCTGTAGAAACTCAGATATATAAGCTAGGTGACAAATGGCTTCTTAAACCAAGGTGTCAGTTCGCCAAAAGCGTATATACCGTATATACCATTAGGGGTTGTTTGATTTTTTATAGTTGCTGCTCAGCAGCAGAGGAGGGCCCTTCTGTGGGTTTCTCAGAAGCATCTGGCTGGCTGCCCCAGTAGACGGGATGCTGGACTAGGTGACACTTTGTTCTCATCTAGCATCCAGGCTTTTTTGTGTTCTCATGCTGATTTCTTCCCTCCCTCCCTCCCTGTAGGGCTGGAATCTGCACGTGCGCACTGCTGCACACTCCGAGAAATGTGATGAGCTACGCCAAAAGTAAGGCCTTTCATTTTAATTTATTGGGAATAGATTGAGGATTTGAAATGGTTTGGAAATGACTTCCTGGATAGCACATGGCTTTGCTAAAAGCAGCAGAGCCATTGCTTACATGCCTTGCCACAAACCTCAGCCAAGGAAGTTGTGGGAGCTCACCTTTGAAGGAACGGTGCCTGCTCTAGGTTGTGTTTTGCCTGAATTTGTATAAGTGGTCTGTAGGCCGATTATGGAGCTGAACCAGGGAAGAAGGCAGAAGCTCAGAGGCGCCTCATCTTGCGTTCTGTGGCTTTTAGATGCCTGTGGAGCATGAGCAGAGTTTTATGAGGGGTGGCTTCAGGACAAACCAGTTCTTGGAGGAGCTGGGACCTGAGTCTCGTTCCAGGGAGCTTTTGGAAATCTTGGTCCAAGAGTCAGGGAATCCTCATGGAATCTCCTTTAAACTTCCCCAGAAGATCAGTAGTAAGAGATCTATAATTTGGACAAAAGGGAGAGAAGTACTTGACAGTTTCAGAAACTTGCCTGAATGATAATGGAATGGAGTACATGTACTTTGTCAAAGGAATAACACAGCTGTTTTGCTGGCTTTTCTTGAAACAGGCATCCTGACTGGAATCCAGAAGAATGCTCTTCATTACAGAGGTAACCTTTCAATCTCAACTTGAATACTCAGTAATGAGAATTAGGCTGCAGTAATCTCACTTCCCTGTTGTCCCCAATGGTGTGGGTTTTTGGAGTGGGAAATTTGCATCAGGGCATTCTGCACTGGAATATTTTCTGATGCCCAGGAAAGTGATCTTTGATCTAATTCTGGTCTTTCATTGTATTTAGTAGAGAAAACTCAAAACTGTAAAACTGCCAAGTATCTGCAGTTGGCCCCCGTTCACTGCTTCTTAGAAACTATGTAACAAAAAACACTGCTGCAGAAAAAGTAAACCCCCCCCCCCGGGATAATATTTTCCACCCCAGGTTACTGGTTTTCACTGACCAGTACATGTAGGAGCTGCTTAACTCAGATTGCCGACCCTTTTGTCTTCGTTCTAAGGCTCCAGGGGCCAGCTGGCTGAGCAGCTGTGGGTTGCACTGCAGCTATAAACCACTAGCAGGCAGGTAGCCATTCCAAGTGTAGGTGAGAGCCATAATTTTCTGGTTGCCAGCATCTGATGTTGCCAGCATCTGAGTTCCTTTAGTCATTGGATGCTGCTCGCTCATCAGCCATATTCTGTAGGCTTTTGATGCTTTTAGCTTCAACCCTGAGAATTCCTACTTCTAGCTTTTCTATTTCTGTTTGCAAAAATAAGATTTTGGCAGATCTGATTTCTCCTTTTACATTTGAAAAAGAGAAGTCATTCAAATCATGTTTTTTCTGCCTCTTGCAGACATGAAGGTGACAAGAAGGAAAAACATATTCCAATGCCATGCTCTACCAGTTCTAACCTGAACACTTCACAACACTCAATATCTGGCCATGCCTCGAGTCAGACTCGGTCACAATCTAGGAACTACAGACGTAGGTCCAGGTCTTCAGAGCGACCAAGCTCCCCCAGCTCAAGTTCTCAAAGCTCTTCTAGTCAGAAGAGAGAACCGGGAAAATCAACTGAATCTCCAGGTAAGATGGATGTTACAGATGCTTCATTAACTGGCCTTTGGTTTTTTGTAAGCAGGATTATGTGTGTGATAATGGCAGGCGTGTTGCTGTGGCTTTGGCTCAGTGAATAGTTTGTTCTGTTCTGGGGGTTTTTCTCCTGGCTTTGTCATTGTGTCAATATAATGCCTGCCAAGGAGACCAAGCTTGTTCCTATATAGGATTGTGTGAATGACTCTGCAACCCATTTCAAAAGGGGATGTTGGTTGATCTCAGACTTTTCACTCCTCTGGAGTTTCCCCCACCCACTTGGTATTTTTTACAGTTGCTTAGTACAATGATCTTCTTGCACTCATGCTATGCAGGGTAGACCTTTGTTGCAAGGGGATGGTGGTATTGGTTCCATTTTGTTCTTGTTTCTATTTTGTATGTTTTGGGTTTTTTAATCTTGTATTTCTATGTTGTGAACCGCCCTGAGATGGATGGATGGAGGGCGGTATACCAATTTAATACTATTGTTAATAATAATAATGAGCCGCTTGCTTTTTCTCCCCCTCTTTAGCGTCATCTGCAGAAGCAGGAAGCTCCAGGAAACCTCCAGCCAAATCTGGTCCCCCAGGTCTGTGTCCGACACACTAACCACTATACCAGAGTGGCTCTTCAGAATGGCCCTGGAGGATGGGAGGGGTTCAGCTGGATCAGACCCTGATGCATTATTTGCTTACTGTCCCCTGCGCAGAGTAGTTGATGGGAAATGATCTTTGGGGTGGGGGGGGGTGGGAAGGGGATATCCAGTAGGAGCAAGCTCCGCGGTGGCCTTTGCCCTTGGCACCCTCTCTCCTGGAATTTCGTTGGCATCCATCTGTGTTGCATAACAGAATCATGCCTTCCTTCAGCAGGACCTGGTGTACCGTCAGCAGCTCAACCCGCAACAACACCTGCGGCTTCATTGATGCCTCAGTCTTCAGGATCTCCACCCCCATCAATGATGAACGATTATCATGCTGTGTCACCAACAGTACTTCCACACGTGTGTTCTCTGTGTAAAATAGAATGCTCAAGTATGATGGTGAGTTCTTTGTTCTGCAGAAAAAAAGTACACACGGTTGTATTGAGCCCAGGATGAGTGTATTTTCCTCTGGCTTTCAAGAAGATCTTAAGCTATGAGGACTATGGCACCCAGGCATCTCCACTTGGTTGTAAGTTTCTGATAGCGAAGTGCAAGATGTGCTTGGCCTCTGGCTAGTTTTGAACACTGCCACGGACTCTCATGACCTTTAATGACCAGATTTGCAGTTTTATAGACCGAAGTCACATCAGTGAGTTTGGGGCATATCACTAAGTGGAACTTAGTGTTTTATTTTTATTAAAAAATGAATATGCTGTGATTATTATTTTTTAAAAAAGTTTCTGCTGGGAGAAGAAGCAGCAGCAGAGGAGGGCCCTTCTGTGGGTTTCTCGGAAGCATCTGTCTGACTGCTGCAGGAGAAGGGATGCTGGACTAGGTGGCACATTGTTCTCCTCTAGCATCCAGGCTTTTTTGTGTTCTCATGCTGATTTCTTCCCTCCCTCCCTCTAGGGCTGGAATCTGCACGTGGGCAGTATTTCACACTTCAAGAAATGTGATGAGCTACGCCAACAGTAAGGCCTTTCATTTTAATTTATTGGGAGTAGATTGAGGATTTGAAATGGTTTGGAAATGACTTCCTGGATACCTCTGTCAGGATTCACAGAATGCTGTGTGAGATATTAAGTCTGCTGGCTTGAGTTTGCTAGCTGATGCAACCAGCTTGCAACACTTTCTATGGAATTGCTGGGTCAGAATGACTCAGCAGTAATGTGCTGTCAGCTGATTGGCTGTCATCGGTTTAAAAGGGAAACCTGTCCAGCAGTAAGGTGGTGGTGTAGAGGTGTGTAGTCAGATAGAGTTAGAGGTCTTCCTATTTACCTTAAGGTGCAGCCAGCTACTGTGTTTGATTGTATGAACTGCTCGTGTATTATAGCCTGTAAATATTTGTGTGTATATATCTCACAATAAATATACTGCACTGAAGAACCTGGAGCTCTGAGCATTTCTGCTAAAGCACCACGACGAATTCACGACAGGGTTATGGGCCCAGCATGCTTCCGCTGCGCAAGAGTACAGGTAGCAGTTATCTAGCTGTGGGGAGTTGGAGGTGAGGTGCAGGTATGGAGCAGTCCAGAGCTGGCATGTTGCTGGAGAAGCTGACGGCCACGAACTACAGCACCTGGTCGGTCCGCATGCAACATTTCCTCAAGCGTGAGGGCCTGTGGAAAGTGGCGGAAGAACTACCCTAGCCCCCTGAGGAGCATGAGGATGACGATGAAAAGCTGGCACAAGCAGAGGCTCAGCTAGAAAAGGATGAGAAAGCCTTGGCTACGATCATCCTTGGAGTGGATGACAGCCAGCTAGTCTACATAGCAGATAAGGTGATGACAAGTGAGGTGTAGAATGTGCTGAGGGCTGTCCATGTGTGAGAGACAGCTGGCTCTCTGATAACACTGACCAGGAGAATGTACCGGTGGCGGGAAAAAATGGGTGACTCTGGTAAACGACCTAAAATTCCTAACAGGCTGTTTCCAGGAGCTAGCCTTAAGAGGGAAGCTTATGGGGGAAGAGGACAAAGTCTTTATGGTCCTGAGTTCCCTTGACAACAGCTATGATATGCTGGTAAATTCCCTCGAATTGGTAGAGAATGATAAGCTGACTCTGGAATACGTTACCGGATGGTTGTATGCAGAGGAGAACAGACATGCAGAGTGAAAGACGACCTCAGGCCAGCTGTCGGAGCATCCCAGAGGGAACAACAGCCAGGAAGAGCAGAGGTGTCGGGTGCCGGAGAAACAGTCAGGAGGAGCTGCTGCAGACCAGCCAGTGGTCAACAAAGTAAAAAGGTGTTTTTGCGCTGAGTCCAGTGGACATCTGCTTCGGGACTGCCCGAGAAAACAGCAGAAGCACAGGAGGCAGCAGAGAGAATCTACGCTTGGGTGTCTGCAGATGGCCAAGAAAATGAAGAGCTGTGGGTTCCGGACAGTGGAGCTTCTCAAACTTTTTGTAAAATAAAAGCATTGCTGACTGATGCTAGGGCTTTGAACGAAAAGCATGTAAGTCTTGCTACAGGCCAGAAAGCTAATGTGATCTGTAAGGGGGAGATAGTGTTCCCACATTCAGGAATGTGTTGTGTGTGCCTAGTTTGCAAAACAATCTCCTGAGTATCCCTAAGTTGGCAAAAGTACGCTTTGAAGTAACCTTCGTGGGAGATGAGAGCCATACAAAGCAAAATGGGGCAGTGTTGGCAAATTCTAACCTTAGAACTAATATGTATGTATTGCGGTGTGAGTCTAAGGTTGCAAATGTGCAAAATGGCTCAACCCACAATATGTGTATTCATCTCCTGCACAGGCGTCTGTCTCATGCTAGCTTTAAGGTGCTGAACAAAACTTTGGAGTTGTGTGGGGGGATGAAAAACATTAAAAGTTGTGATAATTACTTAGACTGCAATATTTGCAAGAAGGTTAAAAGCAGGGCTTGCCTTGTAGCAAGAACAAGCCAGAGAGAAATGCTGATGTAGCTGGTCCTTTCCCACCAACTGTCTCCCTTAACGAGTATTTTTTAATCCTAGTGGATGACTATTCTAGGTTCTGCTGGGTCTACTCACTAAAGCAAAAGTCTGAAGTTGCCCAAACTTTGAAGTTCTGGGTAAGAAGGGTAGAAAGGCAGCTTGGCCAAAAGATGTGCTCTTTTCAGACAGACAGGGGAGGAGAATTTATGGCAAGCTCCCTAAGAAACTGGTTGCGATCTCAAGGGATTAAAAATAGGCTTACCAACGTGGCAACTCCTCAGGAGAATGGAGTAGCAGAGCGTAGGGAAGGTGTCTTGCAGGCACTAATGAAAGCATTGTTAGCAGATGCAAATCTTCTTAATTAAATATTGGGCTGAGAGTATTAAGACAGCCAATTATATTGGAAATTGTTTGTGGTCAAGGGTATTAGACGACATGCCCTACAAGATTTGCAACATTTGAGAATTTTTGGGACAAAGGAATGGGTTGACATACCTGTAAAAAACCCTGGAGAAATGGTGGGAAAAGGCCATAGCAGTTGCTATTTCTTGGGTATGAAAGCAGAACGAAAGCCTATAGGTTTGAAGATGATAAAAATATTTTGAGTTATAGTCGGTCAGCCAGCTTTAATGAGCAGAGAAATTGGCGCAAGATACATGCAAACCAACTGCCAGAAAAAGTTTTACTGCCGAGCATACCTGATAAGGCAATTGAAACAAAGCTAAGAATTGGCAGCATTCCCAGGGAAATTGAAAGGGAACGGGTAGAGACTGAGCATTTTTCTCCAGCTGCTCACATGGAGCAGGGGGAAAAAGAAAGTGCAACCGGGACAGGAGGAGGTAAATCTCCAGAGTCAATCCACCCCAAAAGCAGTCCTGAAGGTAGCCCAGCGCGGGAGATTAATGAACCAAGGGGGTCTGAAAGCAGTAATAAAGGTCAACCTCTGGTCCGTTATGGGTTCCCAGTCACCATAAACCAGGTTTATGTAACTGACCCAGAAAACTTTGAAGAAGTGCTAGAGTCACCTACTCTAGAGAAAGAGGCGTAGTTAAAGGCAATGAAGGCAGAGTATAACTCTCTGCTAAATGGCTTAGGACCCTCGTACCCACGGGACCGCCTCGCCCTGTATGCCCCACGGAGAGCCTCAGGGTCCATAAATAGCAACACCCTAGTGGTCCCGGGCCCTAAGGAAGTTAGATTAGCCTCAACCAGAGCCAGGGCCTTTTCAACACTGGCTCCGGCCTGGTGGAACACTCTGCCTCATGAGACCAGGTCCCTGCAGGATCTGATTTCTTTTCCGCAGGGCCTGTAAGACAGAGTTGTTCTGCCTGGCCTTTGGCTTGGAGCCAATTTGATCCTCTCCCCCTCTTTCCTTTTCCTCTCCCCCTCTTTCCTTTCTCCTCCTGTGATGAGGCTGCATTTTAATATTTCAATGTTTCAATATTTTAATGTTGTATTTTAATGTTGTTTTTAAGTTGTATTCATTCAACTTGTTTTTATTATTGCTTGTTAGCCACCCTGAGCCCGGCCTTGGCTGGGGTGGGCGGGGTATAAATAAAAATTATTATAATTATTATTATTGTCAAACAATGTGTTTGTACCTACAGAATTGCCTGAAGGTAAAAAGTTGTAAGTGGTTTTTTAAAGTGAATAAGCTGGCTGATCATAGTTGTCAAAGGAAAGCCAGGATGATTGCAAGAGACTTTATGCAAAGGAAAAAGATATATTATGATGAAGTGTTTCCCCTATCAGCAAAGGCTGAAACAGTAAAATCAGTTTTAGCAATGTCAAGTCTGAGGGGGTTGAAAGTTAATCATTTTGATGTTGCCTCAGCATATTTAAATGCCCCTGTTGACCGCAATCGGTGTATTGACGGCAAATACCAGGTTATGAGCTGGAAAAAGACACCATGATGTTAAAGCTGCAAAGGGCACTATATGGTTTACACCAAAGTGCACATCTATGTCATGAATGCATAGACACAGCTTTGAAAAAGATGGGATTCAAACAAAGCCTGGCTGATTACTGTTTATATACAACAATGGTGCAAGGAAGCATTTGTTATTTACTTTTGTATGTTGATGAGATCTAATAACAACTGCACAAAAGCAAATGTCTTGGTTTATGAACAACCTAGCTAACAAATACACACTGAAGTATTTGGGTGAGTGTCAGGGAACTGCCATCGGAGTTAGAGGTGCTGGACAGGCTCCAGCAGAGTAGGAGAGACTCTGCAGCAGAAGCAGGAACCAGCAGGGGGAGTGCAGGAGTTACAGCGGAGGGGAGGCTCTCAGACGCTTCTAGTGAGAATAGTGAAGAGGTAACTAGACCCCCTTTAGGAATTCCCTCCCTTCGCCGGAAACTGTCACGCAGAGAGTCACGAAAGCGCATGTCCGTCAAACAGCTTTTATGTTGGCGTAAATTCCGTAGACGCCCACTGTCAGATTCTACCAGCGACTGACGGAGTCATGCTTTTGGGGGCTCCGTTAGTGCCTGGGTTTGGATGACCGGCCAAACCCCAGCGGGATCAAGCTTTTACGCACAAGCAGCTCATTATCCCATCACAGCAATCTGACAGTCTCCGAAAGCTGTTTGTGCAAGCAGAGGGCATCATGAGTGAACCAGCAGGAACCGGGGCAGCTGGAGCTGGAGCAGATCCAAGCCTGGAAGAAAGGTACAGGGCGTTGGAGGTCCAGCTCGCACTGCAAACGGCGAGGCTGGAGGAGAGGAGGGCTCAAGATGCAGATAAGGGGAAAACCACCCCACTTGCCAGAAGGGTGCCTGGATTGGTGCAGAAATTTGGGGGGAATCCCAGGAACTATCAAGCCTTTAGAACAGAGATGCAATATGCTCTCAATCTACTGTTTGATGACTTCCCCGATGAGAACTCTAGAGTGGCGTACGTGATTGGCCATCTAGAGGGAGGGGCGAGGGACTGGGTTCGCCCCCTGATGGCAGCCAATAATGAAATCTTAAAGGACACAATGAAGTTTTTTCGCGCCATGGACTTGATGTTTTCCAGCGAGATTGAGCAGGGGATGGTGCGCAGGGAGTTGATGGCTTGTAAACAGGGGAGCCGATCTGTACGTGAGTACTGGACTGAGTTCACCATGCTGATTCATAGACTGGGGTGGAACCTTGCTAGTGAACCTATTCAAATGCTATTTGAAGAAGGTCTCTCTCCGGCAGTGAAAGATGAACTTTCCCGGGCGCCTAGGGCGGAGTCTATGGACCAGCTGACTAAATCAGCGCTGTCCATAGGAGCACGCCAGGAGGCTAGAGCTTTGGAAAAGCGGGAAGGAAAGGGGGAACGTTGGAAGGACTTCCGCATTCCAGAGATTCCGGAGCAGCCTTTCCCGCCAGCAGAGCCGATGGAACTTGGAGCAGCGCGCGTGCGCACAGTTTCAAACACCAGTGAAGGGCGGAAGAAGGAGGGAAAGAGCGGCAAGAGATGCTATCTCTGCCAACAGCCAGGTCACTTTGCCAGAGTCTGTCCGCAAAGGAAGGAATGGCAAGGGATGGCAGGAACTGTTGGGGGGAAGGAGGAGGATGAAATGAAGGAGCAAGTAAAAGCCAACGCCTGGTTGCCAACATCGGGGCACAGCAGCCAGGCCAGGGAGTAGTGAACGTGCCCACGCCGGAACCCCCAAGACCAGCACTTGTGATAGAGGTGTTGCTGGAACTGGCAAACGGACACCCACTAAAGATAAGAGCGCTATTGGACTCAGGTAGCTCATGTAATTTCATGAGTAAGGAGTTTGCAGCTGAGCACCAGATACAGACTATCCCATTAAGTAAGCCTTTGCAGGTTACCACGATTGATGGGAGGGAGCTGTTGGGAGGAGAAGTGAGCCAACAGACTGTACCAATGATAATGAGGGTGGCACGGCACACAGAACTGATAGCGTTTAACGTAGCCACCCTGGGAGGAGCCCCTATTATCTTGGGAATGAGCTGGCTGGCACTACATGATCCGCTAGTAGGCTGGCATCAGCGCGTGGTTTCCTTTGGATCAGCACATTGCCTAGAACACTGCAAGGAGGGAGAGGCCCAGGCAGGCAGCAGGGCCACTCTAGCAGGGGTGGAAGTGATGGACAAGGGGAAGGTGCCACCACAATACGCTGACTTGATTGACGTATTCAGCGAAAAGGAAGCGGATAAATTGCCCCCGCACAGACCCTTTGACTGTCAAATTACCTTACTCCCAGGAGCACAATTGCCAGTGGGGAAGCTGTATGCAATGTCAGACAGTGAGATGCAGGAGTTAAGGGAGTTCATTGACAAGAATCTCAAGAGAGGTTTCATCAGAGAGTCACGAGCGGTGGGGGGCAGTCCAGTGTTCTTTGTGGCCAAAAATACACGGGCAAGCCCAGACTTGTGTGTGATTTCAGGTCCCTGAATGCAGTGTCAGAACCAGTGACTTTCCCTATGCCTAGAATTGATGACATTCTGACACAGGTGAGAAAAGGGAAGATTTTTACCAAGCTGGACCTTAGGGGGGCATATAACTTGATACGTGTGAGGAAGGGGGATGAGTGGAAGACCACTATGTTCACCCCCTTGGGGGCGTTTGAGTACCTCGTTATGCCTTTCGGATTACAAGGAGGCTCCGCCTGTTTTCAATCATTCATGAATCACGTCCTGGGGCCATTGCTCTACAAGAACTGCGTAGCGTTCTTAGATGACGTCCTGGTGTACTCAGAGAATGAGGAGCAGCATGTGCGAGATGTAAGAGAGGTACTGAGCAAACTGCGAGAAAACCGGCTGTGGGTGAAACTGGAGAAGTGTCAGTTTCATACTAGGGAGGTGGAATTCCTGGGGTACCGGTTGTCTGACAAGGGATTGGCCATGGATCCCAGCAAGGTTCAAGCGGTACTGGAATGGAAAACACCAAAGACCAAGAAGGACGTGCAAAGGTTCCTGGGGTTCGGAAACTTCTATAGGAAGTTCATCAAAAACTTTGCCCATTTGACCGCGCCCATCACAGATTGTCTTAGTAGCAAAAAGAAATTTGTTTGGACGGAAGAAGCGCAGCGGGCGTTCGAACGCCTAAAGCAGGCGTTTGCGTCGGAAGAACAGCTTCTGCACGTGGATCTACAACAACCAATGAGAGTGGAGACTGACGCGTCAGACCGAGCAGTGGGGGCCGTGCTTCTCCAGCCGGGAAAGGATACGTCGGAATGGAGACCGTGTGCATTCTTTTCGCGGAAATTGAACAAATCCGAGAGGAACTACACAGTGTACGACAGAGAACTGCTCGCCATTCATGAAGCATTCCGGAAATGGCGGCACTTGCTGATTGGGGCGCAACACAAGGTTCAAGTCCGAACTGACCACAAAAATCTGGAATATTGGAGAACAGCCCGTGTCCTGAACCAGAGACAAGTGCGATGGGCCCAGGAGTTCTCCAAATTCCACTTTGAGATTCGTTACGTGCCAGGTTCAGAGAACGTGAGAGCGGATGCCCTTTCCAGGAAACCTGAGTACTTAGAGGGGGAGGGAGCGCCTGAGGCAAGGCATGTAATCTCCGAAGACCGCTGGGTGTGTGGGGCGGCATTGGTGGGGCAAAGGGAACTGATGGAAGGTACGGAGAACGATGAATACGCCCAAGAGAAACTCAGAGAACTCAGGAGGACAGAAGAGAACACAGGGGGATTTGAAGAAAAGAACGGGGCGTTGTATTACAAAGGGGCACTGTACATACCAGATGGGGAACTGAGGGGCAGAGTACTCAAGCAGTTGCATGACAGCCCCACAGCGGGACATTTTGGACAGCACAAAACCATGTGGTTGGTTACCAGGGAGTTTTGGTGGCCCAAGGTGAGGGAGGACGTGCGGGAATATGTTAGGGGTTGCGACAGGTGTCAGCGAGCAAAAGGAGAGAGGGTGGCGCCAGCGGGGCTATTACAACCCTTACCCACGCCAGAAAGGCCTTGGGAGGCAGTATCCATAGATTTTATGACGGACCTGCCAAAATCCAAAGGCAAAACAGCTGTCATGGTGGTGGTAGATCTATTAACCAAAATGTGTCATTTTGTAGCCTGTTCACATGCGGTTACAGCGGAGGAGACCGCCAAGTTGTTTGTAGAGCATATTTTCAGGTTGCATGGCGCCCCCTTGAGGGTGGTCAGTGACAGAGGCAAACAATTTACTTCCAGGTTCTGGAGGAAACTTATGAGCTTACTGCAAGTAGAACTCAATTTCTCCACTGCCCGACACCCAGAAACTAATGGGCAAGCGGAAAGGGCAAACGGCATTTTGCAACAATACCTGAGGTGTTATGTAAAGGACAGAGAAAATGATTGGGTAGATAAGCTACCGCTGGCCGAATTTGCCTACAACAACGCGGAGAATGTGTCCACAGGGATGAGTCCTTTCCTGGCAAACTATGGGTGCCATCCCCGGGCATTCCCAGGAGAGGGGGGGGAGAGGTGGAGCGTGCCGGCAGCGGAACATTTTTTTGAAGAGATGGAAGCGATCCACCGTCAGCTTCAACTTAACTTAGAGAGAGCCAAGGAAGAATATAAGAAGCAAGCAGACAGAAATAGGAGGGAAGGTGAAATCATAAGGGTGGGAGACCGAGTGTGGTTGTCCACCCAAGGACTACCGTTCAAGGGTGGGAGTAAGAAATTGAGACCCAAGAAATTGGGACCCTTTGAGGTCATACAGCAGGTCAACCCAGTAGCATTCAAACTCAGACTGCCCAGTCACATGAAATTACACCCAGTATTTCACAGGTCATTACTGTCGCCGTACCGAGAGGGACGTGAGTGGGGGGAGCGTGAGAGAGAGGCCACCCAAACGCTCGTGATAGAAGAGAGAGAGCGCGACATGAACGTGGCAGGAATCATTGATTCCAGGTGGAAGGGGAATCAGGTGGAATATCTGGTAGAATGGGAGGGGGAAGTAGAGTCGGAAAACACTTGGGTGCCAGCAGAGGTAGTGAATGACGAGATCTTAATAGAAACATTTCATCAGCGTTTCCCAAGAAAACCGCAACCCGTGGCACGATTTAGAAGGGAACACTTTGGGACCACCGATGAGGAGGGAGAGTTTGAAGGGTTCCCAGAGTCAGGGGTGGGTGAGGAAGCTGCCTCCGACGAAGAAGAAGAAGACGGGGAGAGAGACGGGACGCCGTGGCTAGAAGTGTTTGAATCCTCTGATGACGAGGATTGCTCTTTCAGGGGCTTTCCGCCCTCACCGCCAGTGGGAGAGGAGGCGGGAGGGGGTGAAGGGGGGCCTGGGGGGGAGGTGGATGTCAGGGAACTGCCATCGGAGTTAGAGGTGCTGGACAGGCTCCAGCAGAGTAGGAGAGACTCTGCAGCAGAAGCAGGAACCAGCAGGGGGAGTGCAGGAGTTACAGCGGAGGGGAGGCTCTCAGACGCTTCTAGTGAGAATAGTGAAGAGGTAACTAGACCCCCTTTAGGAATTCCCTCCCTTCGCCGGAAACTGTCACGCAGAGAGTCACGAAAGCGCATGTCCGTCAAACAGCTTTTATGTTGGCGTAAATTCCGTAGACGCCCACTGTCAGATTCTACCAGCGACTGACGGAGTCATGCTTTTGGGGGCTCCGTTAGTGCCTGGGTTTGGATGACCGGCCAAACCCCAGCGGGATCAAGCTTTTACGCACAAGCAGCTCATTATCCCATCACAGTGAGATTCAAAATTACTTAGGAGTAGAGATTCAGAGAAATGAAGAGGGCGTCTACTCTCTAAATCAGAAGGACAATATCAAAAAGTTACTGAAGACATATGGAATGGAGAAGGCAAATGAGGTTGACACTCCCATAACTAAACAGTACAAAAATGAACCAGAAGGATAAAAATGTGAGAATGCAACAGCGTATCATTCTTTGTTAGGTTCTCTTATATTTAAGTTGCTGGATGAGACCCGACATTGGTAGTGCACATGTTAAGCCAAAGAAGTGGAGACCCGGCTCAGAGAGATTGGGTAGCACTTAAAAGAATCCTAAGGTACCGTAGTTTTCGCTCCAAAACACGCACTTTTTTGCTCCTAGAAAGTAAGGGAAAATGCCTGTGCGTGTTAAGGAGTGAATGCACGGATCGGAGCCATGGCTGCCGTCAGTCAAGCAAAGCGGGAGCTGCTTACACACTCTACGAGGCTCTTGCTTTGCTTGCTTTAAAGCGACCTGGAGCCGGGGAGGAGGGAGGGAAGGAAAGCCATGGCAGCAAAGCGGGCAGCAGCCTCTTACACGGGAGGAGGGACAGACGCTAGCAAAGGTCCGTGCGCTCTCTAAACAGAGCAATGAGGCTGCAGAGGGACGGCAGGAAAGATAAAATTTAAGCAACCAGCAGCAAAATAAAACCAACCTCGAGCTCTGAGCCACGCAGTGAAAACCAGGAAGTTAAAAAAAAAAGGCTGGGGATGAGGGAGAGGGGAAAACTTCGCAAATCCCCGCGTCTCAGCTGATCCGCTGGGAGGGAGCAACTTGTTTTCAGGCAGGATAGATTCGAGCATTGTCTGGGTCCTAGTGCCCCTACCACTTTTTTGTGCTCCATTCTATTGCTGCTGGTGGCTGCTTATCACTCAGGCTACAAGGAGGAGCGCTTTTACACAGCTAATGGTGAATCCCCTGCAATCCAAGTCCTCCTCACTTGCTCAAATCTATTCTGCCTCAAAACAAGGAGCGGAAGGAAAAGGCTGCAAACTGTTAAATGGAAAAAAACCCAGGCACAGGGCAAGTACCTTAAGTATACCTTTAAAGCAACAGTGCTCTTTCCCTCCCTCCTCCCCACTCAGCTCGCTGAAAAGCTCCTTCTCCACGCGTGTTCCTTGTCCCTTGAGTGCTTTCCCTTCCCTCCCCACTTAAAACGTGGTTACAAAGCACGGATCCACGTGGATCCTCAGGATTTTTGCATTGGGCTACCCCAAACTCACCATCAGATCACATGTCTGTGGCCACACCATGAACCATAAAAATCATGCACCCACTGTTTCGTTCAGAATATTTTTTTCTTGTTTTCCTCCTCTAAAAATATGTGCGTGTTATGGTCAGATGCGTGTTATAGAGCGAAAAATACGGTATCTGAAAGGCACAAAAGATTACAAACTGGTGCTGAATACAGGATATGACCACCAAGTGTATGCATATGCTGATGCCAGCTGGGGAGATAGTGAAAATGGAAAGTCTACCACTGGTTATGCTATATACTGTATTTTTCGCCCTATAGGACACACTTTTCCCCCTCCAAAAATGAAGGGGAAATGTGTGTGCGTCCTATGGGGTGAATGCAGGCTTTTGCTGAAGCCTGCAGAGCGAGAGGGGTCGGTGCAGACCAACCCCTCTCGCTCTTCAGGCTTCAGGAAGCTATCCGCAAGCCTGGGGAGCTCGCGGGAGTTACCGCGCTGAGTAGTGCGCCCCGGGCTTCGGGCAGATATCCATAGGCCTGGGGATATCTGAGCTCTCCAGGCTTCAGGAAGCTGTCCGCAAGCTTGGTGAGCCTGCAGGAGTTCCCACCAGGCTCCCCAGGCTTGCGGATAGCAGCCTGTTCTGGGGTCGGGGAAGCTCAGGCTTCCCCTGCCCCAGCCCGGCACCTGGGGGGAAAATAATTTTTTTTCTTTAACCCCCCCCCCAAAAAAACTAGGTGCGCCCTATGGGCCGGTGCACCTTATAGGGCAAAAAATACGGTATATTGGAAATGCCTTGGTTCAGTGGAAATCCCAGAAACAAACATTTGTTGCCACAAGTACTTGTGAAGCTGAGTACTTGGCCATAAGCGAATGTGTGCCACAAATAGAGTGTTTTGCTTGCCTAACAAAAGAACCAGGAATACCTTCTGAAATGCCAGTCACTGTTCTTGGTGATAACATGGCAGCACAACAGTTTGCCAACCAACAGAACTTCAAGAGCAAAAGTAAACATATTGCGATAAGATATGGTAATGTAAAAATGCTTTGGAAAGAATAGTACAGCATTGTAACACAAGATGTAATGTGGCAGATTTATATACAAAATGTTTGGATGCTCCTAAATTTCGGGACTTAAGAGAATTGTTGGGTCTCAAGCCCTTGACTTAAGGAGTGGTGTTGGGATTAACAGAATGCTGTGTGAGATAGTAAGTCTGCAGGCTTCAGTTTGCTAGCTTTTGCAACTGGCTGATGCAATCAGCCTGCAATACTTTCTATGGAAGTGCTGGGTCAGAATGACTCAGCAGTAATGTGCTGTCAGTTGATTGGCTGTCATCGGTTTAAAAGGGCAACCTGTCCAGCAGCAAGGTGGTGGTGTAGAGGAGTGTGGTCAGAAAGAAAGAGTTAGAGGTCTTCCTATTTGCTTTAAGGTGCAGCCAGATACTCTGTTTGACTGTATGAACTGTTTGTGTATTGTAGCCTGTAGATATTTGTATATATATGTTGTTGTTTAGTCGTTTAGACGTGTCTGACTCTTCGTGGCCCCATGGACCAGAGCATGCCAGGCACTCCTGTCTTCCACTGCCTCCCGCAGTTTGGTCAAGCTCATGTTTGTAGCTTTGAGAACACTGTCCAACCATCTCGTCCTCTGTCATCCCCTTCTCCTTGTGCCCGCCATCTTTCCCAACATCAGGGTCTTTTCCAGGGAGTCTTCTCTTCTCATGAGGTGGCCAAAGTATTGGAGCCTCAGCTTCAGGATCTGTCCTTCCAGTGAGCACTCAGGGCTGATTTCCTTAAGAATGGAGAGGAAATCCATGCAATCCATGGGACTCTGAAGAGTCTCCTCCAGCACCAGAATTCAAAAGCATCAATTCTTCGGCGATCAGCCTTCTTGATGGTCCAGCTTTCACTTCCATACATCTTGTATATATATAGCTCACAATAAATATACTGCACTGAAGAACCTGGAGCTCTGACCATTTCTGCTAAAGCTCTGCAAAGAATTTGTGGCAACCTCAGGGATTTGCTAAAAGCAGCAGAGCCATTGCTTACATGCCTTGCCACAAACCTCAGCCAAGGAAGTTGTGGGAGCTCACCTTTGAAGGAACGGTGCCTGCTCTAGGTTGTGTTTTGCCTGAATTTGTATAAGTGGTCTGTAGGCCGATTATGGAGCTGAACCAGGGAAGAAGGCAGAAGCTCAGAGGCATCTCATTTTGCGTTCTGTGGCTTTTAGATGCCTGTGGAGCATGAGCAGAGTTTTATGAGGGGTGGCTTCAGGACAAGCCAGTTCTTGGAGGAGCTGGGAATCTCGTGCCCGGGAGCTTTTGGAAATCTAGGTCAAAGAATCAGGGAACCTTCATGGAATAACCTTTAAACTTCCCCAGAAGATCAGTAGTAAGAGATCAATAATTTGGACAAAAGGGAAAGAAATAATTGACAGTTTTAGAAAATTGCCTGAATGATAATGGAATGAAGTACATGTACTTTGTCAAAGGAATAACACAGCTGTTTTGCTGGCTTTTCTTGAAACAGGTATCCTGACTGGAATCCAGAAGAATGCTCTTCATTACAGAGGTAACCTTTCAGTCTCAACATGAATACTCAGTAATGAGAATTAGGGTGCATTAATCTCAATCTCCCTCTTGTCCCCGTTGGTGTGGGTTTTTGGAGACATTTTGAATAGGAAATTTGCATCAGGGCATTCTGCACTGGGACATTTTCTGATGTCCAGGAAAGTGATCTTTGATCTAATTCTGGTCTTTCATTGTATTTAGTAGAGAAAACTCAAAACTGTAAAACTGTTAAGTTATCTGCAGTTGACCACTGATTCACTGCTGCTTAGGAACTATGTAACAAAAAACACTTCTGCAGAAAAAGTAACCTTTCAGATCGTGCTGGTGGTTGCTCACAAGTAACCAGGCAGGACTCCAAACCGGTCTTTTACAGGTTTTATTCTGCCAACTATTTACAGTGCAGATCTCCAAAGTTCATGTCCGTCTTAGTCACAGAATCTGGGAGTGGCCCCTTTCGGCTTCTCCCCCGACATAAGAACTTCAACACCCCAAGCCTCCGCCTCCCCTCCTTGCGTTTCACCCGTCTGCGCAACCTGGGCGGCGGAAGTGGCATGCGTTCCTCCTGGCCAACCGGGCAAGGTGAGGCGCTGGGGCTCTCTGCAGCATCCTTGAGCCCTTTCCTCACTTGGCTGGCCCTTCCCTCACTTCTCCACTGGAGGTGTGGCTTTCCCACTGCTGAAAGAGGAACTGCTCCTCAGGAATTTCGGAAGCTTTCTGTATTCCAACCGGCCACCCCGCCTCCCACCCCTGTTCCAGTGTAAGTCCCCTGAGAGTAACCCTCCGGGATAATATTTTCCACCCCAAGTTACTGGTTGTCACTGACCCGTAAATGTAGGAGCTGCTTAACTCAGACTGCAGGCCCTCGTGTCTTCGTTCTAAGGCTCCAGGGGCCACCTGGCTGAGCAGCTGTGGGTTGCACTGCAGCTAAGCCACTAGCAGGCAGGTAGCCATTCCCAGTGCAGGTGGCAGCCATACTTTTCTGGTATGAAGCTGGGCATTCTGTTCCCATCATCTGAGTTCCTTTAGTTATTGGATGCTGCAGGCCCATCAGCCGTATTCTGTAGGCTTTTGATGCTTTTAGCTTTAACCCCGAGAGTTCCTATTTCTAGTTGATTTCCATTTGCAAAAATAACATCTTGGCAGATCTGATTTCTCCTTTTACATTTGAAAAAGAGAAGTCATTCAAATCCTGTTTTTTCTGCCTTTTGCAGACATGAAGACGACAAGACGGAAAAACATATTCCAATTCCATGCTCTACCAGTTCTAACCTGAACACTTCACAACACTCAATCCCTGGCCATGCCTCGAGTCAGACTCGGTCACGATCTAGGAGCCCTGGGCCCCACAGCAGAAAACGGTCACGATCTAGGAGCCCTGGGCCCCACAGCAGAAAACGGTCACGATCTAGGAGCCCTGGGCCCCACAGCAGAAAACGGTCACGATCTAAGAGCCCTGGGCCCCACAGCAGAAAACAGTTACGATCTAAGAGCCGCAGACATAGGTCCAGGGCTTCAGAGCGACCAAGCTCCCCCAGCTCAAGTTCTCAAAGCTCTTCTAGCCAGAAGAGAGAACTGAGAAAATCAACTAGATCTCCAGGTAAGGTGGATGTTACAGATGCTTCAGTAACTGGCCTTCGGTTTTTTTGTAAACAGGATTATGTGTGTGTTAATGGCAGGCGTGTTGCAGTGGCTTTGGCTCAGTGAATACTTTGTTCTGTTCTGGGGTTTTTTCTCCTGGCTTTGTCATTGTGTCAATATAATGCCTGCCAAGGAGACCAAGCCTGTTCCTATATAGGATTGTGTGACTGACTCTGCAACCCATTTCAAAAGGGGATGTAGGTTGATCTCAGCCTTTTCACTCCTCTGGAGTTTCCCCCACCCACTCTGTAGTTTTTACAGTTGCTTAGTACAATGACCTTCTTGCACTCATGCTATGCAGGGTAGAACTTGGTTGCAAATTCAGCAGTGACCGAGGATCAGGGGAGATATTCTGCCTCTTCCCTGCAGTATTGTTGCCAAAGGTAGACCTGAAGTTGTTGCAATAGAGCATTGATAAACTGGGGGGGGGGGGTGTTATTGGTTCCATTTTGTATCTTTTGGGTTTTTTAATTTTGTATTTTTATGTTGTAAACCACCCTGAGATGGATGGATGGAGGGCGGTGCAGTCATACCTCATGTTGAAATAGCTTCAGGTTAAGCATTTTCAGGTTTTGCCGCATGCACAGATGCTCAAAATGATGTTGCTCATGCGCAGAAGTGGTGAATCGCGACCCGCGCACCTGCAGATGTGGGTTGCATTCGCTTCAGGATGCGAATGGGGCTCCGGAATGGATCCTGTTTACATCCAGAGGTACCACTGTATACCAATTTAATAAATATTACTACTACTACTAATAATAATAATGAGCCGCTTGCTTTTTCTCCCCCTCTTTAGCGTCGTCTGCAGAAGCAGGAAGCTCCAGGAAACCTCCAGCCAAATCTGATGTGGCAGAACAACCACCCAAGAAGTCAGACCGTCCACTGCAGACAAATCCTGACCACCAAGAGCCACCCAAGAAGGAGGCCGCAACGCGGGAAAAAGGAGACCAGCAACCTGCATCCAAATCTGATGTGGCAGAACAACCACCCAGCAAGTCAGACCATCCACTGCAGACAAATCCCAGCCATCAGGAGCTGCCCAAGATGCAGGCAGCAACGCAGGAACAAGGAGACCGCCAACGTGAAGATCAGTTGCGCCTGTCATTGACACCAGTTGTAGAACAAAGTGTCATGCAGGCCCTGTCGCAGCTGCAGCCTGGAGGCGCAGTGGGTGCTGGACTCACCCAAGGAACAAGCTTGCCCCCACTTCCTGCTGTGCAGATTGATCCAGGATCCCTATCCCTTGTCTGCATGATGCAGCTGGTTGCAACACAGATGTTGCAAGCTGCCTTAAGTGTGCAGGGAAGCCCAAGTGTGGCTGGCCCAAGCCCCCAGTTAAGTATTCCTGCAGGAAGCGAAGAAAAGAAGCAGGAGAGCAGTCAGGAAGTGGTGCCAGGAGTCGTTCCTCCTTGCTCAGGTGAGGAGTTGTTGGGAAGGGGGCTGAGGGTGGGTCTGGCTGTAGAGGGAGGTTGTTCTGTGTTGGAGATATCCGTCAAGACTTGTATTGGTGATATAATACACAATCCCTGCTCAAGTTCAGGACTGCCCTGAGATCCCGCTGGCTTCTCTGGTAGTGGTGAACACACCTGTGCTGTTGCTTCTAGGGTGCAGGGATCTTGTATGCAATCTGTTGGGCTGGGAGACTGGTTCCTTTTGTGGCATACCGAATACACAATGATATGTGATTTTACTGATTTATGGCTACATTTCTATCCTCCGATGAACTCAAGGTGGCATACATGGTTCTCCCCCTCCTCATTTCACCCCACAACAACCCTGAGAGCCAGTGTGGTGTAGTGGTTAAGAGCAGTGGACTCGTAATCTGGTGAACCGGGTTCGATTCTCTGCTCCTCCACATGCAGCTGCTGGGTGACCTTGGGCTAGTCACAATTCTCTGAAGTCTCTCAGCCTCATTCACTTCACAGAGTGTTTGTTGTGGGAGAGGAAGGGAAAGGAGAATGTTAGCCGCTTTGAGACTCCTTAGGGTAGTGATAAAGCCGGATATCAAATCCAAACTCTTCTTCAACATCACCCACTGAGTTTAAAGCTGAGTGGGGATTTGAACTCGGGTCTCCCTGGCCCTAGTCCAGCACTCTCACCACTTCACTACGCTGGCTCTTGGGCCAGTGAGGAAAAATGCTACTTGAGGCTTCAAGAGCTGTGCCAGGAGAGCTGGCGCATTTCTGTTTAGGTGTTCTCATTGCTGTGGATGGATCTCTTGTGATTCAAATACCGCTTGATGGAGAAGCAACTGATTCTCAAGGAAACAGAAGTAATGAAGTCAGATCAGGGTTGTGTCAGAGCACATGTTGCTTATGTTGTGCTTTGAGATTTTGCTGAACAGCAAGCTACAGATGTTCCAGGTATGGTAACTGAATACGGCAAGGCTTGCGAGAATTTCTAATCCTTTAGTGCTGTTTAGCAGATAGTTTGTGGATAGTATCAAATCTAGATATTTTGCTAAGGGTCAGGGATTATGGGAGCTGGGAGTCCTGCATTGCAGGGGTTGGACTGCAGGACTCTTGGGGACTTTTCCAACTCTACAATTCTAGGATTCCGTTCACAGCACCTGGAGGGCACCAGGATCCTCTATTCTTGACATAGGCCAACACTGCCATGGACATGAGGGGAGTCAGAGATTTGCTTGCAGGTCACCAGTCTGGGTGATTGAAGAGGATTGTGTTCTCTTTATTCAGTCATTTGGGGTGGGGTAAATGTTATTTAATAGAATCACAGAACCTTTGAATTGTGGAATTGGAAGGGACCCAAAGGGTCGTCTAGTACAACCCCCTGCAATGCAGGACTTACATGGATGCTTTATAGTTCTCATGGGGTTGCCTCCTCAGCTGCCTGGGGCGGGGCTCCCAAAAGCCAGTAGCACAGTCCCAGGGAGGTGCTAGTCATTTCCCTACAATTATAGAACCATAGAATTGTAGAGTTGGAAAAGACCACAAGAGTCATCTAGTCCAACCTGCTGCAATGCAGGACTCTTATGCCCAACGTGGGACTTGAACCCATGTCCCTGTGATCAAGAGCCTCATGGTCTACCACCTGAGCTACAAAGGCTGCACTCAATGGGGTACTTGGAGGCATCAGTGGCGGCATCACATTTTTTTTTGTTAAGTCATTTTTTATTAATTTCCCAATAAAAAACATCCAATTAGCATATCAAATCATAATCCAATTAAAATAAAAAACTAAAATATGAAAAGACCAAATTACCATCCAAATTATTGTTATTAATTTTGGGGGGCTTCCCATAATCTGGACCTTGAAGCATATCCAAATCTCAGTCCTGCCTCTCCTCATTGTTTCAATATTTTCCACATCTCGATTTTAACGCTTTAAAGTTCTCCTTCTCTGGCTCTGTGATTCTCAATCATGTCAGACATCATATATCCTTGCATCCATTGAATATAGCTTTACTTGTAGATGTATCTTTTTTTAACTGTCTTTTTGCCCACGCAGCTTTCTCTGATTCCAGATTCCATTCCAATCTAAGCTGTTATCCAAATCTGTTATCTGAAGTTTAATGACGCAGCATTAATCCTTCCAGTCTGGGCTGTTGTCCAAACCTTCTTTTTGAGATTTAATAACGCAGTACCTTCCACATTATAGAGTTATTCTTAATAATTCTTGAGCAGACTGTTTGCAATATTGTAAGGTAAATAAACTGTATTCCACAGATATCAGTCATTTGGCGATCAATCAGCCTTCCTGGAGACACAGTCCCCCTCCGGGCCCTAGAGGGGGGCTGCTAGGCATCCATCTAGCCTTCGCTCTCGCTCATAATGAAAAAACCTTCTGCAAACAGCTGCACTGTATGTTATCCAAAATATTGTCTCAAATCATTGTAATCAGCCAGTAAATAGTTCCTGTTTCTCTCAAAGAAGGGAGGATTTCACATTTCCCCGTGCTGCATAGTACTGACAGGCGCCATCTTATTTTTTCTTCTATCTTTGGGAAACATTTCAAGTCTTAAGTAAAGCTGTGCAGTTGAACCCCCAATTTATATAGAAGTCCATTTGTACTCTTTCTTTTTTTTTTCTTTTTTTTTCAAATTAAGTTCTTAATGAGGCTTGGCATGGAAAGCCAATTGTAGATGTTAAGAAGAGAGAAAAAAGAACATACCAAACAGAATCCACACACCATGATGAGAATCTCTTTGAAGTCCAAGCTTGTGCACCAGAGACTATACAATTCTGCAGTTTTTTTCTTAAGCTTCTTTGGTCCAGACAATGTCTGTTTATTGTCCAATTCTAATCATTTCTTCAAACAGATATTCCCGGCTATGAGAATGACATCGGAGTGTGCCAACCTTCCCTTGCTCTGCGACCCAGTGTCCTGTCGCTTGCACCTTGATGCAAGTTGGCAATCTCGGACAATCTGTGGGTCTACGAGACAGTCCTCCCCCAACCTGGGAAGGCTGCCAGGGCTAATTACCCCCATATTAGCCCTGAATTACCGGGACGGCTAGGGTACGGTCATATGGGAGTCGGTTATCACATTGACTTTGTTTCTGTTTAGTTGCAGCCCCTGCCCATAAGGTTTTCTGGACACAGTTGTGTGCTGTGCAAGGAAGCGCATGCTGGCGTCCGGGAGAGAATCCCACCTTGGGCTGGGTCACAGGCTGCATGTCGTGTGGCTGGGTTAGGAGGACATGCATGATTTGGGAGCGGCTGGTGCCTCCAGATGTTATCCAGCAGCTGGGCGAGAATAACTTGGGCACGCAGAAAGGCATAGAGCTCAACTGGAACGTGCAGAGGAACTTGGTCTGGTGCACCGAGCAGTTCCCAGCAGCCGAGATCATCTGGTCTGATCTGTTTCAGAGGCTTTGTTGTAAAGACATCAGTGCGCCTGCAAAGATTAATTGCGCACGGGGGGAAATCAACAGGGCAATCACGTTCTTTGTCAAGTCCCGTGGCTGGGGTGTCATTCAGCAGCCGGGCATTTATTTTGATCGCTCAGATCTACATGGAGGATGGCTATAAATCTCTCAGACAAGGGCATTGACAAATGGCTGAAGAACATCTGTTCTGGTCTTTTGGAGCTGGTGTAGTTTCCATCAGTGAGGCATCAGTCCAGCTTGGACATTGGCAAGAACTATAGTGGTGCTGCTGGGTATTGTGCATAGGGTACCTGAAGATGGCAAGGGAGAGGGATGCTTCCTTAAGGAACCGTGGCACTTTGAGTCCTCAGCTGGTCAGCACTGGAGCCGTAGCTTGGTGGCTGCAGGCACATCGAACAGTCCACATTGTCTGCTGCTTTGAGCTACTCCTCAGGTTATCCATCAGTCATTTTTCTCTCATGCCAGCAGCCGTCTCTGAACTTTCAGTTCCCTCATCTAATTGTCATCACGTGAGGAAGAGCTGGGATTTGTGTGCTAGCATCCCTCTGTGGCATCCTCTTATTGCCCTGCTGTACTTCCACGCGTTGGGAAAGTGAACAGCTGCAGTGAGGGGATCACAGAGAATTCTGAATCTCTGAAGTCCGATCTTGTGGGAATACAAATGGAGCTAATATTTGGGCTACCCCTGCGAGCTATGTCTAGGAAGCTGCCAACGGGGAAAACATGGCCTGTTCCAACTCAGCTGTGTGCGTGGATTCCTGAAGTTGGTGTGAATGGTTGCAAAAACTGAAGCCATCAGAACAGAAAATTCACAGGATGGCAAAGTGCAGGAGAACATGCTGTCTCCTTGGAGAGTACTTTCTCCTTGGAGAGTATTTTTTATACCCGTGTTCCTCAAACTTGAATTCTCAGCTGTTGTTGGACTATAACTCCCATCATCCATAGCTAGCAGGACCAGTGATCATGGATGGTGGGGGTTGTAGTGTAGCCTTATTGGAGTTCACCGATTGGGTCTGCGTTGCTCTGGGACAGGAGGAAGGAAGTCAAATGACACCAAGGTTGATTCCAAGAAAGCGTTTATTCTGCTCTCCGGATAGCAGAAGGCACTTGCATGATCAAGTCCACAGCAAGTCCAAAGAAATGACAAGTTTCATGCAGTATATATATCCTCCAGGCACCCTCTCCCTCCTTCCCATATAAATCCAACCACGTCAGCCTATGTACGCAGGTTGACATCACATATGTTCTTGCTCTGGTATTCTTAACCATAAAAGGGGATTCCTTCCTGTACTTATGACCATAAAAGGATCTTCCTCTTCCTACTCTTATCTGGGAGGAATAGGTCATCATCTCCGGGAACACGCTCTGGCGCTGTTCCCAGATTGGGTCTGTGCGTCTTTTGTGGTCAGCACATAAGATAAGGCACAGACGCATCATCCCTGCTCTACTGGAACTTGGCAAGGTCACTCATTGCCGCCACGGACTGATAAGGGAGAGAGCTTCGAGCACAGCCGGGTTTTTGTTTATACATTGACTCAGAGCTCAAGTTAATGGATTTTAGCTAAGGAAAAATAGGGATTTTGGTGCAGTTTTCAAACTGCCTTCACAGTCAGTTTTGGGTTTGGGAAACCCATTCCTTCAGTAGTCCAACAGCAGCTGGGAATTCCAAGTTTGAGGAAAAAATGGTCTGCACGGACTGGTGGCTTCAGGCAGGGAGTCTCTCCCAGCCCTTTTTGGAGATGCTGGGAACTGAACCTGGGGCCTTTTGGTGCTGGAAGCTGCATCATCCTGAGTCAGACCACTGGTCCATTTAGCATAATATTGCTTCATTGACTGGCAGAAGCTCTCCAGGGTTTCAGGCATGGAATGCCGTTAGCCCAACGGCCTCAGCCCTGTATACCTGAAGGAGTGACTTCACCCCTGTTGCTCGGCCTGGACACTGAGGTCCAGCTCCGAGAGCCTTCTGGCAGTCCACTCATTGCTGGAAGTGAAGTTACAGGGAAACAGGGAGAGGGACTTGCCGGTAGTGGCGCCTGCCCTGTGGAACACCTTCCTGTCGCTTGTCAAAGAGATAGGAATTCTGAAGGCAGCCCTGTATCGGGAAGCTTTTAAAGTTTGACACTGTATTTTTGTTGAAGCTGCACTGAGTGGCTGGGGGAACCCAGTCAGATGGGCAGGGTAGAAGAAACAAATTGTTGTTTCGTTGTTTTTGTTTTAATTACTTATTTGTCCTTTTATCTTGTGAACCATCCTGAGATCATTTGTTAAAAGGCAGTATATAAATCTATTTATTTATTTATATTATTATTATTATTATTATTATTATTATTATTATCTGGAGATGCTGCTGGGGATTGAACCTGGGAACTTCTGCACACAAAGCAGGTGATCTGCCACTCCATGGCATGAGACGTCAGGTGTGAGGCTGATGGGTAAGACTTGGAGAAAACAGTGTCACAGGTCAAACTGAGGCCTGTGCCGGAACAGAATAAGCTTCTTGGCTGGAGATTTCCTACGTCAGCCGTAAAAGGAGCAGGGAAGGGCACAATGAATCCAGCAGGCTGCTTTGGAGCTCTGTATGCAACTGCTGTAGGGACTTGAATTCAGGTGGCACAGATTTTGAGAGCGCACGGGTTCCTTTCTGAAAGGAAAGAGGCTGATTTCTTGACTATCGGTGACCTCAGTTACCGTATTTTTCGCTCTATAGGATGCACTTTTCCCCCTCCAAAAATGAAGGGGAAATGTGTGTGTGTCCTATGGAGTGAATGCAGGCTTTCGCTGAATCCTGGAGAGTGAGAGGGGGCGGAGAGGGGGTGGATAGCAGCAAGCTCCGGGAGTGAAGGCGAGGTTGTACGCAACCTCGCCCCCGCTCCCGGACCTGTTCTGGGGTCGGGGGAAGCTCGGGCTTCCCCCGCCCCAGCCCCGTGGCTAAAAAGGAAGCCAAGACAGCAAGCGGGATGGATCCCGCTTGCTGTCTTGTCTTCTGCCAAAGCCGCGCGCAGCCTCTCCCGGCTGGAGAGGTTGTGCGTGGCTAAAGAGGAAGCCAAGACAGCCAGCGGGATAGATCCCGCTGGCTGTCTTGGCTTCTTTGCTCTTTGGGGCTGGGGGGGGAATAATCCCCCCCCAAAAAAACCGTAAAGGTAAAGGTACCCCTGCCCGTACAGGCCAGTCTTGACAGACTCTGGGGTTGTGCGCCCATCTCACTTAAGAGGCCAGGGGCCAGCGCTGTCCGGAGACACTTCTGGGTCACGTGGCCAGTGTGACAAAGCTGCATCTGGCGAGCCAGAGCTGCACACGGAAACGCCGTTTACCTTCCCGCTGGTAAGCGGTCCCTATTTATCTACTTGCACCCGGAGGTGCTTTCAAACTGCTAGGTTGGCAGGCGCTGGGACCGAGCAGCGGGAGCGCACCCCGCCGCAGGGATTCGAACCGCCGACCTTTCAATTGGCAAGTCCTAGGCGCTGAGGCTTTAACCCACAGCGCCACCTGCGTCCCAGGTGCACCCTATGGTCTGGTGCGCCCTATAGAGTGAAAAATACGGTATTTGGGCAGGGTGGCTGGCTGACTAATCTGGTCTCCCCAGATGATGCTCAATTGCAACTCTCATCATTCTCGCTTCTTAGCCTTGCTGGCCAGGGCTGTTGGGAACTGAAGTCCAGCAACATCTGGAGTGCCAGAAATTAGCTACCCAGGTTTAAGGTCACGGCTGTAATGTAGGAATTCTTGGAACAGCTAGGCACCTGCGTACAAACCCCTGACATAAAACTAAAATGTGAGAGAGGGCACTTGCTCTTCATGCAAAAGACCTCAGGTTAATGTGTAATTATCCAGTTTGTGGGATGGAGTAGGTTGGAGCAAGCTCTCCTTGCCCTTGGATAAATTCTACCCAAAGTTGGAGACAGTATTCCGGGTGTGATCTGACCAAGGCAGAATAGAGCAGGACTATTCCTTCCCTTGATCTGGACACTAGACTTCTGTTGATGCAGCCTAGAAGAGCATCACTGATGCATTTATTTTAGTTTGCCATTGTTTCCTGCCTGGAACTGCAGGAAAGGTTGCTCATGCCCTACATCTAGTTCGCATTTAGGTCAGACAAGCAGGCTGAAGTCCTGACCTTGCCTCTTGGATGTGACTGATCCCGATGCTAAGAAAACAAACCTGACCCTGTGTGTGCCAGCGATCCTCCCCCAAGATTCTTGGCCTCATGTCCAGCCAGCTGGACTTGAGTGACAGGCAGCTCTGCCTTTGGACAGCGCATTCCAGGGACAGCTAATGAGACCCTCTTGGCACAGGCAGACGGCTGAGTACAGCGTGTCCCTTGCCCAGAGGTGGCTGAGCTGTCGTTTTCCCTTCCTGCCATGCGGAGAACGTGGGACGCTTTTCTCCAGTGGATGGTCCCAGCCAGCGGCATAAAGAGGAGAAGGATGGGAGATAGCAAGAGGCAGGCAAGGTCCAAGGGCGACCAGGACCTCTAAGGAGTTGTGGGGGGAGAAGGACCTGGTGTTCCCTGCACCCTTGTGAAAGGAGAGTCTCCTGTGTCCTCTCCCGTCTTCCAGCATCTTAGAAGGAGGACCTGTTCTCAGCATAAGCTACCCTTTGGCCAAGGAGTTTCTCTCCTTCGTTGATAGAGGAGCAGAGGCCAATGTTGACCGAAGAATCGGCTTGGATTGGATACCCTTGAGCCAAATATCTCATGCTTAGCCTGCACCCTTTTGCACTTCTCCCAAGAAGCCCTGGGGGGAGGAAGTTTTTGCCTGGGTTCCTGCCGATCTCGCTGATGGGAAGATGCAAGACGGGAAGAAAACAGCAAGCACCAAAGGGAACAGGGCACCGTCCGGTGAAGCGGCTGCTCAGCACCCTCTAGATCCACTGAGACGGTAAGTCCAAGCTGGACCAAGGCGGTCTAGTCTGGAGTCACTGTTAGTAGCCGAGAGATAAGCTTTCTGCCCATCCATTGTCAGAATTCTTAAAGGATTTTGAGGGTCATCTCGTTCAAGCTCACAATACCATGACTGTAATGCCTGGATGCTGGTCCAACATTTCTTGGTTTCAGGGACAGAGACCCTCCCTGTTTCTGTGATGCTTTGATCCCTTGTTAATTCATGCTTTTGTGAAAGGACTGGTTGGTTCTCTTACCTGGGTATGCAAGGGCTTTCAAGTTGACATGCCTCCAGAGGATGTGCTCTGTAAAGATGAATGGAAGGATCTAGGTATAGTAAAGCACAAAGAGCAATGGCTTTTGGCTGTGCAAGAAAAGAAAGAAAGTTGGAATGAAGCAATGATTTTAAACCACCAGAGGTAGATTTAAATATGAAGGAAGAGGTGAAGTGAAGTCTTTCTAGGTTAAATATACATATACATGAGCCAGAGAGAGAGAGTATACACACTCCACTTTGGGAGAATTGAAGCAGGACCGTGAATAAGTTATCTATATAATATCCAAGTAAAAATTGAGTAATGACTGCATAATGGAAAGGATGTTTGTGTTGAGAGCCAGTGTGGTGTAGTGGTTAAGAGCAATGGACTCGTAATCTGGTGAACTGGGTTCGATTCTCGGCTCCTCTACATGCAGCTGCTGGGTGACCTTATGGTGGTGATAAAGCGGGATATCAAATCCAAACTCTTGTTTTTGTTTTATCAGTTTTTCAATAGAACATATTGCTAACGTAGGAAGTGTGTGAAGTATCCTCTGAAGCTTTCAGAAGGGTTGAGCAAAGATTGTGAAGTGGAGCCCATCTCAAACTTATCCTTCCAAAAGAGCTGCCTTCCCCCAGTTCTGCTTGTGCCTCTCCTTGCACACAGGGGTCCTCTTTCTGTCATTGCTCAGTGGCAGAAGGCAAGCTTTGCGCATGGAAGGTCCCAGTTCTCATCACTGCCATTTCCCATAAAGATGAAAAATCCTGCTGGGAAGGGCTTCTCCCTCTTCCGAAGTCCCTAGAGCACTTCTGCCGCTCTGAGTAGGTAGCACTAGGCAGGCTGATCAGCGGACTCGGCGCAGCATTGATGTACGTTCCTTAATGGAAGTCAAATAAGAGAGTGGATTGAGGGATGTGCTGCTGTATAATTCTGTGCCAGCTCTTATGGCCGCCTCTCAGCAATTCTTGAGCTGTGATTCCTGCACTGCTGGGGGTTGGACTAGGTGGTCCATGGTGGTTCCTTCCAACTCTACACTTCTGATTTTATTGTAGTTGTTGCAGGCCTTTCTGGCAAAACGCACAGCAGAAATGTGTTTCGATACTATAAATGGTCCTGTAATCCTCGAATGAAGAGTGGTATATAAATTTAATATTTCCCCCCCTTTATAAACAGTGAGCTGAAGTTGGTCATAGCGCTGAAGAGGATGCATCTTTGGTCTCAATGACTCCAGGTGCATTGCTGAGCCTGCTCAGTGGCTGATGGGGGTAGATGGGGGGTATGGATGGATGAACTGTTTTGTCCTGCTTGGGCTGCAGTGAAAAGGCCAGTTGCAGGCCAGACAAGAGATGCAAAAAACCCTGTGTTGATTGTATCCTCTCAGCTGTCTTGACTGTGAAGTCTAAGCCAGTGGTTGCATGGCGAGCTATAGCTCAGGCAACTACAGATGTGGGCATTTCATTGGGGTCCTGTGGCCTAAGCCTGGCTTCCTACAGTCAAAGCCCACTGAGCATAAAACACAAGGAGCTGCTCCTGCACAAGCCCCACTGAAATGGGCTTGGGTATTTCACCAGGACATGCATTGGACCCTGTTTCTTGGGCACTAGAAAGGAAGGGAACAAGAAAGAGCAGGTTTAGGAGGGCAGCTGTTCCCTCTGTGATACCATAGGAGGGAGATGACTCCGCAGGATTCTGCTGTGAGATTGAGAAGACACTGATATGAGATCCTCCCTTGAGGTCATGCGCAGGGTTTTGTTGCCCTCACTTCTCAAAGCTCAGTGCATTCTCCAATTTATGAACAGCTTTCAAAGAGGACCAGGCAGGAGGAGAGTTTTAAAAGGTGAAAATATGGACAACTTTTTTGGGCAAAGTTATTGAACTTTTTTTAGTTTTGCCCAAAGTTATTGAGCTTTTCTTGCAAAAATCTCAAAATGAGATTTTAAGTAAATTTGGCGAAATCTAGACTTCCAACATGGGTTGCCATGCGTCTGGATTTCCCCTGACATTTCCATGATTTCTGCCCAAATACTGCTCTCGACTTCCGTATTCCATCCATGTCTAGGAAATTCTGGACGTATGGCAACCCTATTTTCAGCTACTGGCCACCGTGGAGCTGCTCCACTGTCAGATGCACCATGCCTCTGAATACCACGCCTTATGAATGAAGGTACTTTTGATAAATAAATGCCTTAGCCCGGGGCTGGTTCCCCATGGCCTGACATTTTACCAATCACTCAGCAATAACATACATTAGAAAAAGAAACCAAAATATACCAATTGTAAAACAAGTGAAGGAATTTATTTGAAAAGACCCAAGGTGAAATATGGCAGAGGATAAGTATTAAGGGATTTGTTAACTGAAATGGTGACTTTACTCTAAATTTCATGGTAGGTTCTTAAGGCAATCTTTTTCTAATGGGTTAAGATGCTGTTGGTTTCATGGCATAGTATTTTGCTATGATGGAGGGTAGCAAGGGAGAATCATAGAATAAAATCATAGAATCATAGAGTTGGAAGAGACCACAAGGACCATCGAGTCCAACCCCCTGCCAAGCAGGAAACACCATCAGAGCACTCCTGACATATGGTTGTCAAGCCTCTGCTTAAAAACCTCCAAAGAAGGAGACTCCACCACACTCCTTGGCAGCAAATTCCACTGTCGAACAGCTCTTACTGTCAGGAAGTTCTTCCTAATGTTTAGGTGGAATCTTCTTTCTTGTAGTTTGGATCCATTGCTCCGTGTCCGCTTCTCTGGAGCAGCAGAAAACAACCTTTCTCCCTCCTCTATGTGACAGGAGAAAGGAGGTCCAGGAGAAAGCTGGTTGGTATGGATTAAGCGCGGGGGTCAGCAAACTTTTTTAGCAGGGGGTCGGTCCACTGTCCCTCAGACCTTCGGGAGGGCCGGAGTATATATGGGGGGGGGGGAATTCCTATGCCCCACAAATAACCCAGAGATGCATTTTAAATAAAAGCACACATTCTACTCATGTAAAAACACGCTGATTCCTGGACTGTCCGCAGGCCGGATTTAGAAGGTGATTGGGCCGGATCCAGCCCCCAGGCCTTAGATTGCTTACTCATGGATGAAGGGGAGGGATCCTTTCACAATCCCAAGTATTTCTTGAAAATTGTCATGGAGAGTCTGAAGTGCAACCCTCAGCACCTCCTCTTTGAAACTCCCTGCGTCGTGATATTAAGCAGACGCCTTCGCTGTGCTTTCCCCCCCAGTCTGCTAAAATCATCTTTGTATATAGGCAAGCCTACCTGAATGTTCATAAAGATGGTGCGAGTTTTAATTTGTTTCCGTTTGAGCTTTCTCAAAGCCTTAAATTGTTAGTAATTCTTCTTACTGATCATTTTATCGTTATACCTTTTTCCGTAAACTGCTTTCCGGTTTGTTTATTGGTTCATACAATCAGACAATGTGTAATTTTTATGAAACAAACAGATAATAAAAAGATTGTGTGGTAGCTGTAACTGGGGAGTAGTGTGTCTGACCAAAAAGCAGCAGCAAAGTTAGTTGGTGAGGTTTTATGCCACCCAAAAATTGCCGTGGGCAGATGTGTTGTTGAGCTGAGGGGGACGGAGTCAGAGTTGTGAATGACAACCCTGAACTGTAGCCCAGTGTGACTCTTCTGTTGTGTTCCTACTGTAGTGGCATTGCACATTTGGACCAAGGTGTTCAGGGACCGTCGGGTCTGCTTCTGGTCCGATAACCAGGCAGCGGTGAGCGTTTTGGCAAAGCAGTCTTCACATTCCAGCAGAGTCTCAGCTCTCTTACACCCTTTCGTTCTGCACTGCTTAAGGTTCAGTATTGTGTTTTCTGCCCGGTTAATTCCAGGAGCTTCTGACGACATTGCTGGTGCTCTGTCCTGCTTTCATCTGGAGTGCTTCAGGTCCCTGGCTCCAGATGCACAGCAGCTGCCTGAGTTTTTCCCCGGATCATCTATGGAACCTTGGCAGCATTTAGTTTTACAGGGAGTAGCGGCTTCCACTTCCCCTTCTACACTTTGGTCTTCTAAGAAGGCCTGGACTGACTTCTTAGCCTTTCGCTCGCAGTTCTTGGCTATTGATAGGAGTTTGTCTCCATCTACTGAGCAGGTGCTGCAGTATTTGGCGCACCTGTTGCAGCTTGGTCGTGCCACTAAGACTATCAGGATTCAGTCGGCTGCAGTTTCGTTTTTTAGCAAATCACTATTTTCTAAAGCCCCTTGCGCTAAGTTTATCGTGTGCAAAGCCTTGGAGGGCCGGAGCAAGCTTCAACCTCCCAGAGCATTAGGGAGGAAGCCTGTCACATTTGACCTTCTGTGCCGCATTCGCAGTAAGTTAAGACTTATCTGCAGGACAAAATACGAGGCTAGAGATTTTTCAGCTGCATATTCCATTGCATTTTTCGGAGTACTACAGGTTGGTGAGGTGGTGCTGGAATCTGCCCAGGGTCGAGTTACCAGAGGTCTATTGCTGCAGAATGTATCATTATCAGCAGCGGAACTGGTCATTACTGTCAGGAACCCCAAGATTGACCAATTGGGCAGAGGCGCCACGGTTAGGCTGCCTGCCACTGGTAGGGAAGGCCCTTGCCCAGTTAAGGATACCAGGAAATATAGGGCTCTTTGTCCCCCTGGGGCTAGCCCATTCTTAGTGCATGAGAACGGCACCCCGTTAGCTAGGCATCATTTTACGCGGGTGATGGATAAAGCTATTTCAGCCTGTGGCTTGTCAGCCACTGAATATGCGCCTCATTCTTTTTGCATAGGCGCTGCCACAACAGCAGCACCTTGGGGCCTGTCAGTTGACAGGATAAAAAATATGGGATGCTGGAAGTCGTGACGCCTACAAGGGTTATGCCAGGAAGCGTCACCAGCAGTGTGTGTTCTGATGCCTGCTTGTTATTCCCTTCTTCTCAGGTCTAGCAGCCGTGCGTATTTGGATTGTCGGCCACAGCATTGTGCACTGGGCCAGTCTGCGGGCTGCGGAGTCTGAACTGGGGCACTGTCTTGGCCTTCCCAACCACGTGAGCGTATCCTGGATGTCCAGATGTGGAATGCGATGGGATGATTTACTCCCAATGGTGCGGGCGAAGGTGTCCTGTGAAGGACCTCCCGCAGCGATAGTGGTGCAGCTGGGCGAGAATGATTTGGTGTTGGTACACAGCTTAAGTTTGCGTTCCCGCATGCAAGAGGACTTGGAAGAGCTGGCGGCCGCTCTCCCTGGACTCAAAATATTCTGGTCACAATTGCTACAGCGACGTGCGTGGCTTGGTAGCCACAGCCCAACTGCCACCGAAACAGCCAGGAAGCGCACGAATAGTGCCGTGTCCAAGAAGGTTGTTGCTCTGGGAGGCGCTGTTATCCGCCATGAGGGCATTAACTTCAAGGACGCTGCCTTGTACAGGCCAGATGGTGTAAATCTTTCCAATGCTGGAAATGATGTTTGGCTGAGCGAGGTGTCAGTGGGGTTGATGGGTTGGTTGCAGGTGTGAGTGGTTTGGCAGATATACCCATTTTAGCACAGAAATTTGGTCTTCTATTTCTAGTTTTTCTGCTGCTTTAAACAAATACATTCAGATGCCTACCAAGCCATCAGATAATGGTGAGTGCCTCTTCAGCACTGAGATACCCATTGGCAACAAGATAACTATTGGCCAGGACATTCATAGTCATTGATTGATTGATTGGTTCGTTGGTTGATTATTATACTTACACATTATTTTTAAAATGTTATTTTATCAGCTTCAAACAACATGGTATTTCAAGTTTGCTGATGAATGGGTCTTTCTTTCTTTCTTACTTTCTTTCTTTCTTTCTTTCTTTCTTTCTTTCTTTCATTCATTCATTCATTCATTCTCTATCTATATTGCACCTTCTTCCCTGATGGAACCCAAGTACAGATAAAAACAGGAACTGCTTATAACCCCATTCACAGTCAGTCAATGGATATAGAATGTACGTTGGCAATGAGAAGAGAGATCACATGCATTATCCATGTCAAATCTGCACACATTCATTTGAATGGGAGAACAGAGTGTACACTCATACAAATCTGTGTGTCAAGGGAGCTAGCCTTTTATTTCCCAGGAACAAGAATATTGCTATTCTCAAGTGAGCTAATTCGATAACAGAGTATGGCTTCATCCACTCAGGCATTCAACATTGCTGGAATGTTTATCTGAAAAGGGTTTAAAGTTTTATATAATGTGACCTTGATATGAGAATCCAGGATTTGACAAAAGGATGTTAGTGCTTCTTTTAGTACCTGTGGATGTTTCCTAAATAGGCAATAAACAGACTGGGGAGATGAGTTTTTGGCAAATGCTATGTGAAAGCCAAACTACAAGTTTAACAATGTACTTATGGTGGGCTATTTATTCCTCCTTAATAAAAAGTAGCCAGGTGCCCCTAGTCTGGAATGATACCAAGGGCAGTAGAGTGGCATTAACCTTCCATTGTTTTTCTACTGAAAATTCGCCTCTGAAGCTTCTATTTAGCTAAAGTGGTACTATTTGCAGCAAATGGTGCTACATTGCCACTCAGGGCTTATTCACACTTCCATTTGCCCTGTTTCTTCCCTACAGGGAAGCCCATTCTTTAGCGATGAATTGGAACAAATAGCAATCGGGTTTTTGGTGGATTGCTGTTTGTTCCAATTTAGCACTAAAGAGTGAGATGGGAAAACACCATCCCTAGCTGCTACTACTAACCTAGAGCAAAGTCAAATGTATGAGAGGGTAGAACATATGGAGAATTCTGCTAACTGATATTTAGCATGAGCCTCCTATGCATACACCATCAGCCTTCACTTGACTTGCTCTCTTGATTATAGCTACAGCTTGCCTCTTGAGCAAGTAGTAGCTACCATTCTTAGAAGGGGTTGTGTAATGGGACCTAAAAGTGTAGCAAATTCAGTTATATTTCAAGCTCCACACTTTGGCTCCATATGCAAATGATTCCATGTCCAGTGCACTCAAAATTTTCAAATACTTTCTTTGCAGTATGTTAAGAACCTGGTGAAATAATTACAACTTGCCCTCAATTTCCTTTCATTACACTGTGCTTCAGTTAGACCTCCGAGTTGGACAGCACTTATTTCTGGGTAATGGCAAACTAATGTACCTTTCCCTGGACTTCAGCTCATTAGACAATTCTTCCATTAGACTGTGTTGATTTCTTTATACTTTCGACTAATGGACCATTCTTCCATTAGACTGTGCTGATTTCTTTATACTTTCGACCTGTATTCAAACACCCACTGCAACAATTTTGTGTGAAATTTAGAGCTAACAGATTGTAAAGTTAGGCTGTCCACTACTATCTGAGATGATGTACAGTGTCCTTCCACCTGCTCTTGTTAACAAGGTCCTCGGAAATTCATACTTAATCTTCCATTCATGTGTTTAACCAACATTTGCCCTCAGACTGAATCTTTCATGTGCTGTGCTGGCATAATGAAACAAGGGCTTTAAATCGTATCAGTACTCTGTAAGCCAGGTTTTGTGGAAAGTTTATGAATGTCACTTTGTAAATACAATCAGCACAATTTTGAAGATTTTGCATGGACACATAACATACGGATCAACAGCTCGTATGGATCAATTTTTTTTTTTTCTGGCAGATCATTAAAACAGGTAGGTGGCACTTATAAATTTTGTACATTTAAAACCCTATTGTCCTGCAACTTAAAAAAGATTGTAAGGAAAGTTGAGCAAAAACTATTCCCCTTGCTTTGCTTTTGAGTCACAAAAAACTCCTGTTTTCCATCATTTTTGGGAGGAGGTACATGAAAGTGATTCAGTGAAGTTAATTATGAGCCAGAGGGAGTCTGGGAAAACGGTCTTGGTGGTGAGTGGAAAAGCGTATTTCCAGCAACTGGCATTCGGAAGCATTTCTGCCTCCAGCCGTGGAGGCAGAGCCATCTTGGTTAGTGGCTGTCAACAGCCCTCTCCTCCCCAAGAGGGAAGCCTTTCACCTGACCCCTCAAGACTCTCTTTATGGTGTGAGGCTAAGGCTGTAATCCTCACAGCACTCGGCAGGGCTTATTTATGCCTCCACGCGGCGAGGATCACATGGTATGTTTTGAAGCAAACAACACGTCTTGAGTGCGCTCAGTTTCAGACGCGGCTGGGACGCTGCACTGCGATTTTGTAAAGGAGCAAATGAAGACATCCGAAACCGGGGCTGCTGTCACAACAGTTCGGTCACTTCTTGCACAGCTGACCTTTGGCATCATGTGTCTGCCGCACACCAGCTGCCTTGAGGGCGAAAAACGACATAATCTCCCTGCTCCTGCTGGCAACCATGGGTGGGGAGCAGAGGCTGGGGAGAGGAGAGGGGGCCAGGATGGTTTGGAGACATGAATGGGTGAGGGGGCGATGTGCTTTGCAGCATGTTAGAGAGCCACCCCCTGAGATCCACATAATGGTCACCGTTTGGCCAGAAAATGCTGGACCACTGCCAGCGTGCATTGAGCGCAGTTATGCTCTTACTTGGAGGTGATGTTCTTCAGGAGTTGCCAGCCTGCCCACGATCTCCAAATGCTTGTAATTCAGTACCCTGGAGATGTATTAGCTAGTCCTGCCGCCCTCCTGCCACCTTCATTTATGGCTCTGCAAAACAGACAGCTAAAAATAGCCAGGGGCTAGCGGTGATGAAATTGTAATTGCTCATTGCATGAAATGCCAGGGTATTCTGCCAAGGCGCTGAGCGCCCCTCGGTTCAAGACCTGGGAAAGCCATTTAGAGGGAAGGGTTTGCAATAGGATGAGGCTTCTGGCCCCTGCTGGGTTATTTTTCTTTACTAAGGCATAGCCAAGCAGGCAGCCCCATCAAAGAAACTGAGACGGCCTGGAGACTTCCAAGTTGGTCACAATGTTGAGTTCTTCTGCAAAGCTGCCTTTTAGGTTTTCGGTTTTCAGCTGAAACTAATGCAAAACGCAGAACAAGGCATTCTTCATCTGCAGTTTTTGAACCCATCTGCAGGCAGCTAAGTAAAGTGCATGTTATCCGGGAGACAATGGAGGAGGTGAGGTCAAACTGTTGGCAGGTTGCAGCGTCTGCTGTGGCTGTAGAAGCCGATGCAGGAGAGACATGTTTTGTTGCAGCTGGGGCAGGTGAAGGGATCTGGTAGATGCACCAGGCTGTTTCTTCTCTCTCTGCTCCTCACTGCTTTGGATACACTACTGCCTGTCTCCAGTCACTGCAGTTGTATCTCTGATGGTGGCAACTCAAGGAACTCCAACGGCTTCCTCCTGGTGGGTGGGTGGTAATCGGGGAGGTGAGGAATCTGTTCTTTGTTCTGCAAGCCCTCTGTGTCCTTGTAGATAAGGGGGTTGTGGAGCTTAGTGTTGGAAAACGCTCTTGGGGTGCCTGCAAGTCCCCGGAACTCCGAACATCCTCTGGTACGCGCAGCTCTGGAAAAGGCATCTCTCTTCTCTTCCAGTGCTCTTCTGTTGACATCATAATGATATATGCACACTGAGCTTCTGGCTAAACACAGCAAGAAGTGTAAGACATCGTAGAGCTAATCTACTATTTATTTACACGCTTTGTACAGACAAAAGCATAATGGCGTCCGTTCTCTTCAGGACACTTAGTCCAGTAAGAAGGGCAAGCTCCTGAGATGGTTCTGCAGCCTCTGTCCTCTCCTCCTCTGCAACATTTGCTGAGTTTGAACCACTTTCTGCACCTGGCTCTTCCGGCTCGAGAAAGCCTGTTGCCTCTTCAGCACCCCACCATTCCTCTCCTCCTTTTCCCTCTGACCTGTGCTCTCTGCCCCACCACCACTCCCCAGGCTCTGAGCCTTCCTCCTCTGCCTGGCTAGTGCCTCCCAGCCAACCCACACATCACCACAAATTGGGACTTATCAGCAGATAGAATTAAGTCCCTCAGGAGATGGCATTCCAAGGCACACCTGCGCCCCTGAACACTGTCTTGTTTATTTTCTTGGTTTTTTGAGGATTGGCTACCAAGAAGGTATGGATTTGCGGGCACAGGGTTGTGTATTGGGCCAAAGTCCGCACGGTTTCGTCCAAGTGGGGCAGCAGCCTGGGCTTCCCGTCAAATCTAGAGGCCCAGGTGGGGGCTAGGGCCACAGCACTCCCCAGGTGCAATCCAGCAAGGGACTACTCATTGATGCAGGTCAAGAACTCGCTCTTTTCCAATCGAACCAAAATTAAGTCTTTTCTCCTGTAGTCAATAAAGTCATTACCTGATTTGACCCAAATACTAGTTGCCTTTTCTCTTTATTCATTGAATTTAGGGGGGATGGTTTCCGTAGGACAGGGGGATGCATGGGCAGCTAAGTCCGCGCCATTGAGCACCGGCACTTCCTCCATCATGAACAATCCAATGAGGGAGACCCATTGGGTCACTTTGTGGGCAGTAAAGGATGTCCTTGGGTTGAGCTTGCTGTCCAGGAAGTGGATCTTGGCTGCTTGGTCCCTGGGCATATAACCAAGGCCCCTGGCTTGCCTTAGCAGCTACTTCCTTGTTATTTTAGGATGTTCTTTGGGGTGGGGAGTTCTGAAAAAGTGGGAAGGCATGGCGTTTGCTGCAGGGCGAGTCGGAAGTTAGAGCTCACTCCCACTGATTAATTCTCCCAGGGGCCCAAGAGTTTCTCTCCGTGCCTTGCAAAAGCTCAATCTTATGTGCTGAATCGGGTCTTACCAGATTGTGTAGAAAATCAGAAGAGAGGTTTTCCATAACCTGAGCTTCAGTGCAGAGGCGAGGAGGGGAAGGTACCAACTGCAGCAAGCCTGGCACCTCTTCAGGAGCAGCAGGGAATTTATGCAGTGAAGGAGAGTTCAGTGTTTGGTTTTGAGATCCTTAGGACGGTAAGGGCCTGCAGCGTAATCAGGGATTTGAAGGCTGAAGTTAGAAAAACAAGTTTGTCTTTTTCTGCTGCATCCCCTCTCTCAAACTGGGAGGCACTCTATCCTGTCTTCTGCCTTGACACCAGGGCACAATGCAAGATCTGACGTGCTATTATTTTGCTATGGTTTAAATGGGTAATAGTCTTGTGCCATCTCAGATTGCATCATATGTCAGGGTTCACATGGTCGAAAGCTTTTCCATTTCCTACAGAGAGAAAATGAGCACATCGGGGCGATGGCTAGGCTTCAACCCCTGTCCCTGACATACTTGCTTTCTACATGCAGGGATATTTTTTTTAATTGCTCAGGAAGTGGACTGCCTGTGTCAGCTTCTGCCTCCCAAATGTAACCTTTGACAATATGGGGGTTATGTAGTAGCGGGTTGGATGGTTTCTTTCAACAGGGATTAGACAAGTTTGTGGTGATGATTGGCCCTGGAGCAGAGCTAAGCGTCCTGGATTGTCCATGATCTCCAGGTGGATATTTCTTCTGAAAAAGCCACAGAGGGCTGTCCACAAGTGCCACAAGGGTTGGACATGAACCCTCAAAGCATGCTAAATGACAGCTGGCGAAATCTAGTGCAGCTAATTTAATGCAGGGTAGTGGAGACACATATCGAGGCTTTTGACAAATGGAAAGCTCTTCAGGCCTGTGGTCTCCCGGCTGTGGATTACGCTGTGCATTCCTTTAGGATCTGCCCATTGGGGTCTGCCAACCGATGGAATCAAGGATATGGGACGCTGAAGATCTAATGCATACAGAAGGTATATCTGCAAGAACCCATGGTAATCATGCTCTGTCACTCCTTTATTTTCAGGTTACCCCGTGATTAACATATGGATCGTGGGACACTATATCACCCACTGGGCCTTTGTGCGTGCCATCAGTACCAGCATGGGTAGCTGCCTGGGGCTTCCTGAAAGTTTCAGTGTCTCCTGGGTCACAAAGTGTGACATGAAATGGGAGGAGTTTATGCCAATCGTGACGACCAGAGCTGCCTTGCATGGTCCCCCCAAAGCTCTGATTGTTCAACTTGGAGAGAACGACCTGGGTCAAAGGAGCGGCAAAGACTTAGCCACAAGCATGATGAACGACTTTGATGAGCTGGCTGTTATGTTCCCAGGCCTGACCTTAATCTGGTCTGAAATGCTGGTGAGGCGTTGGCCAGTTTACTCCCGCCCGCAGGCACTCAACAAGACCAGGAAAACTATTAATCGTAGGGTGGCAGAGAAGGTGCAGTTCTTGAATGGACGGGTGATACGACACCCCAACATTACTCTCAAGCAGGCCTTGTTTCATAATGACGGCGTTCACCTTTCCGATTTGGGAAGTGATGTTTGGCTGACTGATCTCATCCAGGGCATTAGGGATTGGTTGCAGGTGTGAGGGTGTTGGCAGCGATCCTTTGGGGCTTGAGTGGCGGTTAGGCATTGGGTAAGTCTTGTTTATGGGAGGGGAGATTGTAGCCTCCGCCTGCCCCTCCTCGTTAAGGGTATCCCTTTAAAGGGATCCGGGTGTGTAGCGCCTGTCCAAAGCCTGGGCGTGGGCTAGGGCCATGCCACGACCCCATCAGGGACCCTGGGGGTGCCACGATTTTATGTATATCATAGGGCTCCCCCTACCGGTCGTTTATTATTAGGAGGCTCCCTGCAGATGGGCAGGAGTCAGGATATAGTCTTCTTTCACCCAATGCCTAAGACAAACCGCTCACGTGTGTATCCAATAAAGTTGTGGCCCATTTTATCCCATTGACCTAAATATTTGTGTCCGTGTTTTTATTATCTAAGGCCTCATCATGTGACTGAAACTGTCTTGGTCGCGCTGGTTAATGATCTCCGGCGGGCTAGGGACAAAGGTGAGAGCTGTTTCCTAGTTCTGCTGGATCTCTCAGCGGCGTTTGATACCATCGACCATAACATCCTTCTGGACCGTTGTGAGGGGCTGGGAGCTGGGGGCACTGTCATACAGTGGTTCCGCTCCTTCCTCCTGGGCCGTGTTCAGAAAGTGGTGGTGGGGGATGAGTGTTCAGACCCCTGGGCTCTCACTTGTGGGGTGCCTCAGGGTTCTGTCCTCTCCCCCATGCTTTTCAACATTTACATGCAGCCGCTGGGAGAGATCATCAGGGGGTTTGGGCTGGGTGTTCATCAGTATGCGGATGATACCCAGCTCTACCTCTCTTTCAAATCAGAACCAGTGAAGGTGGTGACGGTCCTGTGTGAGTGTCTGGAGGCGGTTGGAGGATGGATGGCGGCTAACAGATTGAGATTGAATCCTGACAAGACAGAAGTACTGTTTCTGGGGGACAGGAGGCGGGCAGGTGTGGAGGATTCCCTGGTCCTGAATGGGGTAACTGTGCCCCTGAAGGACCAGGTGCACAGCCTGGGAGTCATTTTGGACTCACAGCTGTCCATGGAGGCACAGGTTAAATCCGTGTCCAGGGCAGCTGTGTACCAGCTCCATCTTGTACGCAGACTGAGACCCTATCTGCCTGTGGACTGCCTCGCCAGAGTGGTGCATGCTCTGTTTATCTCCCGCTTGGACTACTGCAATGCGCTCTACGTGGGGCTACCTTTGAAGGTGACCCGGAAACCACAACTAATCCAGAACGCAGCAGCCAGAGACCATATAACACCGGTCTTGAAAGACCTACATTGGCTCCCAGTACGTTTCCGAGCACAATTTAAAGTGTTGGTGCTGACCTTTAAAGCCCTAAACGGCCTCGGTCCAGTATACCTGAAGGAGCGTCTCCACCCCCATGGTTCTGCCCGGACACTGAGGTCCAGCGCCGAGGGTCTTCTGGCGGTTCCCTCACTGCGAGAAGCCAAGTTACAGGGAACCAGGCAGAGGGCCTTCTCGGTAGTGGCACCCTCCCTGTGGAATCAGAGTCACTCCGCTTACACCGCCAACACCTCATAAAATGCGGGAATATATCGCCCCGCCTTTCAAGTTTCCTCTTGTCCATGCACCTCACGAGAGCCGTCATAAATCTCTCGCCAGTCTCTGATCCAGAACTTAACTTAACCCTTGTCCCTGTGGAGCTGTTGGCTTGCTAGCAGCCTCTTCCTGGCCCTCTACGCCTGAAGACACTGCCCTTCCTTCGCCTGCTTCTCCAGCTCCCTCTCCCTCAGGCACCGTGCCCTCTTCTCTACCCTGAAGTTCTCTCCCACATCCATGGAACTCGAACATACTGACTCAGCCCTGACAATCCTGCTGCTCCCACCACCACCTGGAGGATGAGCTGGGACAGCCGAGGCCCCTTCCCACTCGGGACTTTTCTGGGAGTGTTACAGGACTCTCTTTCCTTTGCAATGCTGTTTGGGTTTTTTTAAGCGGGGATGGAATTCACACTGAGGTCCAGTTCCGAGGGCCTTCTGGCAGTTCCAGGCAGAGGGCCTTCTCGGTAGTGGCACCCGCCTTGTGGAACACCCTCCCACCAGGTGTCAAAGAGAAGAACAACTACCAGACTTTTAGAAGACATCTGAAGGCAGCCCTCTTTAGGGAAGCTTTTAATGTTTAACAGACTACTGTATTTTAATACTTTGTTGGAAGCCGCCCAGATTGGCTGGGGAAACCCAGCCAGATGGGCGGGGTATAAATAATAAATTATTAAATTATTATTATTATTATTATATGTTGTGATTTTTTGAAGGTGGGTGGGTTTCATTTGGCTTGGTGAAGCACCGTGTCACCTGGAAGAGCTCCGCTTCTCTTCCTGGCCTGGGGGGGGGGGGTTACTTGCAGAGGAAGGCTCAGTTGGAGCATGGAGGTCAGGAAGGGGGAGAAGCTGCAGCTAAAGAGCACTGTGGGGCTTTCTCTGCTGCTGCTGCTCAATGCAGGAGGGCTTCCGGGGCTTAGCCCTTGCTCAGCTGCCGGTTTCTCCACCTTCTGCACTCCCCCCCCACCCTGTGGTGAGGCACCGTGAGGGACTTCATGGTGACATTGTCATACCCGTATGTCCGGGGGTTGGACTGGATGACCCTTGGGTCCCTTCCAACTATTCAATTCTGTGATTTTACGACGATGAGAGAAGCAAGGCCTTCTGGGCGCTGATGCTGTGAGCCACTCCATTGTAGGATCGGGTGTGTGTGTGTGTGTAAATAAACCGTATATCCTAAAGATGCCGCAGTCTCTGCTGTGCCTCATTTCCAAAAGGAAACGCGAACCCTGGGGAAGCACCTGGAACCTCGCACAGCTCGGAGCTTGGGGAGGCATGCTGTATACTAAAACACTTTTTAAAAGGGATATTAAAAATCGGATAGCTGCTTTGATACATATTGTGAAATGTGTCTCCAGACACCTGCTTTGGACCTTCTCGAAAGTACCAACAAGTGGGGAAAGGAGTGCCACTTTTTATAGTTATTTCAAATCCCCCACGCAGGAGAAATGTAGGTACTTTGGATGTGCAGCACACACAGCAATGGGCCTCTTTGGGCAAGGTGACAACCTCAATGGTTTTAAAAGACGACTAGAGGAACGGACGGAGGAGATGGCTCCTCGCCAGGATGGTTGGAGGCAGCAAAGCTTCTGAATGTGGGTTGCTGGAAGCGGCAGGAGGAGAGAGGGCTCTTGCCTTCACGCCCCGTTTCCCCAAGCATCTGGTTGGCCCCTGCAAGAACAGGATGCTGAACTAAATAGCCCATTGACTTGACCCAGCAGTGTCTTCACCCCCAGAGGCACACTCCATTGTCTCTTGAGATGGAAGGATGCCAATAACTATGAATGAAGCTCGGGGGGGGGGGGGGGACAAATCCTGATGTGGAAGGTGGGAAGGGGCCCGAGGGAGAGTGTGAGCCGTGAGGATTCATAGTGTTCCTTCATCTAAGGTGAGCCTGACGTTATCGTGCCTGCCTATCTCCATATTCAGCAGCTGCTGAGCTAAGCCTCTTAACCTTGGCATTTAGCAGGCAGCGAGAAAACAACTGAGGGGATCTAACCTTGGCGCAGTTTATATTTTAGGAACATTTTACGTTGCAGTTCACAAAGCCTCCCTTTCTCCATTTAAAAATACATGCATACATGCCTGAAGCTATAAAAGCAGCAGGTTAGGCTACAAATAAACCAATGAGTAAAATGGAAGGCTTTTTTTAAAAATAAAGCAATCCGTTTGGAATTGGTCTCTTGGAGGTCCAGCCTGCCAAGCGGGCTTTTTATTCTGCTGTGCTTGAGCATTCTGAAGGAGAACTTTGGCTCCTTTGGCATCTGCTCTCCAGGTCCCCAGACCACCTGCTGCTTACAAATTCCCTGACTTTGCTGCAAGGTGTCTTGCATGGAAACAGAGGTGGGGTGAGGGGCTTTAGCTAAGCGCCCATCTCTGTCAAGGAGCATGACAAAGGCATGGTTGGCCCCCAGATGCTAAAGCACTCCTACGTTTTGGAAACAGGCAAGTGACTGGTTTGGGATGCGGTCACAATCCCTCTGAAGGAGCAGGCTTCCTGGTACACCTTTGTCACTAGGATTGCACACGAATCCAATTTGTTTTCAAGAGTTCTGCATTCTGATTCCTGGAGCCAAGAAAGACGCAAAAGGAATCTCGAAAGGAAAAGGGACCTCATTGTTTGGGAATAAGCCGAGGCTGACTCCCTTCAGCACCAGGCTGGCAAAACTAAAAAATGCTAGAAAGTGCTGTTATGCCGACTTCTCGGAGCAAAGCCAGCTTAACATTTCCAAGATGCAAACCTCATCTGAGACCTCATCTCAATTTCATTTCTAGCTAATGCAAGTTTTGCACAGCCAGCACTTTGACCCTAAGGAAGCATCAAGCAATTTGGGATGCATAATATTCAAAAGGTTGAACGTTACAAACTAGGACAGGGCCTTAATAGATTTTAACTTTTGTAATCTGTTGTAGCAGATGTGCTTTATAACACTAAAAACAGGGCGCTGGTGATGCAAAAGTTTGCAGGTATAATTTCATTAGAAAACAGCAAAAGGCTACAGCTGCTATTAGCCCCTCTGAAGCATAAAGGCAGGGCAGATCACTTTATATAAAATAAACAATCAGGTACATTTTGATCATGTGTGATCTTCCTCAGTGGCCTTTTGGGATCTGTGTTGGGGGCAAGGACCAAATAGGTAGCTAGAAAGGAGAATTCCCTGGATGCCAAGATCCAAGTTTGGGGCAAGTGCTCTTGGTCAGCTTGCATTTCTTGGTACAGAAAGTATTGATCTGATGTGTAGAGAACTTTCCTATTCTAATTAATTCAAGAGGGTTCTGGAAGCTTCTCTGTGTGAAAGAAAGAAGCAGAAGGTTCCTGATGTTTGGGTTGTTGCTTCAGAGAAGCTGAGTACAACTGGCTTAAACTGAGCCTGTTATCTCTTCTTCAATGCAATGCTGACTATAATAATAAGCCAGAAGGAGCCTGGGTTTTGTTCCCTTTCCCATCTTTCCTTCTGGTGTGGTGTTCTTTATATAATGTTAAGGTTTTTGTCTTATTATAAATTTATGTTATGTCTGCTGCAACTGGATTTTTTATGAACACAGCCAATCCTGAATGTATGGGATTTATGACCATTATGCTCATTTGCCTTCAGTAGCAGTAAAGCTCTCTTGGATGAAATATTAATTGCCTCTGGTCTGTTTTTGGGGAATCCTGCAACATGTTTAAATTTTTACTCTACGTTAAATTTTTACTATACGTTGGAGTTCTGCTCTGGATCAATACTGAGTAGAATTCATGACACTCTTTGGTAAGAGAACAGCAATTTAAAATCACAAAACAGGCAGCAAAATAAAGCATGGAAATACAGTGGTACCTCAGGATACAGACGCTTCAGGTTACAGATTCCGCTAACCCAGAAATAGTACCTTGGGTTAAAAACTTTGCTTCAGGATGAGAGCAGAAATCACATCACGGTGGCAGTGGGAGGCCCCATTAGCTAAAGTGGTACCTCAGGTTAAGAACAGCTCCAAGTTAAGAACGGACCTCCGGAACGAATTAAGTTCTTAACCAAAGGAAAGTCCAATGCTGTAAAGAAAAATATTGCATAGGAACCTGGAATGTAAGAACCATGAACCTGGGTAAGTTGGAGGTGGTCAAAAATGAGATGGCAAGAATAAATATTGACATCCTGGGCATCAGTGAACTAAAATGGATGGGAATGGGTGAATTCAGTTCGGATGACCATCATATCTACTACTGTGGGCAAGAAACCCGTAAAAGAAATGGAGTGGCCCTCATAGTCAACAAAAGAGTGGCGAAAGCTGTACTGGGATGCAATCTCAAAAATGATAGAATGATCTCGATACGAATCCAAGGCAGACCTTTTAACATCACAGTAATCCAAGTTTATGCACCAACTACTTGTGCTGAAGAAACTGAAATTGACCAATTCTATGAAGACTTACAAGACCTTATAGAAGTGACACCAAAGAAGGATGTTCTTCTCATTATAGGGGATTGGAATGCTAAAGTAGGGAGTCAAGAGATAAAAGGAACAACTGGAAAGTTTGGCCTTGGAGATCAAAACGAAGCAGGGCAAAGGCTAATAGAGTTCTGTCAAGAGAACAAGCTGGTCATCACAAACACGCTTTTCCAACAACACAAGAGATGACTCTACACATGGACATCACCAGATGGGCAGCATCGAAATCAGATTGATTATATTCTCTGCAGCCAAAGATGGAGAAGCTCTATACAGTCAGCAAAAACAAGACCTGGAGCTGACTGTGGCTCAGATCATCAGCTTCTTATAGCAAAATTCAAGCTTAAACTGAAGAAAGTAGGAAAAACCACTGGGCCGGTAAGATACAATCTAAGTCAAATCCCTTATGAATACACAGTGGAAGTGAGGAACAGGTTTAAGGATTTAGATTTGGTGGACAGAATGCCTGAAGAACTATGGATGGAGGCTCGTAACATTATACAGGAGGCAGCAACGAAAACCATCCCAATGAAAAGGAAATGCAAGAAAGCAAAGTGGCTGTCCAATGAGGCCTTACAAATAGCGGGGGAGAGAAGGCAAGCAAAATGCGAGGGAGATGGTGAAAGATACAGGAAATTGAATGCAGATTTCCAAAGAATAGCAAGGAGAGACAAGAAGACCTTCTTAAACGAGCAATGCAAAGAAATAGAGGAAAGCAATAGAATGGGAAGAACCAGAGATCTGTTCAAGAAAATTGGAGATATGAAAGGAACATTTCGTACAAAGATTTCCATAATAAAGGACAAAAGTGGAAAGGACCTAACAGAAGCAGAAGACATCAAGAAGAGGTGGCAAGAATACACAGAGGAATTATACCAGAAAGAAATGGATGTCTCGTATACCCCAGGTAGTGTGGTTGCTGACCTTGAGCCAGACATCCTGGAAAGTGAAGTCAAATGGGCCTTAGAAAGCACTGCAAATAACAAGGCCAGTGGAAGTGATGGTATTCCAGCTGAACTATTTAAATTTTTAAAAGATGATGCTGTTAAGGTGCTACACTCAATATGCCAGCAAGTTTGGAAAACTCAGCAGTGGCCAGAAGATTGGAGAAGATCAGTCTACATCCCAATCCCAAAGAAGGGCAGTGCCAAAGAATGCTCCAACTACCGCACAATTGCACTCATTTCACACGCTAGCAAGGTTATGCTTAAAATTCTACAAGGAAGGCTCAAGCAGTATGTGGACCGAGAACTCCCAGAAGTGCAAGCTGGATTTAAAAGAGGCAGAGGAACCAGAGACCAAATTGCAAACATGCGCTGGATTATGGAGAAAGCTAGAGAGTTCCAGAAAGACATCTACTTTTGCTTCATTGGCTATGCAAAAGCCTTTGACTGTGTCGACCATGGCAAACTATGGCAAGTTCTTAAAGAAATGGGAGTGCCAGATCACCTCATCTGTCTCCTGAGAAATCTCTATGTGGGACAAGAAGCTACAGTTAGAACTGGATATGGAACAACTGATTGGTTCAAAATTGGGAAAGGAGTACGACAAGGCTGTATTTTGTCTCCCTGCTTATTTAACTTATATGCAGAATTCATCATGCGAAAGGCTAGGCTGGATGAATCCCTAGCCGGAATTAAGATTGCCGGAAGAAATATCAACAACCTCAGATATGCAGATGACACAACCTTGATGGCAGAAAGTGAGGAATTAAAGAACCTTTTAATGAGGGTGAAAGAGGAGAGCGCAAAATATGGTCTGAAGCTCAACATCAAAAAAACGAAGATCATGGCCACTGGTCCCATCACCTCCTGGCAAATAGAAGGGGAAGAAATGGAGGTAGTGAGAGATTTTACTTTCTTGGGCTCAATGATCACTGCAGATGGTGACAGCAGCCACGAAATTAAAAGACGCCTGCTTCTTGGGAGAAGGGCAATGACAGGCCTAGACAGCATCTTGAGAAGTAGAGACATCACCTTGCCAACAAAGGTTCGTATAGTTAAAGCTATGGTTTTCCCAGTAGTGATGTATGGAAGTGAGAGCTGGACCATAAAGAAGGCTGATCGCCGAAGAATTGATGCTTTTGAATTATGGTGCTGGAGGAGACTCTTGAGAGTCCCATGGACTGCAAGAAGATCAAACCTCTCCATACTGAAGGAAATCAACCCTGAGTGCTCACTGGAAGGACAGATTGTGAAGCTGAGGCTCCAGTACTTTGGCCACCTCATGAGAAGAGAAGACTCCCTGGAGAAGACCCTGATGTTGGGAAAGATGGAGGGCACAAGGAGAAGGGGACGGCAGAGGACGAGATGGTTGGATAGTGTTTTCGAGGTTACCAGCATGAGTTTGACCAAACTGCAGGAGGCAGTGGAAGACAGGAGTGCCTGGCGTTCTCTGGTCCATGGGGTCACGAAGAGTCGGACACGACTAAACGACTAAACAACAACAACAACAACAACCACTGTATAGGCTGCTGGACCTTTTAAATATGGTTTTGTGAGTTCCACAACTCCCCACCTCCCTTAGCATGTTTGTTGAGTTAGAAATGGTTTTCTTACAAACTCTCCAAAGATCACAGCATTCAGAAAACACAAGGCAGTAAAACTTGGCTTAGTGATGAAAGTTCCTAAATTATTGGTATAGGAACACAAGAATGACTTATAGGAGCCATGCGGTCTGAGCTGCAATAACCAGCTCAAAATCACTTTACATGTTGAGCTGCTCTGGTAGACTGAAAAGGAACAAAATCTTGGATTACCTAATCCTTCCTGAGGTGAGCTAAACCTGGCAGGACAGTTGACTCTGGCATTAACCCCTTTGTGCATTAATTAGACTTAAGCATGTTGGTTAGATGAGGCTGTTTCTCCCAGAATCTGACGGATCCCAAAGCTCCTATAGAAAGCAATAGCCTGCCTTTCAGCATTGTTACTGAAAGCTCTTTAAAGCTGCACCATCTAAAAACAACATATTTCTTAAAGGTCTTGTGCAAATAGATGCACATATAATTGGCTGATCAATTGAAACCCCTTTGTTGAATAGAATGGAGTCTTCTTTGTGCAGCTGGCCTTTGACCCCTCATTTAGATGTTTAGATCAGGCATAGACAGCCTTGGCCCTCCAGATGTTTTGGGATTACAATTCCCACCATCCCTGACCACTGGTCCTTTTAGCTAGGGATGATGGGAGTTGTAGTCCCAAAACATCTGGAGGGCCAAGCTTGCCTATGCCTGGTTTAGATTGTGGGTGTGTTTATTTCCACGTATGAATCGTGTCACCTTGACCATGCAGGGAACATCTTTTTCTTGTCATGTTAAGAAAAGAATGCCCCCCCCCCCCCGCAATATCTTGGGTGAAGAAGAAGAAGAAGTGTTTGAATTTGATATCCCGCCTTTCACTCCCTTTAAGGAGTCTCAAAGTGGCTAACATTCTCCTTTCCCTTCCTCCCCCACAACAAACACTCTGTGAAGTGAGTGAGGCTGAGAGACTTCAGAGAAGTGTGACTAGCCCAAGGTCACCCAGCAGCTGCATGTGGAGGAGCGGAGACGCGAACCCGGTTCCCCAGATTACGAGACTACCGCTCTTAACCACTACACCACACTGGTGTGAGGACAGATGGGAGTCTGCTTTTCATCTCCTGGTGAAAAACAGGAGGAAGCTGTTGCAGGGGATTTGCAGGAGGCTCAGTTGGGAGCTGGGCAGGTGGGCTCTGCTTATTTTCATGCCTTTAGAAGAGAAACCTTTGCAAACCTAGATTCAGGTAGGTAGCAGTGTTGGTCTGATGCAATAGAAATATATATATAAATAAAAAAATGTCCAGTAGCACCTTAGAGACCAACTAAGTTTGTTCTTGGTATGAAATACAGCCCTTTGTTGTTGTTTAGTCGTTTAGTCGTGTCCGACTCTTCGTGACCCCATGGACCAGAGAACGCCAGGCACCTCTGTCCTCCACTGCCTCCTGCAGTTTGGTCAAACCCTACCTCAGGTTAAATATGCTTCAGGTTGAGTGTTTTCAGGTTCCACTCCGCGGCGACCCGGAAGTAACGGAATGCGTTACTTCCAGGTTTTGCCGCTTGCGCATGCACAGATGCTCAAAATGACATCATGTGCGGAAGCGGCAAATTGCGACCCGCACACACGCAGGTTGCGTTCGCTTCAGGATGCGAATGGGGCTCCGGAATGGATCCTGTTTGCATCCAGAGGTACCACTGTACCCTGACAGGTATCTGAAGAAGTGTGCATGCACACGAAAGCTCATACCAAGAATAAACTTAGTTGGTCTCTAAGGTGCTACTGGACTATATATATATATATATATATATATATATATATATATATATGCTTTCGTAGATTTTCACGGGTACAGGAATGCAGGTTTTGGTGTCCTCGGGTGTCTTCCCGTGTAAAAGTTGGGGTGTCTAGGCGACGTTTCGACGAGGTCTCACTCGTCATCTTCAGGCTGGTGCTTTCGGCTTCTTGTTACTGGAACAGAGCGGGATCTCAATGTTTGAGTTCCTATAAATACTGTAGAGGGGGTGTGGTGTCTAGCCTCCAATGTTCTGGGCAGAGAGGAAGTTCCCAGGCTAGTGTGCCTTTTCTTCTTTTGTTCCTTAATTACTTGAGAGATACCTTGAGTGATTTCTTGAGTGATATCCTGAGTACCACTTAGGTGGGTCATTAGGTGTGGATTAGTTGCTAAAGTCTTTGTGTCTTGACCTCTTGAACTTTGTGAAGAGGTCTCTCTTTTCCAACACATGAAAGAAACAGGACACGAAATTAATTTTGCAGATTCCAAATTGCTCTTTAACACGGAACATCACCACAAGAGAATAATCATGGAAGCCATCGAGATAGAGAAACACCCTCACAACATGAACAAGCGTGACGACACATCCCGCTTGCCAGACATCTGGAAATTAGCCCTCTCCACAAAAACTGACACCAGATCCAGAGGCACACAGAACGCCAACACCAATCAACCACACCAGACCCAAACCCAGACCCTCTCCACAGATGAATTACTGACACCATCCAGTAGCCAATCCATGGTGGCACCTCCGGATGCTGCACCCCCCTGCAATCCCTACACAGATCTGGCTGACACAAGCCACAAAACCACAGCTCGCCCCTATACACGAAGCCAAGCCAAAGCACAACTAAGTGCAATACAGCCATCTTCTCAGGAAAACTCTTCACAAAGTTCAAGAGGTCAAGACACAAAGACTTTAGCAACTAATCCACACCTAATGACCCACCTAAGTGGTACTCAGGATATCACTCAAGAAATCACTCAAGGTATCTCTCAAGTAATTAAGGAACAAAAGAAGAAAAGGCACACTAGCCTGGGAACTTCCTCTCTGCCCAGAACATTGGAGGCTAGACACCACACCCCCTCTACAGTATTTATAGGAACTCAAACATTGAGATCCCGCTCTGTTCCAGTAACAAGAAGCCGAAAGCACCAGCCTGAAGATGACGAGTGAGACCTCGTCGAAACGTCGCCTAGACACCCCAACTTTTACACGGGAAGACACCCGAGGACACCAAAACCTGCATTCCTGTACCCGTGAAAATCTACGAAAGCATATATATATATATATATAGTTGTTGTTGCTGTTTAGTCGTTGAGTCGTGTCTGCCTCTTCGTGACCCCCTGGACCAGAGCACGCCAGGCACTCCTGTCTTCCACGGCCTCCCGCAGTTTGGTCAAACTCATGCTGGTAGCTTCCAGAACACTGTCCCACCATCTCGTCCTCTGTCGCCCCCTTCTCCTTGTGCCTCCATCTTTCCCAGCATCAGGGTCTTTTCTAGGGAGTCTTCTCTTCTCATGAGGTGGCCAAAGTCTTGGAGCCTCAGCTTCAGGATCTGTCCTTCCAGTGAGCACTCAGGGCTGATTTCCTTCAGAATGGAGAGGTTGGATCTTCTTGCAGTCCATGGGACTCTCCAGAGTCTCCTCCAGCACCAGAATTCAAAAGCATCCATTCTTCAGCAATCAGCCTTCTTTATGGTCCAGCTCTCACTTCCATACATCACGACTGGGGAAACCAGAGCTTTACCTATACAGACCTTTGTTGGCAAGGTGATGTCTTTGCTTTTGAAGATGCTGTCTATGTTTGATATGCAGTGGTACTTCGGGTTAAGTATTTAATTCGTTCCGGAGGTCTGTTCTTAACCTGAAGCTGTTCTTAACCTGAGGTGCCACTTTAGCTAATGGGGCTTCCTGCTGCTGCCACGCAGTTTCTGTTCTCATCCTGAAGCAAAGTTCTTAACCTGAAGCACTATTTCTGGGTTAGCGGAGTCTGTAAGCTGAAGCGTATGTAACCCGAGGTACCACTGTGTGTATATATACGGCCTTTGCATACGGCTGAGCCATAAGAAACATATATCCTCGCAGCACCAATCCTTGCAGCAAAAGCCCCTACGAAGTTAGAAGGCGGCCTTGTTGCACCTTGACTCCGGGGACGAGCCCCTGACGAAGAGCCCTGCGGGATCCGGAAGCCTGCGGGGGCCTCCTTGCAGCGTTTCCAACTGCGCTTGCGTGGCTTTGTCCCGCGCATGCTCCGTCCCTTTCCCGCCACCTCCCCGTTGCTGCTTTGGCCCTTCCCCTCCGCGCAGGCGCAGCGGCCCTTTCCCCCGTCCCCATCCGGGAACCCTCGGGCGCGCATGCGCAGAGCCGCGCCGCCGTCCGTGTCGCTTGTTCCCCTCAGAGCAGCGGCCGCGTCGGGGGCGAGGCGGGAGAGGAAGGAGCAGCGCGGCGCCCGCGGCCTTGGCTTGAGCGTCCCTCTCTCTCCCTCCGCGCAGGCGGGACCCGAGGCCCAGCGCGGCGCCGGCGGAGGTGAAGCGGGGGCGGCGGGGGGCAGGAGGAGCGGGGTCCCGGCGGGGGAGGAGGGAGGGGAGGCAGGCCTCGGCGCCTCAGGCCTCAGGCTCCGCCGCTCGGCCGCCATGGCCCCCTCCCCCACCCCCACTGGAAGCCGTGAGGGGGGGGGGAGGGAAGAATATTATTCGTGGGAATCAATAAGAACCAGCAACAACACGGTGGGTTTTCGGGGGCTGCACATGCCGCTAACGAGGTTTGAGGAGGCCCTCAGCGCCTGAAGGCAACGGGGCCCTTCTGTCTGCAGCCGTCCTTTGTCGAAAAGAAATTGTCGCCGTTTTTTGTGTTGAATAGATGCTTTATGGTCATTTATGGACCTGGTAGGTAGCTCAAGCCATTTAATAGGAGCCTACACAACACAAAACACGGCTGCTGTATGTAGGTGTTTTTATTTTATTTACCCTTTCTATGTCCGGCTGTCCTTTGTCAAAAACAAATTGCCGCCGTTTTTTGTGTTGAATAGATGCAATATGGTAATTTATGGACCTGGTAGGTATCTAAAGCCGTTTGCACAGAACAAATAGGAGCCTACACAATACAAAACGCTGTTGCTGTATGTCGGTTTAATTTTTTTGTTGTTTTTATCTTATATTTTGGAAATGTACGTCCTGTCCCCCCCCTTTAATTTTTTTGGGCCCCCCCAAGAGAGTGAGACCCTAAGCTACAGCTTGTTTAGCTTATATGTAAATCCAGCACTGCCTTCTAAACATTTTGCGAATCTAAGTTGGGCCTCATTGAGGGGCAGTGTTTCAATATGAGTAGGAAAATGAGAGTACCGTACTCCTAAACATTTTTTTTTAGAAAAAAAAAGCACTGGCCCTTTGCTTGAATTTTGAAGATTAAAATCTTTGGGTAGAGGCAGCCCATTCTTATTTTTTGCAATGTGCTTAGTATACTTTTAGATGTTTAATAAATTGCATACTTATATACAGTGGTTTTTTCTGGGGGTATGTAGGGGTACGCATACCTCTAAACATGTTGTGAATCTAAGTTTGGCTTCATTGAGGGGCAGTATTTGAATATGAGTGGGAAAATGAGAGTACCCCCTAAACATTTTTTTTAGAAAAAAGCATTGATTAATAATAATAAGTCTCCACCGAAACCCTCCCCTCTTGGGGGGGGCAAGTGAGTGCCTCGTGCGATGTTACATCTCCACCTGCCCTGTGAACAACACTATGTTGTTATAATTATTAATATTAGTATTCTTATTGGCTTCCATCCTTGCGGCTTCCTCTGGTTCTGCATTTATTCCCACACTGTATACATCCCCAATCCGTCTCCCCTTTGCAGGCTTTGTTTTGGGCACCCGTGTCACGTGCGACACGAACTCCCTAGCCAGGATCCATGCATATCTTGCAGAAAAGACAAAGAAAAAACTGTGACTCTTGCCCCTCGTGAAAGTTGCCTGTCGCCTAAGGCACCTGGGGGAAGGTGGCAGCTGGGGAAAGGCAGCTATTGGAGAAGGAAGCCAGGTGGGAGAGGGAAATCTCTGGGCTTCTTGGTCCTTCCTTCCATATGTTGCCTACCTGGGAATTGGGGGGGGGGGGTTGCCTTTGCTTCTTCTTCCAGGTCCTGCCTTTGAGTTTCTTCCCACTGGGGCATCTAGTGGAGAGCATGAGGCTGACTGAGATGGGGCCCCTTTGGCTGCTTTTCATTAAATTTATGTACCGCCCTCCGTCCAAAGATCACGGGGCAGTTTGTTCAGCTTTTGTTGTGTCCCTAATTCCCATCACGCTGGTATTTCCAGGGACGAGTCTAGAGTCCACTCGCCCTACATGCTGATATTCTGCACAAACTGGACAGTGCTTGTAACTTCTCCCCCCCCCCCCAGGTATTTAGCCCTCACCCTTCTGCCAAAACACCTCCCAGGCCAGCTTTCACAAATCAGGACTCTTATCTGAAGCGACAAGAGCTGCTTTACTGCTTCTTTGGCCTAGGCTGATCTTAAACACAGGAAACGCTAGTGAGCTTTGGTGGTTTTTCTGTAGTACCTTCAATACACATGACATTTTACAGCAAACTTATAAGCTGTCTTAGTTTCTTACATTAAGGAAGCTGCAAGGTTTGTTTCTGACAGGCCAGAACAGGACCAGCTTTGGTTATCAACATGGGTCTGGTGCTCCTAGTACTCCGTTTACTCTTTAGCATATTATACTGTACAGAAAGGCCATAGCTTAGGAATAGAGCATCTGCCTTGTATATCCCTGGTATTTCAAGATAGGGCAGGAAGGCAGCCCTAGCAAGCCATTGCTAGTTATTATAGGCAATACTGCACTAGATGGATCAGCTCTCTAGACTCCGTATAATTTACTATGTTCATAGTACAGTCCTGCAAAATCTGCCAAGCTAAGTTAAGAGCCCATAAAATCTGTGAAGAAATTTCCTGTGGCTTCTCGCATGTAACTGAATGTTTCAGTTCTTGGCATGTGGTTTGCACTCCCCAGATCAAAACCTCATTCGCTAGTGGAAATGGGTCTCACATGCTTTCCCCCCCTCCCCCGGTTGCTTTTCAATATGTTGAAATTTTATTATCATGGTGGCAGCATCTCATGCGCGGAGCTGAGGTGAGGGAGGCTGGAGGGTGGACTTGTTTGGTGTGGGAGCTGCTGGCTGGCTGCTTCTGGGTTGAGGCTGTGGTGCTCAAGGGGTTTCTCTCGTCACTTGGATGCTTTGAGCCAGGTACGACTTCAGAAAATGGCATCCCCCAGTGCTACTTCCACACCTGCCTGGTTATATGTTCCTGAAGCACATGTGCTTTTGCCTTCGGTGTAGACCAGGAGAAGGAGCCTTACCATGGCTCTGCATCTGAGACGTGCAGAGCAAAACAAAATGTTAGTCACTTGGTGAACTTGAGGCTGGACAGGAAGCCAGAGTTCATGCCCTCTTCGGCAGATCTTGAGCCTGGAGGAAACCTTGGGCTTTCTTTGCTTGCCAGATCCTGGCTGACCTCTCACTGTGACGGAGGTGGTCCAGATTGTCAAACAACGTTCATTGTCAATGTAACTTACTGAATTGAACTTCTTTAGAATTGGTCAACATTTGATCCTTGCGGTAACTTACAGGTAGAAATCTTGGGTTTACAGAATAAAGAAAGATATTTCTGCGTGTGCGGTCTGAGCATGTTCTCTCTTGGTGAGTTCACATGGTGAAAGAGAATGAACAAAGCAGGAAAGTTAACTTCCTTCCAGGTGGCCAACTGAGTCTCGGAATACAATTCTGTGGTCTCAACCCTTTTGTGCTTTATCTAGTCTTAAACTTGCTCGTTATATATGACTGCAACTTCCCACACTTAATTTCATTGGTTCATTTCATAAAATGTATACGCTGCTTGATTGTGAGAGAAAGCCACAAAGTGGTTTACAAAAAATATAAAACAATAAAATTGTTTATTAAAAAACCAATCATGTAAAACATTCAGAAAATTAAAATCACCCTAAAGCTAAAAACATATTAAAACATCTTTCATCATCACTGTAAATATTGGGGCAGGCTTGTCTAAACAAAAGCAGGCGCCCAACGGGATGCAGTGAAGGCACCTGCCTAATACCAGTCATATTCATAGTTCAGTAGGTGGAAGCCGTGGCCGTGTGGCAACTGATTGCTAGCAACAGGCTTTTAAAGGCAGCAGGGAAAGGCAGAAAATGAGTTCCCTCCTTTCCCTGGAACTCTGCTAAATGATGCTGTGCCTCTTCTGGTCTTAAAATTTGAAAATAGACATCGCTAGAGAAAAAGAGGCAAGAGGTCATTCACAGGCAACAAAAAGACCTGTATGCTTTTCTCAGTGCTGATAGCCTTCTGGGTGCAGAAATGCATCTTTGATTTGATTGTTTTGTATGTCTTTAAATGGCCCTAATGCTTTAAATGGCCTTTGAAGATTTTTAAACATAAAAATCTTGTCTTAAAATGCATTTGGCCCGCTTCAAAGGAGAGAGTAATTCATAGCATTTGATCACCATCTTCCAATATCTAAAGGGCTTTCACATGGAAAATGGAGCAAGCTTGCTTTTTGCTGCTCTGGATAGTAGGACCCAAAACAATTGATTCAAGTTACAAGAGAGGAGATTCTGAATTAACATCAGGAAGAACTTTCTGACGGTAAGCATTGTGGAACGGAATTCCTCAGAAAGTAGTGGACTCCTTTCTTGGAGTTTTCTAAGCATAGGTTGATTGGGCACCTATCGGGGATTCTTTAATTGAGATTACTGCATTGCAGGGGGTTGGACTAGATGACCCTCAAATGTCCCTTCCAACTCTACAATTCTATGATTCTGTGCTGTGTGTGGGAATGGAGTATCCTAAAACTGGGTTAGAACACTGAACAGAAAGCACTGCAGTGTTTTATTGTGTGTCCCCTTGGAAAATCCAACAAGTAACTGCTACATGTTTCTTTAAAAAGTCTTGTTTCTGAGCTGGGGTTGATGCTGCAACTATGGTGGATATTTGAAGATCTTCTAAGCCATGAATTTATGGTGGACTTCATTAAACTGAATAGTACTGCTAATATAGGCCACGAGGTGGAAGCAAAATTGTGCTGCTCTCATCACAATACTGCACAGGTCTAGAGGTGAATTTGCCCCTGCTCTGCATTCTTAAGCAGACTAATCCAATTCTCACGTCCCTGACTGAAACACAGATTGAAACATACTTATATACTTCAGATTTTGCATTTATCTGAATTTTATGGTGCAGTACTTGGCTTAAAATACTAAAACACATATAATAATATTTTGGGATAGTATTAGTATTATTCATTGGTATGACCCAAAGGTCTCCAAGCATCTTAGAACACATTAAAAAATGTAAAATATGTTTAGAAATGCATATGTTGAGGTAAAATACGTTTGACTATTTTGTGATAATATTCAGGAATAGTGTGGTTTAGTGGTTATTGTGTTGGGCTAGGATGGGGGGACCGAGATTAGCGCTGCTGTTCCTCCATGAAGCGCAACAGGTGGTCCTGGGCCAGTGTCTCTCTCACTGCTTAACCCTCCTCACCAGCTTTCTTGGAGGAGAAGTGAAGGGGAAGAACAGAGGAGGCCACTTTGAGCTCCTTGTAGGGAATGCCAGATAGAGGTGCAGCACTTGATTCCTTAGATAAATAAGCACACTTTGCTGGGGGATGTTGCACTGCTCTCAGCTAGGTGGTTATTTGTTTTGCTTTAATATGGTATGAATGAGTGATGATTTAGCAAAAATGCTGCAGGGGCTGAACATTTGGAGCGACAACTACTTTTGCTTCACAGAAAACTAGAAAATTTTTGTTTCCTTTCCCCAGAGAATGTATGCAGTATTTATTAACTTTGCACAAATAGAAATGGGTTTATCAACTTTTACAGTGGTGCCTCGCTAGACGAAATGAATTCGTTCCGCGATTCTCTTCGTCTAGCGGTTTTTTCATCTTGCGAAGCAAGCCCATTGACAGCTTAGCGGATTAGCGCTACAACTGTCAAGCGGCTTCCAGCGATCAGCTGTTAAGCGACTTATCAGCGGAACAGTTGATAAGCAGCTTAGCGGCTTAAGAAAAGGGCGAAAAAAGCGAAAAACCCCCGCGGGGGGGTGCAAGATTTTTTTCGTCTTGCGAAGCAACCCCATAGGGTAATTCGTTTTGCGAAGCGCCTCCAAAACGGAAAACCCTTTTGTCTAGCGGGTTTTTCGTCTTGCGAGGCGTTCGTCTTGCGGGGCACCACTGTACATGTTTGTTCTTCAATTGTGTTGGTGTATTTCCCAATTCATCAGTTTCTTTCATTAGATGCGGAAGCTGGAAGAATATTGTGTGTGAAGAAAACAGTTTTCTCATGGGCCTTCACATTTCTGTTTAATGCCTGTTTGAAAACATTAACTGTTTGTAACATGCGCAGCAACTCTATGGGGCTGCGGTGTCTTTGGCTCCCTCGAAATCTGTTGGGAGGGGGCCAGGCCTCCTGAATGTTGGGGTGGAGGAGGCAAAGCGCGAAGCCAAATGGGGTGCGGCTTCAGTGGCAGGCTCCTCCTGAGCGAGAGAGAGGAGGAATTGCTAGCCATTGATGCCGCGCTGCGCTGGGCTTCCCACTGGGCCCCTCCTGGCGACGCGACTTTGCATGTGTAACGCCTGTCACGTGTATGACCTCACATGAGCACGATGCGTTCTGAGCGCACGATGTCACACACACGCTGGGCCACCTCGATCTTGGGCACAGGTTGACACCTCTGGTGTGTAACATGTCTGGTCTAAGAAAGAAAAGGTTTTGGGACATAGTAAGGCTAGAATCTTCTGATGGAAGGCTATGAAATTTTATCGGATATCAGTGGTACGTAAACCTTCAGAAGAATTTTCTAAAGACTGATATGTCACTAATATAGATTACTGAGACCGGTGGCAGTTTGACAACTTACTTGCTATGGGTCCTGCAAGGGGGATGGACCAGGTGGTCTGTTAATGCCCTTTCTGTACTCTTCTGGGATTTTCCCCTGCCCACATAGTATCTTTAAGTAATTTCTGTGTTGAAATGATTGAAGCCATTTAGTTGGGAAATTGTATGTAGCTCTTGCCACAAAGTTTCAAATATCCTCTAGTTTTGTTAGTTGACGAGGTCACATAAATAGTGGTTGTAGCACATCTTCATTGTCAAATACATTCTTTTATAGGACAATCCTTTACCTTATTACTTGGAAGTAAGTCACATTGAACTGAATGGAACTTGCTGCCTAGTAACTCTGCATATCATTGTAGTGCAAATTATTATCTTTCTAACGGCCTAATTAAATTACACTTGATATGTCGCTAGAATGCATTAAAATCACATGGGTTTTCAATTGAAAATGCTTGTTTGCATGGTTGGTTTAGAGTGGGATATAAAGCCTTTTGAATTCAAAGGTTGTAGTGCGTTGAAACACATATGAAATGACTTTCAGTTAACAAGTGAGTAAAACCCCCAATCCCTTTGCTAAAACAAGTTGTTAGTGAGAAAAAAACGAAACTTGTGTTTTTCAAACAATTTACTTACAGGCAGTAGAACCATTTTAGAAAGTAGATTAAAGATAAATGTAATCTAATTTTTGTGTGTTTAACTTTCAGCTTTGTGGTGTTCTTGGAAAATTTTGCACCTTTTGTGAATTCTCTGAACCTTGGCATTGCCAGCCCACTTTTGTTGGGCCCTCCTCCTCCTCCTCCTTTGCAGCTTGCTCAGATTAAGACACAGTTGGCTTTTCACCAGTTGAACTCGGTAGCTTCAACCCATTCTATAGCATCTTATGCTTTGTTAAATGAAGCATTTCTGAAAATTGCCATGTTTAACCCTAGAGGAAACATGCCTCCAAGGCCAAGGGGACCCAATGCACCTGGTCCAATGCCGCGTGGCCCTTTTCTGGGGCCAGGACCGGGACCTGGACCGGAGGGTCTCCAAAGGCAACACCCGCCTGCTCCTCCCAGAATGCCTCAAAGGGTCATGGAACCAGAAATGAGGGCAAGATTCCCAAGGCCAAATGTTCAGGTCACGCAACATGGAATGGATCCTAGACAAGAGCGGCACCAGAGGGAAGAGGGATGTGCTACTCACTGGGACAATCCATTTCCGCCTGTAAATAGTGGCCAGATCACTTCAGGAAAGTTTGCACAACAAGCCACACGTATCCAGAACCGTTATACAACCGAGAGTGCTTCCAGTATCTTAGCAAGCTTTGGCTTATCTAATGAAGACTTGGAGGAACTTAGTCGGTATCCGGATGATCAGCTGACACCAGAAAACATGCCTTTAATTTTGAGGGACATCCGAATGCGCAAAATGACTCATCCGTTACCAGGTTTACCTCCTGAGAGCAGAGAAAAGGAAATGTTTCACAGTGACGATGGTCATGGTACCATGGTGAAGAGCAAGGTAATTGATTACGGGCATGAAAGCAAGTATGAATATACTGAAACTCCTCTTGATGTCAAAGTCTACAATTCTGATGCATCAACTGAGGGGAACATGAAAGGATTTCCAGCACAGCAGACGACTCTCGTGTCTTCGGCGCCCTCTGGTGTAACCAGTAGTCAAATGAATGCGGTAGAAGAGCTGATACGAAAGATGGGATTCCAGAGAAGCACATCAAGTACGCAGTCCTTTTTCCCCATGGATGCTTCCAGCAAGGGGCCAGGGCTAGGCCTCCCTCCAGCAGGAGCCGGGATGCCTCCAGCACCACCGCCCATGATGCCTCCCGTGGTACCATCCATGTCTGGGATGCCAGCATTGCCTGGGATGCCTCCTGTTGCCCCGCAGACTTTGCCTCCGCCAACTGTTCCTCAGCCCATGATGCCGCCTGTGAACCAACCACCTCCAACTATGAACCAGCCGCCACCCCCTTTTGCACCTGACATGCTTGAGGGTGTAAACCGGCATGATAGGATTCACCATGAATCCAGGGCTCATCCTTCTGATGTTCCACCTGGACCTGCCAGTGGCCAGACAAAAATCCACAAGAAACCTCCTATTGAGACTGCTTTTGGTGTGGTGAAAGCCTCTTGGCTTCCAGTTTTTTCACAGGCAGATGCCCAGAAGCTGAAGAGATTGCCAACTCCATCGATGATGAATGATTACTATGCTGCATCTCCAAGAATATTTCCACATGTGTGTTCTCTGTGTAATATAGAATGTAGACATTTGAAGGTGAGTCATTCCCCACCCTCACGATTACATACATTTGTACACAACGTGTTCTATGTACTGGGTTTAATTGACTTCTGGGTATCTGTAGATTTTATTCCCGTAAGATGTCCAACAATCAAGAAGCTTGGGAATAAATACTGCGTGTGTCTGATTTGCACAATGTGACTGGCTATTTCTGCAGGTTTCACCTGTAAAAGCTGCCTTATGATAGACATGTTCTCATTTGGCTTTGGATTCTCTGTTCCCTCTACTGTTTCCTCTGTCTATAATTAAACTTGCTTTTGTAGCTTCTGGGATCAAAGGAAGTTGGGCTTAAAGTAGACAGTGGATTAAGGTTGCAGTCCAGTCAGAAACATTGGTAAAGAAAGCATTTATTATAGTCTTAGAATGTAGCATAAGGATGATAGAACAAAATAAGTTATACAGAAGCATTAGTTAAATTTTCTTAGCTGATGCATCTAACTACTTGTTTGACCCTTGATACCTTAAGTTCAAGTAAGGTTTGAAAGCTTCAGGTTAACACAACTACATTTAAGTTGTCTTGGGCTGCAATCCTCTACATGCTTACCTGAGATTATCTCCCAATTAACTTGGCACAAATTATTCTTGAATAGGCCTGGATAAAAGTTTAAAGAGGAATCTAGCAGTATGGGCAGAGCTCCTGAGTTGACTACACATGGCTGATGAGGAATCATTCACTACGAGAAGGAAAGCCCACCTAGATTTAGAAAAAGAAGACGATGGGATTCAGAGCAAGTTCCTTTCTGTCTCATTGAAATCAAAAGTCTTAAGTTATCAATAATGCTACAGATTGATTTCACTGGACCTAAGTGAGACTTCCTTGCTCTGGATCCAACCCAGGGATTTCCTGCAGCTTTGAGAATTTCAGTGTCCATAATCTCTGTATGAAATATTATCCTCCATACCAAAGAAGATACTATCATGACTGTCTGATAGTCTCTCTTCCTGACAGAGAACCAAATGACAGGGTGGGAGAGGAGAGCCAAATATCATTTACAAGTATGGGATTCTGACAATAGTTTCTTTGTGGGCGGGGGATCACCCCACAACACAGAGAAGTATTATTCAGACAAAGTGAGATATGTACAGTATTGATTTGACTTTGATTTCCAAACATCTTTTGTATTTCGCTTAATTCTGAAATAGATTGCACTAGACATTATCACAAAATTCAGTGTATTTCTCCGGCTCTTCCCCTCTTGCCCTAAGCATCTCAAGGGCATAGCATGGTTGCATTCATTTGTTCCTCCCAACAATCATAAGAAGGCTATAAGTACTTAGTGCCGTGTTTTGCGTTTTCAAATTCCAAAGGATTGAAGGCCGGCCATAGGTAATTTACCAATGTGCAGTTACTCAAAAATATGTCCCACTGAGTTAAGAAGGAATGTACTGTTAGTGTGATTATAATTTTGTCCTTAGGGAATTACTCAGTTACAGAGTTTTTAAACTTTTCTTCTGTATCAAATTTCTGTTTCTCTTAATGTGCTTTGTGTCCACCTCAAACTGTGTGTTACTATCCCAACCAATTCTAGATTTTCGTTCATAGAATCTTAATCCATTAGCTCAGGCTGTGTAATAAATTGAGTTTTGTAAATTGTGTTTAACTGCACAATGGTGGGGTTCTGAATTATATGCATTGCAGATGTTCATGTCTCCAAGTTTATATTTCTTACTTACTCAAAATCCTTTTAAGGGCGTGAGAGTGCGGAAAATAAGTCATACAATCATAAAACTGTAGAATGGGAAGGGACCACGAGGGACCACCATCTAGTCCAACCCACTGCAGGGCCGTAATCTTTTTGTCCAACGTGGGGCTCGAACCCATGGCCCTGAGATTAAGACAGTGGCGTAGCGTGGGGGTGCGGGGGGCCCGGCTGCACCGGGCGAACATCTGGGGATTAGGGTTAGGGGGCGCAAATCCACGGGTTAGAGCGTGCAAATTACTTGCCTTGCCCCGGGTGCTGGCAACCCACGCTACGCCACTAGATTAAGAGTCTCCTGCTCTATTGACTCTGGATCAGTCTTTGCAGATGCCTAAAAACAGAATAAATACTGCAATATGGGAATTGGTTTGGGACAGAAAAACTTTGTACGAAATAAATAATTCTGTTGCCTGTTGCTTACTCTACACGCTAAGCAGAACGTGAGTGTAATTTATTCAATGTTTTTCTATTCTCTTGCATTCTGCATACAAGTTAGTTGTTTACTGAATTGTTTAGGTTCCTTTCCCCACCCATTCATAATTTTTTGGTGCAGAACATGAATTTTAGCCTCTTTTTAATATTTAATGGAATAATATAATAATGTTCTATGGGCAGCAAAGGCCTTCTGAAGCAGGAGGTTTTGTGATTCCTGAGACAAAAGTTTGGGTTTTAAAAACATTCAGAGAAGGGAGCTTAACAGATGCGAGAGCCCAAAATAATGTTTCCATGTGAACACCACACTTTCAGGTGCTGCTGTTACTAAAATGACTGGTTGCTGTTTACGTTTTTAGGCTTATATTTTGGGGGGACTTGACGGCTCCCAGAAAAATAAAAGCCTTACAGATGTCCGCAGACCACCGTAATGTAGCAGCACAGAATACTTTTATTGTGCAGCACTGCAAACCTTCAAATGCATAGACCATTATTTTTATTATTTATTATTATTTTTATTTGTATACCACCCTATACCTGCAGGTATGTAGTTTAAAAGGGGGAGTTGTGTCTTTGCAGCTCTTTATGTTGAAACACTTTTCTTTTACCTCTATTATAAAGATACCGATTGTAGTCAAGCTATATAGGTTGTGATGTTCCCCCATTGTTCTTCCCAAGTCGCTGCTGCTGACGTGCCCATGTAGTGCTATCCCAGTTGTCTGTATGGTGACTAATGCTGGGACAAGTGGGCAGAATAGTTCTGCATTGCTCTTTTTTCCAGGAGAATGCATCACAACGCCATGGCAGCTGGATTTGGGTTTGCTTTTCTCTCTCTTCTTTCCCCTCTAAGAATTATGGCTTTTCTGTCCATATTTGGTTCCTTCTGGGCCAATGTAAAGAGTACTTGGAAGACCAAAATACCCCAATTCTGTTCTGTATGCAGTTCAGAGGCCATTAATTTGGCAGCTTTGAATTAACACAGAACAGCAGCATATTGCATATCTTGACATCAGACAACACTACACTGTAGATCATCTTGATAGAAGAAATCTTAGGCTTGTCTTATGAGTTTTGGACAACCTGAGTATATAACACAACATGGTTATAAGGGCAAATGGTGGCAGAGGGCATGAGAAATCCATGTATACTACCATGAGCTGCATGGAGGAAAGCGGGGGTGTAAATGTCATTCTAATAACAATAATAAAATACTTATAACTATGATTTATGGCTTTTCCTTCTGTAGGACTGGATTCAGCATCAGAATAGTACTGCCCACATTGAGAACTGTCGTCAGCTACGCCAACAGTAAGAATGCCCATTTCATTTGTACATTATATGAAGACGGACTTGATTCTAGTACTTTCCTAAAGGGATACTAATAGTCAATAAAATGATTTCAGTGGGATGTGAATTTCAACCACAATACTTTTAAGCAGTATGTTCTGCTTAATCTGTATGTTGATCTGTTTGTTCTACACTGAAAAGCTCAAAATGCCATGTGCCATTCTGAAATGAGATGAATGGTTTTTCAATTCTAGGGAAATAGGGTTGATCTGAGACGGAATATAGCCACACAATTTTAAGCAGGGTAGTGCATAAAAGGTAGAAGAACCAGTGGGTGGGCACAGGGTCAACACCACCATGATCAGGAAGGGTGAGGAGCATAGAACAAGCCAAGGACTCCAAGGGAGAGGCCCACCATTGGGGCAGTGTGGGAGTGGGTGAGCCAAGTTTCAGTGAGGGCAATTACGTGGAAGGATGAAAAGAGAGAAAGAGCAAGGAGGGCGACAGTTCTCTAGGAAGCAGAGCGGGTGGTAAGCAACATGAGGATGAGATACACAGAGAGAGCGAGAGGGTGGGTGCTTGAGCTGGGATCCAGACGTAGGTCTTGCTCTCAGGTACTTCTGGGGTTGGACCTGACTAATAATGTGACTATTTTTTAATTCTGTAATGTGGTCTTTCACTTAATTCAATTGCTGTGTTACATGTTCACCTTAAAAGCTCCCAAGCAGATTAGGACAACCTCTTAGAATATTTTTTAACACAGAGGCTAACTTGGGAAATTGACACACCTCTGCCAGTACCTGGCATACATGCAAATCTCACTCTCTGCAGCACAGGGAAGGGAAGGAGGTGCTTCTTAGCAATAGATAACAATGAAAATAATTCAAAAAAACTTCTTGCATTGATAGTTTTATTCTTGAAACAGATTTCCTGACTGGAATCCAGAAGCCCACTCTTCATCAAAAAGGTAATTTTTCAAATACGACTACTTCCCATAGTACTGATAAGGTGCAGTAATATTTCATCTCCCTTTTCCTAAAGATATTATAATGGATTGAGTTCTCTGTGGTTGGGAGAACGTTGTTTAAATCTTGGGGTTGTGGATGTCGCTTTGCATGTTGTCCCAGAGAGATTTTGCAGGTGCTGCTTCTGCTTCTTCACCACCCACCTTTCACACTGATGTCCCAGGGCAGGTTGCAACAACTAAAACACAATATTAAGAACAGTTTAAAACAACTCTCACAATCACTGGAATAAGATGGGTCCTGAAAATACATATGTCAAATGTCAAAAGGTAAGGTAAAGACATGCATCTTCAGTGTTCATTGCCAGCTGTGTAATGAAGATACCAGATGCTTCTCTGTGGGGATGGAGTTCCACAGTGTAGGGGCTGCCCCAGAGAATGCCCTCTCCCGGACCATCACCACCCTGAGCTTCTGAGGGTGGAGGAACAACCAACTATATAAAACTATATATGAGAGTTATCATAGTTACAGAGCTTATCATGGTTCTAGAGCATCATATTTGTTTAAGTATGGCATTGCCTACCTGTTTGGCACTTGAAGGCTTGCATGAGTTTCTCCTGAGCCCAAGGAGTGTTACCAGTGCAGATACCAAAACGTTCTGTAGGTGCTGATGCTTTGCGAGAGTTCTCTCACCATGACTGAAATGGTACCACAGTGCAAGTCAGTGTCTGTCATAACATCAAACTGGGTTGTATCCCATGCAGTTTACTCAGTGTAAATCGGTTGAAATTAATGGATGTGACTAACATAGGTTTATTAATTTTGGTGAATTTACTCTGAGTTGGATACAGCACTTTGTGTGAAAGCTTCATTGCTTGGCTTCTTTCACTCCAGCTTCCCCTTGCTTGCAGGATGTCCCCCTTTCTCCTTTATAGTGGGTACCTTGGTTCTTGAATGGCTTGGTTGACAAACAAATCGGCTCCTGAACACTGCAAACCTGGAAGTAAGTGTTCCGGTTTGTGAATATTTTTCCGAAGCCAAACGTCTGACGCAGCTTCCTCTTGAGTGCCAGAAGCTCCTGCAGCCAATCGGCAGCTGCGCCTTGGTTTTCTAATGGTTTCGGGAGCCGAATGGACTCCCAGAACGGATTAAGTTTGAGAACCAAGGTACCACTGTATAGGTGTAATAAATCAGGGTAGATTGTTGAAATTTCTTTGGCATTCCAGTTGTCTTGATGCAGCCCTGTTTTTCAAATCCACCTTTATTTTCACTCTGTACTACTTGGGGGACGTAGGAATCTTGTTCTGAGGCTCACTCCTGGTCGTGGAATCCACGAAGCCAAATAACATCTGAATGCACACTTAGCCTATTTAATACTGCCCTGTAGTTTTATTTCTTATAAGGAATAAAGTATTTTTTACAAATTAAAACATTTTTAAAACTGTCCAGGTTGATCGGATTACTTATTTCATATTAAATACAGAATGTTGAGGAAGAACAACCTTTTCTGTTTTTACAGACATGAAAGTGACCGAAAGGAAAACCATACACCGAGGCGACGCTCTTGCAGTTCTAGTCCCAAACGCTCAAGACGCTCAAGCTCTGGCCATGCCTGGCGCCGCTCTCGCTCGCGGTCTAGGAGCCCTGGGCGCCGTAGACCCAGAAGTCGAAGCCCAAGATATCTGCCTCGTCCCCGGTATAGGTCAAGGTCTCCACGACGCCCTCATTTCTTTTATTCACGCTATCGAAGATCTTACAGCAGAGAAAGAGAAAGAGAAAGAGAAAGAGGATCAAGAAGATCCACCAGATCTCCAGGTAAAATGGAGGCTCCAGCCTGTGGGCCTTCTTAAGCCTTGCAGTGGTCCTGATCTGATCTGCAAAGCCATTTCCATCAAGGCACACCCAGATATGATGTTAGGTGGGAGGCAGATAAAGAAGCAGCTGCAAAAGAACAATTTTTGAAATGTGCTTCCGATTGTTCCTGGACAGGTGTGTGAGAGAAAAGCAGACAGACGACACAGATACATAGAGGGTGGCCCCATCATGTCTGGTCTGGTGTTAAGGGAAGGAGAATACATTGGTACCTCGGGTTAAGTACTTAATTTGTTCTGGGGGTTCGTTCTTAACTTGAAACTGTTCTTAACCTGAAGCACCACTTTAGCTAATGGGGCTTCCTGCTGCTTCCACGCCGCCGGAACACGATTTCTGTTCTCATCCTGAAGCAAAGTTCTTAACCCGAGGTACTATTTCTGGGTTAGCAGAGTCTGTAACCTGAAGCGTATGTAACCAGAGGTACCACTGTATTGTGTCATTGGTTATGCCTTCCATTTATTCACTCGAACTCAGGGGTAACTAAATTACTACAGTGGTACCTTGGTTTAAGAGCAACTTGGATTAAGAATGCTGCAAACCCGGAAGTAGGTGTTTTGGTTTGTGAACTTTGTCTTGGAAGCAGAACATATTCCGCTTTCTGTTGAGTGTGTTCCATTTGTAAATTGAGTCCCCCGCTGCTATGGGAAAGCACGCCTTAGTTTAAGAACAGACTTCCGGAACGGATTAAGTTCGTAAGCCAAGGTACCACTGTATTCCTTTTGGTGGGAGAAACAGGGCTTTAAATTTTCAAATTTTATGTTGCATGTACAACACCACAACGTACCAACCTTGCTGTTCATGAGACTTAGATCATAGTCCTGTATTTTAGTCCAAGAAGATGGTGCCCATGGTGCCATGAGATTTTGGAGTTTCAACCCTACGTCACTTAGCTGGGTTGCCCAAACCATTTACATAAAAGGACAAGATTTTTAAAATATCGGGGTTCCCCATTGGATTGTAATTTGTGAGTTGAAAAATGCATAGTCGTTACTTATAATGGATTTTATGGGGTGCTTTTGTTGTTACTATTAAATTTGTGCTTTAGAACTGTATGGGGGGCAGGTCTATATACAAAGCTGTAGGAAAGTTATGAATCGGGGAGGTCAACCTTTTTATACCTACCGCCCACTGATGCACCTTTCTTGATGGTAAAATTTCCTTACCGCCCACCAGTGCTCGACGGAAGGAGGATTCAGCTTGTGCCATAGAACCCCCTACCACCCACCTAGAATCCTGAAACACCCACTAGTGGGTGGTAGGGACCAGGTTGACAACCCCTGGTATAAATAGTGCCCAGCTCCTTATTTCATTCGCTGCTGCTGCTGCTGCTGCTGCTGTGTGTGCCCTTGCCGCCTTTGTCCAGGATCAACAAGTAGCATGCTTTTTCCACGTACACTGGCAAAACGGTGCATTCAGTATCTCCCCCCCTCCATTCAGGTAAGGACTTGGAAGAAGCGGTGAGATGTTTGGGTCCAAGTTTTGTTGAAGAGTACAACAAACAGAAATCGCTCCAAGCGCTCACCCGAGGGTCGGCTTTAAAGAGGATACCACTTGAGCCAGAGAAGACTCCTGGAAGTGTGAAGAAGACCCCAAGTCATCCTACGGCTCCTCCAAAGTCTTCCAAGAAAGATTTGCCTCCTCATGGCTCATCGGATATTGATGTTCCAAACAAAGACGGAGTCGTAGCTGAGGAAACAAATGTTTCTCAACCCATTCCCTGCAGTCAGGTCAGTAAGTCTTCTGTGAAGGGGTTTAGGCTTAATGTGAGGTCTGGATCTGGATTTATGCAGGGTCAGAGTTCTGGTGTCCTTGGCTCTCTGGTCCCTAGGTGTTTTCTCTGTGGGACCAAACGGGAGCTTTTTGCTTACATGGGAGAAAGCTTCCTGCCTCTGATCCAGTCATTAACGATCATGCCTGCCCTTGTGTTTGCAGCCACATCCCATCCTTCAGACCCCGTACTAAATCAGGGTGAAATATTGAGAAATGACTTGTATTTAGATAGTTTGTGAAGTCATTTCAGTCCTTTTTCAAGTACTTTTTCAGTGCAGGTTTTTTAATCTATTTTCCATTTCCTGCAATGCTCCTTTAAGTGCACTATATTTTACCTATTTTGATGTGTCTCTCTCTGTCTCCCTGCCTGCATACATGAGAGCGAGAGAGCAAGCACACAAATCAGTAACTGGTTTGAAATATGCTTGAAATACTGTTTCATTTTCAGTTTTTGACAGACAGAGCCTTGAGTTGTGGTACGATTCTTCGAATATTTGATTTACCAGATGATGGCTATACAGATAACGATATTAAAAAAATTATTCAGCCCTTTGGAAAAGTTAGTGATATCTTGGTGCTTCGTGCTAGAAATGAGGTAAGTACCTTAAATGCCTAACATAGAGTTTCTGCAAAATACCCCATCTTAAGTCACATTAGCTGTAAGTCACATTAGCTGGGGGTAATCCTAGCACCCAGTATGCTGACTCTAGAGGTCCTATGTATAGCCTCTGGTGTGGTTCACAGCAGCGCTGCACAACTGCTAGTAGTAAGCATGGCACACTGTGCATTCTTTATAAGCAATGTACTTATTGATAGATTATTGACTGATTGCTGGAGTAAGGCTAGAATTTTGAAGACATCCCTTGGAGGTGAGCTGCAGCTAAACAGTCTAAAATTTCTGATAGCAGTAATAGAAAAACCTATTTTAAACCTCACTTTAGAAACTTTAGACTGTTTAGCTACAGCTGTTTTGCAAAACCACTTTAAAAGTTTTCTGTGAACTTTGGCCACTTGGCTCCCATTCTCAATTTTCCTGATGCTCCTTCACTCAAATCTGAAAACCACAATGTAAAAGGTTAGAGCAAGATGTAAATGATGAGACTTTCCCTTTTTGTTAGGCCTTTCTTGAAATGAATTATAAGGAGGCAGTAACAGCAGCTGTCAAATATGGTGAAACCTCTCCAGTCTTGGTTAATGGCAGGCGTGTGAAAATAAGTGTTGCAGAAAAGTCCAAAGTGGATCCCAGCCTGGTAAGTTTGTGTAATTTAAGGTGCCTTATTTCCACAGCATCTGACAAGGTTGGGCACTGCTTTACTTTTGGGTGCAGACAGAGGCAAAGTAGGTGTCTTTCACGCAATAGCATTTCTCCGCCTACTTTCCCACTACTTTTTTGTCCTTCCTCTTGCTTCAAGCAAGCCTTTTTTATTAGTTTGCTGTCTCTTGCAATCCTGAGTTACTGCCTCCTGCCATGAAGGCAGATCATGGAGCCATCAAGGCCCTGTCCTTTGTGAATTTATCTAATCGTCTTTTAAAGCCAATCCAGTTGGTGGCAATCACTGCCCCTTGTAGCAGTGAGTTCCACAGTGTGTGTGGCATGAAGAAGGATCCTCTTTTATCTAGTAGTGTTGGGAGAGAGGGTGAGGGGAAACCTTTCTCCATGCCATGAGATTCCTGCATTGCAGGGGGTTGGACTAGAAGACCCTCGGGGTCCCTTCCAACTCTTCAATTCTATGATTCTATGCTTAATGTTATAAATTGTTGCCATGTCACTTCTTACCTATTTTCTAAATGTAAAAATACCAAATGCTGCAACGTTTTGTCCTAGAGCAGTCGCTCCATCTCCTTGATCATTTGAGTTCCCTTTTCTGAACCTTTTCCAACTCTACAGTACTCTTTTTCAAGTGAGGTGACCAGAACTGTTCCATTTTCTCTCCCATGCTCTTTAATGCCTATATGAAGCTACTGGGAGAGCTGGGTGTATTCTGGAGCAGGCCCTGAACGCAGTAATGGGCTGGCCAGTAACAAAACTGAGGACGGGGGGAACCCTGGGGGTTGGTGTTTCCTCAAGTCTAGCAGTTAGTAGGGTAGTCAGCTATGGACAGGATGACAGTCCCATTGAAAAATGAGATACATATTCTTGGGGTACTCATTGATCCAGTTTCTAGAGACCCAGGCAACCTCAGTGGCTCTGAACACCTTTTGGTTCACCAGCTACAGCCATTCCTGGACAGGTATACTTTTCCTACAACATGCTCTGGGAACCTCCTGAGTGAATTAATTCTAAAGCACGGTATGTCAGACTGCACTTGAAGGTGATCCAGAAGCTTCAAGTAATTCAGAATCTGCTAGTTCAGTGGTGGAGCAGTTGCACTGATGGGTACCAGGGTAGTGCCTCACATCGAAAGGGGAAATTGTAGAGCTGGAAAAGGTTCAGAAATTGTGTGTCAACCTGCTGAGTCTGTGTGGAAGAACTGTAGCCAGAGGACTGCATCCCAATATCTGTGACTTCCATTTGTGACTCTACTGAAACAGAAAATGTGCATGGAGGAACCGAAAAGGGTAGATAGGTATTGAAAAGGCTGTTAAGTTGAGTAATGAATGCCAGAGAATCAAAGTAGACCCCTGAGTGTGTTGTTAGTAATTGCATTGTGAGGAGGAGGAGGAATAGTTGTTGTTCTCATCTAATACTGGGCACAAGGAAGCCAGTTTTCATTGGGACTACACCACATGTGGAGGGAAGGTTTGATCTCTCTCCTTCTCCCTACCCCCCCCCCCCAGCAGTTATAACAGTGGTCCATTTATCTCTGCATCTGGTTTGCTGTTTATGCATACAGCTGTTAGAACAGCAATGTGACTTTCTGCTCAGTCATTGGGGAAAGGTATTTCTGTAGCTTAAGGGTTTTTTGCACAGATTGTGCATGGGTATATTCATAAAAGAGAACATAGAGTGTTATCTTTTTCAGATCAAAGGAAATGAAAAGAAGCCATCACAGAGTATCAAGAAAACTCCCCCAGGTACACAGGTTGTTAAGCCTCCCCCAGACTCTCAGAATGCCAAGAAAGCTCCCCCAAGCCCAAAGAATGTCAAGAAAGCTTCCTCAAGCACGCAGAATGTCAAGAAAGCTTCCTCAGGTACACAGAATGTCAAGAAAGCTCCCTCAGGCACACAGAATGTCAAGAAAGCTTCTCAAGGCGCCCAGAATGTCAAGAAAGCTTCTCTAAGCTCACAAAATGTCAAGAAAGCTCCCTCAACCTCCCAGAACGTCAAGAAAGCCTCAGGTTCACAGGATGTCAAGAAGCCTCCCACAACCTCCCAGAACGTTAAGAAAGCTCCTTCAAGCTCACATAATGTCAAGAAGTCACATGCAAGTGCAACGTAAGTATGACGCTACTTAGTCTGGCCTATCACATTCTTTAAATCAGCTTTCTAATTGTTTTGCTTTCCAATTTGTGATTTATTTTAATGGGATCGTATCCAGCAATTAACCCACAATTTTGTTCCTTTTTTTCAGGAAAGATCAAACTGCTGTAAAAGCGTCCTCGGCAGCTGTGTCCTCTGCCACTGCCTGTGAGTTCTGGTTGCTTTTCCTTCCTTTATACTCCGTCTCCTGTAGTTTGGTGCATTGTGTCCTGAATGTGAGTGAAAAAATTGAAGAAGAATCTTGCCTAGTCTTCCCATCATTCAGGCTTACTGATATATGTGGATCCCTGTCAGATGGAAATGTGTTGAAGAATGTGGTAGCTGCGTGGAGAAGGGGGTAATGTATTTCAGGGGTGGCAAGTTCAGCAAAATGAGGCCTTGAACAATTACATTTTTGGATCACTGAAGCCTATTCATTTTCAATAAATACTTTCCCACCAAAATATGTCAAACTGAAAACCTTACTAATCTCTTGGGCTGCATTTTTGTTAATGATACAGAGGAGAGTTATCTTTTTAATATACTTCTGGTTGGAAGTCCTGGGTTCTTTTCAAATATTTACTTATTTTAATGTTTCCTTTATTCTATAATTCTGTTAGCAGAAGTGAGTTCCTGTTTTGTTCATTTCTGAACCTTCTTAAGTTGTCTGAACATTGTCTTGGGGCCACTGTAGTCACTGTCTTTTTTAAGGTTAATAACTTAAACAGCAAGCCCCTTCTAACCAGATGAATGTTTTGTCTGATCACAGCAAATGATGACAAAAAGTCTGGAGACTCTCGAAAGGCTGGAGAGACAAAAGTGGCTGGAAAACCAAAAAAGGCTGGAGATGTCAAAAAGAGCGCAGGAGCAAAAACAGGTGTGAAGCAAAAGAAGCCTACAGACCCCAAGAAGCCTGAGGGGGCCCCAAAAGCTGCAGGAAGCAAGGAGACAGCAGAACCCAAGACAGCTGTGAAGTCCAAGGCAAACGAGACTGGAGGGACAAAGGCTGCTGTGAAACAGAAGAAGCCTCACAGTGGTTCCAGGAAGCCTGAGGAAGCCACAAAAGCTGTAGAGAGTGAGAAGACGTCAGAACCCGAGGAAGCTCTAAAATCCAAAGCCAAAGAAACGAGCCCACCTGCAGAAGTGCCAGGTATCTTTGGAGACTCACTTCTGCCATCCTACTCAGAAGTCAGCCATAATAATAATAATAATAATAATAATAATAATAATAATAATAATATATTATTTATACCCCACCCATCTGGCTGGGTTTCCCCAGCCACTCTGGGCGGCTTCCAACAAAACACTAAAATACAATAACCTATTAAACATTAAAAGCTTCCCTAAACAGGGCTGCCTTTAGATGGCTTCTAAAAGTTTGGTAGTTATTTTTCTCTTTGACATCTGGTGGGAGGGTGTTCCACAGGGCAGGTGCCACCACCGAGAAGGCCCTCTGCCTGGTTCCCTGTAACTTGGCTTCTTGCAGTGAGGGAACCGCCAGAAGGCCCTTGGTGCTGGACCTCAGTGTCCAGGCAGAACAAGTTCATTGGGTTTATTCCCAGAAAAGGGACTATAGCAGCCTTTCTCAACCTGTGGGTCCCCAGATGTTGTTGAACTACAACTCCCATCACCCCTAGCTAGCAAGGGATTATGAGTTGCTGGAGGGGCAAATGCAGGCCTCAGCAGAGATCTGAACTGAGTGACTCTGATGGATGATAACGATGTGCTAACTGTAAATAAAGACTATAAAAAACGTCAGTTGTGAAGAGAGGAAGAAGATATTCGAGTTGTAGTCCAACAACATCTGGGAACCCACAGGTTGAGAACCACTGGACTATAGGATTGCAGCCTTAAAAGTGTTGCTTTCATTGAGGCAAATTTTTACCTGTTCCATATAAGACAATAGTCTGGAACAAAAGGATTGGTTCAGTTTAAAATTGGGGTTTCCTTGTTCTGGAGTTTGGGCTTTCAACTCCCCAAATGAACTCTTCATCAGTGACAGCCACATTACTTTTTCGTCCTTTTAACAAAATTATTTTTTAAATACAGATGTGACAGAAGCTGCAAAGAACATTGAAGCAAGTGAATCGGTCACCAAGGTGAGCCAAGATCCTGGTGGATGCAAGCAATTTTGTCCTCGAAATGCTTTGCAAACAAGGGAGAAACTATGGAAGAAAGATTTACAATTTACAGCATGCAGCACACTTAAAGAGAATTTCATGAAAATGTTATATAGGTGGTATCTGACCCCCTAAGTAGGTTAGCAAAGATGTATAAGTCAGAATCAGATATCTTTTGGAAATGTAAAGAGAAGGAAGGTACCTTTTTATCCTATGTGGTAGACATGCAAAATGGCTAAGGACTTTTGGGAGATGATTTATAAAGAACTGAAAAAAATGTTTAAAAGGTCCTTTGTAAAAAGACCAGAAGCTTTTCTTTTAGGAGTAATTTTTGATATACCAAGCAATCAGGAAAAAAAACTGTTCATGTACGGAACTATAGCAGCCTGAATGGTATATGCTCAAAAATGGAAGGAGGGTTTAATAGCAGCAAAGGAGGAATGGCGGATGAAATTGATGGAATATGCAGAAATGGCTAAATTAACTAGTAGAATAAGAGATCAGGAATATAGAGGTTTTAAAGAAGATTGGAAAAGATTTGTAGAACATTTGAAAACTATTGTAAACAAATTAAGATGTTAGCAGGGTTAGAGTGATGAAACGGAGAAATAAAAGAATACGGATTGATTAGAATAGGCAGCAGAAATTTGGGCTGGGTTTGGGGAAAAATAAGAAACAGCAGGCTAATGTTATATGAAAATTCGTCGATAATAATTCTAATTTTCCCGTTTTTGTTTTGCTTTTCTAGGAAGCAGAAGAGATGTGTGTGGTTTTGATTTCTAACCTGCCTGCTTCAGGATTAACTCCAGATGAGATTTCTAATTTAACCAAGCCCTTTGGAAAACTGAAAGATGTGTTAATTGTATCTTCACATAAAAAGGTATTGAGAAGCCATTTTTCACTGGACATGCAAATAAAGAGCAGAAATGCTCCATAAAGCAGTATTTCCATGAACGTTCATGGAAAACCACATAAAATTTCTGCATATTGTAACTTTGGAGGAGGCGATTATCTGGTTTCAGGTGGCTGATACAGATTTCTTCCTTCTTTTTCAAAAGGCATACCTAGAAATGAGTTGCAAAACTGCAGACTCCATGGTGCAATTTTATACCTGCTTTCCAATGTATGTGGAGACGAACCAACTGAGCATTACTTTGGCACCTGAATTCAAAGATATAAAAGATGAGGTTGGTAACTAAAACATTAAGAAAAATGGTGGGGGAGAATGCAATGTGGTCTTGTGGTATTCTAAAGACGAACACGTTTATAATGCTATCTATTTTATTTGTCTTTAAGGTGCCACAAGGCTCTTTGTTGCATCAACCGTTTGGGGGCAGGGGGCAAAGTGGGGATGGAACAGGGTATTTGCCGGCTTTTTCAATGGTGTTTCAAATATGGTCATCTGTCCTGGATGCTTTAGCTGAGATTCCTGCATTGCAGGGGGTTGGACTAGATGACCCTTGGGTCCCTTCCAACTCTTAAGATTCTATGCTATGCAATTTCACTTAAACGCACGGTGCCTAGGAACGTAACCCCTGCGTAAATTCTGAGTTGCCTGTGCTACAACCAATTAATGCAGCCACATCTTTGATCATCGGCAAATGGCCTGCTAGGAGCTGCTGTCCTCTGCTTCCTCACATTTGATTTAGTTGTGTTTCCCCCTTTTTATAAGCAAATGTGTTGTAGGACCTGTTTCAAACCCTGCCCTCTGGCCTTTCTTTCTATAAACAACTTGCTTGATACCTAGACTGCAGAGGCAGCGGTGCCAATTAGGATGATCTGAGGTTCTGTGCTTGGTGTGTCTGGGCTGGTTTGCATGGCTCAGTGCTGTGTGCAGGAGCTGAGCCAAGTATCTGGGTCCACATGCTCTTCTGCTCCCACTGCTACCCAGCTGGGAGAAGGACTTTGCTAGGGTTTCCGTTCTGTTTCATAGGATCCTGGCTCAGCATTACACATGAACCAGAGAGTCTTGATTTAACTCAATCCCTGGTTGATTGAGCATCCCAGCTTCATAACTCAAAGTGTGGAGATTTGTTTAGAATCTGGCCAGTTTTTGGTCTGAACCACATTCTCTGGTTTGTGCCCAATGCCAAGATGGGATTCTGTGAAAATGAAAGTATATGCTAGCAAAATCCTTCTTACTGCTCTATGGAAGAGGGAGGGAGCATGTAAGCCTGAGAATTTGTTAGGCTTGTTTCAGCTCACCCACATAGTGCTAAACCATGGCTTACCATGATGTGCAAAGTATCCGTCTGCCTGTTTAATCCAGTAAATAATCATGAATTAACATCTTGGGCAATTCTCCCTGGAGTTGGAAGACCAATTAAAGCAGTGCTGGAAAACAGCTATGAAAAACGAGTGTGTGTTCATGAGCCAGAGCCCCCTTTGTCAGGGGCATGGAGTGGTATTCCTGGGGGATAGGTATATCTTCAGCATGGGATTGGGGTGGTGAAAGGGGATGGAGAATGTGTTTGCAAAGTGGAGCCAAGGCTGAATGCTTTAAGAGGGTTACTGTGCTGAACACAAATCAAAACGAGACCCAGTGAAAATGGCTGTGATTTATGTATAATCTGTAAATCCGCAGACACCTTTAGTTTTCTTAAATAAATATTTTTGATCCCTTTTTCTTTAGGAAGCTATATTTGTTTCTATGATTAAAGATGTCAACCCAAAGGTAAGTAGCAGAAGCGTTACAAATTGTTATGTAGTGCTTTTCCCTATAATCATTTTGATCCCGATCATGCTGGTGGCAAACCTCAGAATGGCCCAAGTGAGGTGCAGGTGTGAGTAGCTGAAAAACTGTTCTGTGGTCTCCACAGAATAGATGGCTTAAGGAAATGAATCCAAACCTCATGCTGCCAGAGAAGGCAGGAAACAGCCAGGCTCACTGGCCTAGCAGACCTAGTGAAAGAAAAAGTCAAACTCCAAATGGAAAACATCTGCTCTGTAGTCACTGCTTAACATGGAACTTTATGGTGAAGGGTGGGCAGGAAATGGGGTACTGTAAAATAGATAAAATTGATGCCTGCGTTTTCTTTAACTAGGTGAACACAGAAAATATCCATTCACAGTTTGTGCATTTGGGCAACCTGCCAGATAAGGGATATTCAGAACTCGAAATACTTTGTGTTGGACTTCGATTTGGACGTGTAGATCACTACATGGTGATAGCAAATAAGAACAAGGTGGCTGTTCTTGTTTTGGAAACTTCTTTTTGTAAGCAGACCTGTTACTTGATGCACTCTCCCCAGAGCACCATGACACAGTTTACTATTGTGGCACAGGAACCCAGTGGCACAGGAAGGTTCTCGCCCACCCCCTCCCCAGCTGCCTTAAAGGACAGCAACAAACTCCTAGAAATAATGTTTTGCAGGAGAAAAAACTCCATATGGCTAATAAGTAATATTTACATGCGTATCACTGTACTGACTGCACAAAGGGTATACTTTAATGTTAACTTTATGCATATCTTAACTTCTAAGGCCATTCTCCAGTTGGATAGTGCTGAGTCAGCTGCATCCATGTGCCGCTTCCTGAAAAGGTATCCACACAACATTGGAGAATCACGGTTGACATTCTCACGCTCACCACAGATTGAACCGTCGCCGGTAAGTGATCTTCCTTTCTTTAAACGCGTCTCAGTTTTCCAGCTTGTGTGCATCCGTGGTGGGTTCTGAAGACTCAGCCTGGATGTGGATGTTTGCTGTTAATGCTGCTGTTCTTGCCCACTGGCACGGAAGGTTTGAAAGCTACGCAGTGGTTGGGAAACTGGACAAGAGCTCGCTTGTCTCTAGCAAGGACACAGCAGGTGCAGGAAAGCTCTGACTCTGCCCACCCACAACTAAGTCTAGTGCCACCCAATGGCTAAACTATGTAACAGTTGTGGGGAAGCTTGAGGCAGCCCAATGTGGTGGACCAGGCAGTTGGCCAAGCCAGACCCACCTGCCCTACCCATAATAATGTCATTTATGACATGGTGTGTGGAGCAAGTAAAGACGAGGATGGGACAGATTTGGAGTTTGCTGGCGCTGCCAGCCAGCTGATTGGCAGCTCCTGACTCTTTGTAAGCACTGCCTTGCGAAGGAAGGCACCAAGAATGGGTGTCTCCTGCAAAGCCCTGCACTTTGCAAGAACTGACAATCAGCTGATGCTCAGTTACACTCCAACACTCCCTCTTTCCCTGTTGCTTTTGTAGACTCATCAAGTTGCCAACTAGGTATACGGTCCAGTCTTATTCCTTGACAGGGCTTAAAATTGGGCATTAGCATGGAGTCAGGTGTAATGGGCAAAGCTTATAGTTAAGGTTGATTCCTGGGAAGTAGAAATCGTGCGATTAAAAGAGCAGAGTCATGACATACGAGTTGCCCTGTTTCCCATTTTTTCACTCTCATTTCTTTTTTTGTTGTTTTATGCAAAAGTATTTAGTTTTGGACAACTGCAGAAAAGAGCCAATTGTAGAGCCTCTTTTTCATTGCTCTTAAAATTCTATTGTGTATCTGTGGGCCGAAGTATTTCGCACGGTTTCTTGTTAATTGCTTCAAGAGCTCAGAACTGGACATTGTTTTTCAACAGGCTGAAGTCACAAGAAAGGAGGAGAAGAAACAAGAACCAGGCAACGAAAGGTTTGTTTTTTAAATATTTAAATGAACTCTGTGTGTGTGTGTGTGTGTGTGTGTGAGAGAGAGAGAGAGAGAGAGAGAGAGAGAGTGTATGTATGCATGCATGCATGCATGCATGCATGCATGTGTGGCTTTTAAGATTTGTGATTGAATAAAGTAGACTGATTATCCACCTCACCTTTCCGTAGTAAGCCCAGTATTCTGATTTATTTAGGGTTGTCACTTCTTATGTGAAACAACTTGTTCTCTGTGTATCCCTCTCACCCCTCTGTCAAGTTTTGGACTTGTCGTGCAGTCGTAGCTGCTGAAGTCAGCAAGCGTGCCTGGAATGTGTGCGTACAGTTCATATCCATGGAACTTTACCATTGACTTTAGTGGGGTGTGGACTGAACCATACACAGTATTTGCAATTCAGATGACTACAGAAAAATGACATTGGAATTAACCAGCTGCAGCAGTGCGTGCAATTCTGTGTGACAAGCCGGTGTTTTTGAATCAGTGCTTTCAAGCTCTTTCCAAGTATATAAAGATATTTTGCTGTGCAATTCATTTTTTCAAGGAGTCTACAGGTGACCCTGAAGCTGGTCTATCATGTCACGCTATTTAAGTGTAATAGAAAAGACCATTAGCGGTTTAAAGTATCCCAAGAACCATGTGCTAAATGCATAGTGCATCCTGTCAAGTGTTCACACAATATAAAATTATGGATGAGATACACAGAATTTTAATGAGTGTATTTATAATTAATTTGCATCAAAGAGAATAGGTTAAAGTAACAATGGTTTTTTTCTGTAGGTGGAAGAAAGAACATTTTTGTTTTCAAAATGACTTCTGCACCTCAAATTATCTTCCTAGATTCTTCTTAAAAGGGAGATGCATGCACAACTTTATAGCCTACAGATGTAGTTAAAATAATTGTACTCTGGCTAGCAAGTACATTTGAAAATTAACACCCGGGGTGTTTGTTACATCATAATGCTGATATGTACCCGATTTCACGTCTAATAATACTGTGTTTTTCCCCAAAGCTCTCATCTACACACGTGCAGCCTGCTTAGTTGTTGATGATATGCACCTGCAATGGAAGTATAACACACATTTCTAATCCGGTATACATACACTTGGTGCATGCAGAACCCCAGGCTCATTTGGTAACTCATTGTCTCCTTACTTGAGTGTAAACGTTGGGTCCTGAGATACTGCATCTGAAGGAAGCATTTTAACATAACCGCTGTTGAGGAAGCCCATGTAACAGTGACTTTGCATGGGTCACACCTGAGTCAGCTTCATCTGCTGGCTTTTTGCGCAAAAAACCCCCCAAAACAAACAAACCACACACCCTGTTCTCTGTTCCAAGGAAACCAGCAGCATGGCTAGTAGGCATAAAACTTGTTCTTCACTGAATCGGCTGCGCTCATGATGGAATATGGCAAGAAGAAAAAATTTTAAATTGTGGAGTACAGAAAGAAGGCAGATTTTTCTTTTTACTTGCTCCCCTGACCTTACTCTGTTGGGGAACAAATGGACACCATATGTTTTTATGGTTGATCGGACGTAATAGATGATATCTTGATTAATAAACTGTGTGTCACTTCTTCACAATGGCTATCACTTCATCTTCTGGATGAGTTGATGGACCTGCTTGTTCTGAATGTACTTTGATACCTCCTCCCATGATGGCATGTTTTCGGCAAACAGTTTTTCCCCAGAACCAGGTGGAGGTGGCTGAAGATGAGCTGAGCTTCGGATGAAGAACAGCTGTGTGTGGCTCTTTTGCCTCACTCACGTGTGGCATGCTTTTTATGGGTTGTCCTTTCCATTAGCTTCCTCAAGGGTGCAAGACTGCAACAGCAAGTGGGGTTGTGTGTCTGGTGGTTCCTTGACTTGTTTAAATTATTGCACCCTGTTGATAGAATCTTGATGTCACAACTCTATCATTCCTGAAAGCTCCATCTCTTTGGCAGGATTTTATTCTTGGCTGTGAATTCTCCTTTTTTTTTCTCCTCTGCTTTTCTTGTCTGACAGAAGGTCCTGGAACTCTTAATCTCCCAAATGAATTGCTAAAGTTCACTTTCTGCACCTAAAAACAAATTTTTAAGGACTGAATCATTGTGTGAGTAGCTTCTCTTCTTCAAGAAAGGCTCCCTTTTGGTTGAGTAGCATGACCAACCTATCTGGGAATTGTCCTGTGTAGATTCACCTGAAAAGAGTCACATGTGCAAGATGTGTTGTTGAAAGCCCAAAGAGAAGGGGATATACGTGTTAAGCCAATCTCAGTTGGATATCTTCACAATTTAGAAACATGTTCTTTGCAGTTTACCTCTGAATTCATGCAGCTGTCTGTCCAAACCATACAGATGTGTATTACTCAGGAACTTTTTTGTTTCCTCCTGGAGTTCTGTAAATTCACTAATGCCATGAAGTTGAGCTGCGTCACATCACCAATCCCAGCTGGAAGGTCCCATCTATTTTTACCAAAAGTTGGAGGAACCATACTGTTTTTGCTTGGTTCGGTTCTGGATCCTGTTTGCTGTGCTTCATTATAGTGTGCCTTGCACTCCTTACTCTCCTTGTTTCATTTACTCAAATACGCATCAGCATCCCCTTTGCAAGTCACAAAATCCATGCCTTTTGTGCTTGACCATTTATTATTATTTATTATTATTATTTATTAAATGTGTTTACCACTTTATACCCGTAGAATCTCAGATGATTAGCAGCATAAAATTGAAATATGAAAAAGGAGAAAATACTAAATAATAATAATAATAATAATAATAATAATAATAATAATAATACAACAAAGACAACCCAATAATCCAGCCTTCCACAACACAATCAGTCAGCCCAAGGCATGGTTGAAGAGGAACGTTTTCGCCTGGCACCTAAAGGTGTATAATGAAGGTGCCAGCCAAACCTCCCTGGGGAGAACATTCCACAAATGGGAAGCCACCGCAGAAATGGCCCTGTTCTCTTGTTGCCACCCTCCGGACCTCTCGAGGAGGAGGCATAAGAAGAAGGGCCTCAGAAGATGATCTCAGGGTCCAGGTAGGTTCCTGAGATCTTCTCAAATTTAGTGATCTCAAATTTTTATTTCTGTTACTTAGCAAAATTTATATACTGATTGATTGGTGTAAAACCTCAAAGTGGTTTGCAAGAAATATTAAAATTATCAATGAGAACATTATTTTTGCATATATTTTACTGCTTTGTAGTCCTATTTTTTGAGGTTTGATGTTTCCTTTTGGAATTGCTCCTGCTTGGGCAAGACACTTCCCCCCCCTTTAATCGATTGTGATAGTGGCAGTTCTTCTCCCATCAATTGCCTGCACAGTTTACACGCCTCCCCTTTTCATTTGGTTCTGCAGAATACAGCACACTAAACCCTGCCAGTTGTGCTTTGTGTGGGGGGAGGTTGTTATGGAGCTTTTATTTTGCCCTCTTTCTGAGGGCGCCTGACTCACTTCACATAACATGTAGAGCACCCAGTTTGGTGTGTGATCATCTTTCAGTTGTAATATGTGATATCTTAGCATCCTTTCCTAGGTCATCAAAGCAGAATTGCCATTACCCCAGCTTTGAAATCATTCACCTCCAGGTGGAGATTATTCTAGAGATACACTAGAATGGGCTTTCAGGAGGCACCAGTTTGGCTGTTGCTGGAAGCTCAATGGACCAAATAGAGCCTTGATCTGATTGCAGCAGGACCGTTTTTACATTCCTAATAATTATGTACTTGTAAGTGGAAGTTTTCTGGAATACTGTACATTGTCGCCTTGAATTTGGTTATTTTGGAATCTATCAGAAAGCTGAAAATGGACTAAAGGCTCAGCGAGTGTGTATGTGTGGACATTTCCACTCTTGTCTCTCTCATTTCAGTTCTCTAGGTAACACCCCATTTAGCACCCATATTTCTGGAGCGGAACTGCAGGAAGGTGGATCAAAGATCAGGAGGGTTTCCTATTCTAACTTTAAATTGGTTTATATGCACAGCCAGAGCTATGCGTCCCTGTGTTCTGTCTGTCTTTCTCCCTACCTATACTTAAACCTGACCTGTCACCTCCAAGGTACACAGAGCACACATGCATACTGACTAGTACCATTAGAGAAATGCTAAGATGCCTGCCATGCTGAAGCAACCTAAGAGAGAGCTAGAATTTGGCTCATTGTGAAAACCAGTTTGGTTGTTAGGCCAGATTTCCTAATGCTAAGCTCTGTTGCATCAGGAAATCCCAACCGTTGGCGTCGAGGGGTTATTGATTACTGTGGAGTTCTCAACATAGCTTGATTTCTTCTGTCTTTTTAAATATATTTAGCCCTGACTTGAACACATTTCCCGAAGGATCAGGAGTGGTGCACCCAGCTGCTGTTCCTTCACCAAAGCCTCCTGAGGCCAAGGAAGAACCAAGTTTTGATCAGAAGCCTAGGATTCCAGAAGAGAAGACTGAAGAAGACTCAAGACCCGTTGAGAAAGTGGTATGTGAAGTGGCATCAGAACCATCAAAGACAGAAGGATCAGAAGAGGATTCTGGAATTGGAGCAACAACCACACCTACTATGCCAGTTGATTTAGGATCATCTGAAGTAAAATCCGAAGGAGTTCTTCTTACTTTGCCATCCAATTTGGAGAAGGAAGAAAAAATTACAGACACCTCTAATGATGAATTTCTGGAAAATGCACCTGCAGCTGCTGGAGAAAACAAAAGTGAAGAAGTAGCCACTCCTTTTGGTAAATCACCGGAAGAATTATCCAGCACGACTGAAGCGGAGAGCATAGGAGTAGACTCTGTCACGACTGTGGAAGGAGAAGACACAGTTGCTGCCACCTCTGAGACATTTCCAGTGGACTCTGCAGAAGTTGCCGTGGAGGAAGTGTCAAGTGGCAACGCACAGTCAAATAGCAAGCCAATAACCCAAGAGGCAGATAGTACTGAAGCATTACTCAATATATCAGAAACACCTACACATCAGGTGATTGGGGGGGTGACAGACAAGGAATCTGAAATCCCCTGTTCCGCAGCTGAAGCTAATATAGTGGTGGAATCTGAGGCAGCGGTGCTGGAAGCTGTGGAAGTCACAGAGGAGAAACCTGAATTGCATGTAGTCAAGACGGAGACAACTTTAGAGAAGCAACCTGAAAGGCTGGTATCAAATGATGGACCAACCAAGGAGGAGAAACCTGAAAAGAATACAGACGACAAGAGTCCTGAACAAATTCTACCCAAGGCACAGCCCAGTAAAGGACCGGGACAAGCGGCTGAATCCATCAGTAAAGGACCGGGACAAGCGGCTGAATCCGTCAGTCTTGCATCAGAATCAACATCCAGTGCGGAGACTACTTCTGTTAGTGAAAGTATGCTAAAGGCTCCAGTGTCTGCCCCAAATGTATCCAAGACAAAAGCTTCGACTCTGAGAAAAGAGGAGCAGAAGACTCCTGCGAAGCCGGCAACCAGGAGCCGCACCGTCACTGAAAAGAAAGTGGTGTCAAAAGAAGCGAGTCAGCAAAGGCCTCCGAGCAGCAGGTCAAATGTGACAGATGGCGGCAAGTCTAAGCCCAACGTACGTTCTTTTGTTTTTAAGTTAGGCATTGGGAAGAGTTCATCGCTGCCAGACAAGGACTCCCCAGTGGAAACTAAGGGTAGCTCAAAGCAGACCCCGGAGCGGGAGAGTAGATCATCCAGTGTGAAGCGAGACAGCGGCAGCAATAAGGTGAGAAGGGCTAAAGTGCTGGCTCCTTGTGACTGGCTGGTAACTAACGTTGACGCTTCTTCCAGATCCTGAACCAGTGCAGTGATAGCCTGTTCCCTTCCCCTTCCTCTAAGCGGTTGCATTAAGCGGGGCAAACATGGCAGGCGGGTATCCTGCCGTCTCTAGATTCATGGCACACACAGCTCGAAAGCGGTTCACTCAGAAGCACTCGGTGGACTGGAACTTCTTCTGGGTAAACCTGAGAGTAGAGCACCAGCTCTTCACGGTGCAGTTCTGAATGGGCGGCAAGTATTGTTCATTCTTTCCCTTGCTGTCGCTGTCTCCTCTGTCGTGAGGTGAGGCTTTCTGTGTCGAATCCTGGCGGTTTTGCACATACTGGATGCTGAGAAGGGACCACTTACTCACCAGGTGGTTGGTGCGCTCAATACCCGGATCTTAAAAATGATTGGCACGGTCTTAACTTTCTTAGCGTTTAATGCATTTCATCCAATTTTAAAGGGGGAAGTCGTGTATTGGTGAGCTTGCAATTCTGTTGTTTTGATTCTTGTTCCCCTTTCTAAATTTTCTTCAGGTATCTGCTGGGAGAACTACTAGAAGTTCTAAAAGCTGCACAAAACCAAAAGAGGTAAGGAAAGAAACAAAGCGAGTGACAGCATTAGAATTACAATCATTTCAAGAAGCACCTGAAATAAGGTCTCTGCAGTGAGTTTTTGAAGGGGTATTTTTTCTTACCACTTTCCTGTCGACTAAAAAATCATTATAATTCTCATGGTCATATAATACCACAACCGGAGAAAGCTGCTATGGCTCAGAACTTAAGACTCTAGATTACCTTAAGAAAGATGGGCACTGTATTATTATTATTATTATTATTATTAGGAAACAAGGTGAGGGTCATTTTTCTGACCTATTCTGACCTTTTGTTTGAACAACTGATGGAACTGAACACAGTTCCACTTAAATTTTGGATTTGGATTACATGGGTTGTGTTTCCTGCGCTGGAGCAGGGGGCGAAAACCAGCCTATGCTGTTGGTGTGATTCGAGAGATGAGAGAGGGAAAGTGTGAGGTGGGGGAGGTTCTGAGTTTTTTCTACAAACACAGCAATTGCTTCATAGCAGTAACAATAATATCCCAGTTTTTTCTTTTCCTTTTTTTTTAAAAAGGTTACCACATTTCTTCTTCAAAGTTTGGGTTCCTAGGAACTTTGGTGGGTAAAGGGTAAAAAGTTGCTGCATTTAAATTATAGAATTCCCTTCCACAAGATGTAATGGCAGTCACCAGCTTGGAGGACCATCCAAGCAGACGAGACACATTCACAGAGGAAAAGACGCTCATCTACGGTTGCTCACGGCAGCTATGTTCCACCTCTCCTGTCAGGCAGGAGGCCTCTCAATACCAGTTGCAGGGAGGGTGTAGTTGTTGCACACATGTCTTGCTTGTGAGCTTCCCCATGGTGCCTGGTTGGCTGCTGTGGGAACAGGAATCTGGACTGGAGGGGCCTTTGCCTTGATCTAGTGTTTGGTTTGGTTTGGTTTGGATTAGTTGTTTATAAAATTTGTATGCACCCCTTCATCCATAGATCTCAGGGCGGTTCACAACATAAAATTGCAATATATAAACCGCAAAATACCTGGTCTATGTTCTTTAGTCATGCTAAGCTCAAAAGCCTTTACTTACACCCCCATTTTAGGGCAAAGCCCCTCCAGATAGCAGCTTCTATAAACAGTAGTTAAAGACACAAATCCTGTGTTTGTATGGCCACGGTAAATTTCTGTTTCTATGTTCACCTCTTTGGTTTTGAACTGCCCTTACTGGGCATCATTGTCACCATACCTCTGCTGATTTCTCTTGCTCGCTAAAGCTGAGCTTTGTTTTTCTTTTGTAGGAAGAAGAGCTTTCTCCATTTAACTTGGATGAGTTTGTTACCATGGATGAAGTTCTAGAGGAGGTGGACTCTCCCACTCAGCCCAGGAGAAACCCCGTACGGGGCAAAAGGAAGGATCACACCAAGAAAAGCCTTCCTTCTGAGCCGAGTTCCAAGAAAAGGAAGGGCAAGAGCTCTGCGCACGTTGATGAGAATGAGCTTTCCTTTGTTACTCTGGATGAGATTGGAGAAGATGAAGGTGGAATGTTGCAGGCTGAGCTTCTGAACTTGGAAGCCGTGCCAGATTCCCAGACTTTGGTCACGGTGGATGAAGTGAACGACGAGGAGGAGTTGATTGATGAAGTGATCAAAGATCCACAGTCACTTGTTACTTTAGATGAGATATCAGAGCAAGAAGACCCTAAGGATGCGTTCGCTTTAGGGGATAATGAGTCAGACCTTAAAGCAGAGCCCTTAGTCACCGTGGATGAAATTGGAGAAGTGGAAGAGATGCCGCTAAGTGAGCTGTCACATTTCAAGGTTGGCGAGGCCATAAAATCCAGGGAGGGTGAGAAGCAGGTTGTTGAGGATCCTGGAGAGGATCCTGGAGATTTCCTTTCTTCTCAGATCCCAGAAGATCCCAGCACTCTAGTTACCGTGGACGAGATCCACGAAGACATCGATGATCAGCATCTGGTGACTTTGGATGAAGTGGTGGAAGATGACGAAGACTTCCTGGCGGACTTCAATCGCTTGAAAGAAGATCTTAACTTTGTTACTGTAGACGAGGTTGGAAGCGAGGATGAGGAAGAGAGGAAAAGTGACTCTCCTCCCCCCGCAGAAGTGAAAGAGTCAGTTGCTGACAGTATATCGGGGGAAGAGGTTGTCATGGCAGTAGCTGTACCAGAAGAGGATGTGGCCAAGCCAGAAGAAGCTGGAACTCCAGGTGAATCTCTGGCCAAGAAGAGAGAGCAGGCCTCGAAGGAACAACTTGAAGGAACTGAGGCTCAGGCAGAGGAGCCTCAAGAGGAGACCTGCATTTCTGTGGCTGCCACAGTTGACAAGCCGGCTGCCTTAATAGACACAGAAAAGGATGAAGAAACAAGCCGGACGCCTGAAGCTGACACAGGGTGTGAGCAGCCAGTGGCAGGTAGGAACGGAGTTATGTCTTAACATGGCTCAACCCCATGGAAGAGGTGAAAGCCACCTGAGCAAAAGTGTCAGAATTATATATGCAACCTTCTACTTGCAGAACCAATATTGAACCAGGCAGAAATGCCAGATAGCGAGAGCAGTATGAGGGAGGACCAGCAACCACCTGGTGAGATTTATTTACTTGAGTCTTGCATGTCTCTCCTGCTTTTCCTTCCAGGAGCTCAAGAGGGCAGGCAAGTTGCTTCTCTCCCCATTTTGATCCTGTGAGGTAGCTTCAGGCTTCAGGCTGAGAGACTTGACTGGCCCAAGCTCCCCTAAAGAGCTTCATGGGGATTTGAACCCTCCTCTAGCTCAGAGTCTGACACACTTGCCACACTGGAGACTCATGCAAAGATGAGTTCCTGCGTGATGTACCTCTCAGTTAGGCGTGTTGCAAGAAAGGAACTCTATTGTTTCTCTTTCCACTAATCTGAGCTCATGCAAACTCCTTTAAGAGTCTCTAGGTGCCACTGAACATAGGCTCTCCTGAGAGCGATGGCCTATTAGAAACATATTACCAAGAGGTCCACACTAGGCAAATTTGGAGTTCCAGGCAGGACCCATGAAATTCCTTGCAGCTTGGGCCCTGCATGCCTTAGTCTCTGTGTCCCATTTATAGTCCCTGAAGTTGCCTTGTACACTCATAGTGTGACAAAGGCTTTAGGCATGTTAGTGCTGGCATGGGGGACCTCCAGCCTGCGGGCCCACAAGGCTTTTGTCTGGAAACGTACTTTGCATGATTTTCTTGTACGATTCTCTGAATGGGTTTGGTTGTCTGGATGCAGAATTTTGAGAAATGTTTGTCAAAATGAAAAGAAGGGAAGTCTTCATTTTGAAGACCACAGTTCTGCATGAATTAAAAAGATGAAGCTCTTAAACTTCTTATGTTTGGCAATGATTATTAGTCCTTACTGATAATGCAACTCAAACTGTTGTTAGTTCCTCAAGATCTGAGGAAGAGTAACTGAGCTGTCTGACATTTATGCTGAACTAGAGCCGGATAGTCGTGGAGAGGGTGCTGTTGTTAGAGAAGCTGATACGGAAGTTGAAGAAAGCTCTGCATCCACTGCCAGTGAGGAGAAAGCAGGAGAAAATGTGCAGATGCCTTCCTCAGATGTGAGTGTTTCTATGGCAGACAGTCAGGCCACGGCCACAGCAGAACTGGACACAAAATCTGAACCTCAAGACCAGGTTCCCAGTGCAGATTTGAAGGAGGAGAGCTGCAGTGAGGTGACGTCTTCACAACCTTCTGAGAAGCCTGAAAAAGGTAGGAGCCAGAAAGCAGTTTTGTAGTTTTTATGTCCTTGGTTTGAGTTAGGTGAAAGCTGACAGAACAGCCCAACAGATGCTTGCAGTTGTTTCTATCAGGTAGTCTCTCCAAACCGTTCAGCACCTCAGGCATGGTGCATCTGTGTGGCTAAGAGACGGAGCTATGACTCAGGAAGGCCATGGCTCACATTCATTTTTGAATCTACCTTGAACTCACTAAGGGGCCTTTGGTAAGCCACACCCTTCGCCTTCATCCTCCCAGCCACAGTATGGGAACAATAATACTGACTTGCCTTATAAAATTGTAAGCACTGCAACATCGTTATCCTCATCACTGTTGCTATTTGTCGTAATGGTATCACAGTCAGTGCAAGCCAATTTTGAATATCTGTATTTGCAAGTGGAGATGAAATTACTGCTTCAGATGCAGTGAGCAGGCGGTAAAGCTCCCAGTTCAAAAAAAAGCTGTCTAATGGGTTGCTTTAAGAGATATTGGCAAAGTAACCCGCCAGTGTCTCTCTGCTTGTGTTTGCTGAGCTCTTTCACATTCCACCTAGGGCCAGGAATTTATCAGGACCCCCCGTTTTATTGCTCAGGAGTAGGGAGGCACAATGGAGGTGGGGAAAAGCAATGCTCCTTGGCTTTCCTAGACCTCACTCCACAAGAGCCTCGCCCTGGTAGTGCGCTGGCCTGTGCTTGAGGAATAGAGCTCATGTAAGAAGCTGCTGCAAAGTTACTAACGACTGCGTCTGCACATGCTTACACAACCTCTGTTATGTGGGATCCGCAGAGGCTGGCTATATGGTACCAGATCCAGATAAGTTCTCCGTATTAACTTGTGAAGGCCTCCATTGCATGGGACCGTATCAACCATCTTGGATCCTGTGGTCAGCAAGGGGTGCTTATCTCATCATCCCACCAGCGAGCTCAGTCAGCTGCGTGGTGACGCAAGAGAGAACTCTTCCTCTGGAGGCATGGAGGGCAGTAACTCTGATGGGTTTCCACCAGCAAGTAAAGACAATGTTCTCCCAGGCATTTGGAATAAATTAGTGAATGTCTCTTACTTGGTTTTAGTGATTGCTGTTAAGGCTGAAAGAAATGCTGTATCCTCAGCCCTGCTGTATACTTCAGATCAGGCACCCCCAAACTTGGCCCTCCAGATGTTTTTGGGACTACAACTCCCATCATCCGTAGCTAACAGGACCAGTGGTCAGGCATGATGGGAACTGTAGTCCCAAAACATCTGGAGGGGCAAGTTTGGGGGTGCCAGCTTCAGATGATTCCTGTGTGTTTTTAATATGTTGGAAACTGCCCTCTGATCCCCATGCGTCGTGGAAAGCGGTCTGCAGTTTTGAAAGCGAAGCTAAATGCGAGCCCCAGTGGGTCGAAAATTTAAAGAGAGAGATTAGAGCTAGGATTAGGTTGAGGTTATGAAGGGGTTCAGGTGAAGCAGGCAGACAAGAAATCTAACGAGCCAAGCCACATGGGCATCCTTGGAGACCCTTCTCTGAGCATCCTCACCTGGTGTGGCATAGCCAGTGACTGTGAGGGGAAAGGGCCTTTTCAGTAACACCCACCACTGAGTCAGTGTCAAATAGGGGTGTCCTGACACTGAGGACTCGATTGCTGAAGGCAGCCCTGTTTTGGGAAGCTTTTAATGTTTGATGTTTTATTCTGTTTTTAATCTCTTGGGAGCCACCCACAGTGTCTGGGGAAACGCAGCCGGGTGGGTGGAGGTATAAATAATAAATAATAATAATAATAATAATAATTATTATTATTATTATTATTACAGGTACAGTGGTCTGGTTTGCATGTAACATTAAAACCAGATTCTGGCTTAGCTTGACTCTGTAGGCATGCTGGTGCGTGGAGCGAGAACCAAACTGTTTTGTCTCTCCTCCTCTCCTGCTGCTGCATTTCCCTACAAAGTGAAAGCTTTGCTTAGTGTTCTGCGCAAACCTGGGGAGACAAATTTGGGTTTGCCTAGGGTTGCACATAATCATGGTTTAGCTCCTAGGGGCGGGGGGGGGGGGGCAAAGCAGCTGCTGTATTCCTGCTGTGTACCAGCACAGTCTCTTATTCATGCTTCTCCGTAGTTTATTTTTATATGTGAACATGGCATTGTTACTATACTGCATCTCCTGGGGGGGAAATAGGTATGCTAATTAAAATGTTGCTCTTATAGATTTAACTGACTCAGAATGCGAGGAACCAGAGTCTAAACGGAGAAAAACAGATTCTTCAGAGAAATGCAAGGCTCCAAGCCAGTTGAAAGGTAAGATCGTGTTACGTTCTAAAATAACAAGCACTTCAAACTTCTTATCACCTGCTTCCTATTTAACTATTTACTAATTCAGCGGTAATTTGTGGTGAATCTTTTGATCTGTCCCCACATTTGGGATGTAATAGAGTTGGGAGTTGGTGTTGCTGTTGCTCTTTAAGCAAATGAAGCAGGGTTTTTTTGTCTTGGTTTTGCTCTAGTATGGTCCTATGGTTTTGCTCTATGTGTGGTCCTGCATCCACGTGTGGTATCCTGTGGAAGTGACCTGAGGACTTCTTTCTGTGTTTTGCATGACAATATTAACAGTGACATGAATCTTACAGTTTGTTACCTGTGATAAAATTAGCAATTTATCCAACTGCTTCCTAAATACCTGTCATGGATACAGAGCCTATCCATCTCCTGAAGTGCCCCTATATCTCTCTAATACATCAGAACTAGCATAAATCAGTGTTTCCCAACCTTGTGCCTCCAGATGTTTTTGGCCTACAACTCCCATCATCCCTAGCTAGCAAGACCAGTGGTCAGGGATGATGGGAGTTGTAGGCCAAAAACATCTGGAGGCACAAGGTTGGGAAACACTGGCATAAATCAATTTTAAAAAGCTTAAACAGCCCAAGTAGCATAAATAACCAGACCTAAATAGCATAATTAACAAAGCAACGTAAATACAAAAAACAGTATAAACCGCTTAAGCTACATACAGAGGTAACATAGCACAATTAAGCTAAGTATTATAATTACATGGCAATGCTAGGTCATCTGAAATTATGGTTTATAGGTATAGTAGTTATGAAAACTGTCTTAAGCTTCAATGCTTTCTGAATCATTGTCACAAAAGGAAATAGATAACTTTTGCATTTGTAAAGGGAATCTTCTGGTTGTTGTGGCCTTTTGTGTCATTTTCCCTCTTTTGCCCCTATCTGGGCAAAATAAAAGGATGACTTGGATTTGCACTTGTTAATGTGTGTGCCCTTTCTCTTTTAAGATTTGGATTTCCTTGTTCCAAAAGCTGGCTTTTTCTGTCAGATCTGTTCCTGTTTCTGTGTGGATGAAGCATCCATGAAAACCCATTGCCAATCTCAGCTCCACAAGGAAAATATGGAGGTAGTACTTACTTGTTATCTTTTGTGCTTCCTTCTGGTGAATGAAATGTTTTTATTGAAAAATGGAAGTCCATTTCTCCTGGAGTGTGACATCTCAGGCACTAGGAGGGCATTGGGGGCCTTTGTAAATCAGATAATTGTGGAATTGTGAAGTCGGTAGGGACCACAAGGGTCATCTAGTCCAACCCCCTGCAATGCAGGAATCTTTTCCCAACGCGAGGCTCGAACCCACAGTTGGGAAAAGAGTTATGCTCTACCAAGTGAGCTGTTCCAGGCTTATGCAAAAACCATGCCATGTTTCTGTCCCAGGAGGTCAAACTTACTTATATGTGGTATTATCTCCAGATTCTCTGTACATATACACACATGCATATAAAAGAGTGCAACTGATCCTAGCAGCAGTGCGCTATGAGGGGCTCATTAATCTCGGGGCAAACTGTACTTTAGGGACGCAGGTGGCACTGTGGGTTAAACCACAGAGCCTAGGACTTGCTGATCAGAAGGTCGGCGGTTCGAATCCCCACGACGGGGTGAGCTCCCGTTGCTCGGTCCCAGCGCCTGCCAACCTAGCAGTTTGAAAGCACCTCCGGGTGCAAGTAGATAAATAGGACCGCTTACCAGCGGGAAGGTAAACGGCGTTTCCGTGTGCGGCTCTGGCTCGCCAGAGCAGCGATGTCACGCTGGCCACGTGACCCGGAAGTGTCTCCGGACAGCGCTGGCCCCTGGCCTCTTAAGTGAGATGGGTGCACAACCCCAGAGTCTGTCAAGACTGGCCCGTACGGGCAGGGGTACCTTTACCTTTACCTTTACCTGGCGGGAGGGTAAACGGCGTTTCCGTGCGCTGCTCTGGTTCGCCAGAAGCGGCTTAGCCATGTTGGCCACATGACCCGGAAGCTGCACGCCGGCTCCCTCAGCCAATAAAGCGAGATGAGCGCTGCAACCCCAGAGTCGGCCACGGCTGGACCTAATGGTCAGGGGTCCCTTTACCTTTTACCTTTTAAAGTATACTTTAATGCCAGTTTTAAATGCATTTTAACTCTTATTTCCAACAAGTTTACTTTTTAATGTTGCAAGCAGCTTTGAGCCCCGTTTTGGAAGAAAAGTGGTATGTAGGTATGTTGAATAAATAATAAACCTGATTTGGGGGTCTGTGACATTTTAGAAGTTGAAGGTCCTGCCCACTTCCTACCCAGTCTCCTAACGCCCAGATTCCCAAGGCTAGAGTGTCCTATCATGCTGGCCAGTCTTCTCTGTGCAGTCACACATATGGGTCCAGAGCCAGTGCAGACATCATTTTGAACTTTCTAGAGCCAGGCTAGCGTTTGGCAGGCTGCCCACCCCCACCCTCAGGGCTTTGCCCCTTTCCTAAATAAACCAGCCAGCAACCAGGGAAGTGGAATGTCGCCTGAGCGATGGCATTAAAGCACCCCCCTCAAAAACCTGAGGAGGTTCTCAGTCGCTGCAAAAGAGTTTGTTTCTGTGTTTCTCTGCAGAAATTCATGATCAAGAGTACAGCGGAGGAAAAGAAAAAGGAGGGTGACGGGGAAGCCAAGGAGCAGAGCTCGAGGTGATACGAAGATAGGAAGAGCCTCCCCAAACTTCACTTAGGGTCCAGTCAGTTCTGTGTATCGTGTTCATGTTTCCTTTTGTTCCTTTGAAGATTTCCATGTGGTATACATGTTGTATATAGTTTATTCAGTATAGGTGGACTGATCTGAATAATGCGGTGGCTCTGGGTTGCTGTTTGCAGTGATGCTGGTTGGGTTCGAATAAATGTTCCTACTGTGCTGCTGGCACAGATGTACACGGCGTTTGTTTTTTATCAGCTCAACGCTGCCTGTTCTGGTGTGTTGAAAAGCCAGACTTTGTGTCGCTGACAGATGTCTCCTGTCTGAATCCAGAAGATGTAGAGAATCACTGTTGCTCAGGGCTAATGTAGTAACAGTTTTAGTCTGTTGCAACAAAACAGCCTTGTATCACCTTAAAGACCAGCACATCTTTGGTGACAGGAGCTGCTTGCTGAGTATAGAGACAGAATATGACAAAGAACAGAATCACCGCCTCCATGGTTTTCTTTAGCGTCATGTTTCCAGTGTCGGAATGGAAGACAAAGCTGCATAAATGCTGTGTTGCCTCTCCCAAAAGAAAGCCGGATCTCAGAAGGAAATTTCCCTAACTCAAGAGTTCTTTCTCATTCTTTAATTTTCAAAAATGTACAGTCTATAAAAGCACATGGGTAATGTTCAGGAAGAAAATGAATTTAATTTGCAAGTGTCTGAATTAAGACTGAGCACCTTGAGGAATTCCTAGGTGGTTTTAATTATTTGTGGTAGATAATAAGACATTTAATTGATTCAGTTTTGCTGTATTTAACTATTGCTGAGTATTCTGAAAGGGGACGAGAGAAACCCATAATGTGTTGCCAAGTTGCAAATGCTTTTATTTAGAGAATGCAACTTTCTTACCAGAACACTATATGTGTAATTCTAATTTAGTCTTTGTGCCATCCTGGTAATAAAAATCACACACACCCTGCAAAAAAATACATTTTATTTTTTTTTTGTTTCACCAGAAAGCTCGGAATTCCAGTAGTCAAAAGATAAGTTTGTGCTGCAGTTCTATACTCCGTTAGCTGCGAGTTGAGAGCAACCTGTTGGATCAAGCCGGTGGCCCATCGAGTTCAGCATCCTGCTCTCAGGGTGACTCCCCTGATGACTGTGGGAAGCCAGCAAACAGGATCTGAACACAGCAGCACTCGGCTCATCTGCAGTTCCCAGCAACTAGTATTCAGAGACAGAGAGCCTCCCACAGTGATCTAGCATACACTGAACTCAGTGGGACTTACATCTGAGTAGACTGGCTTAGGATTGTGCTGTTTCTTTGTCCTGAGGATGATGATGATGATGATGATGATGATAATAATAATAATAATAATAATAATAATAATAATAATAATAATTATACCCTGCCCAACTGGCTGGGTTTCCCCAGCCACATATTTGCTTCCCTTCCCCCCCCCCCAAAAAAATATATATATATATTCAAAAGCTAGAGGTTCCTTAGTTGGATGTTTGCCATTCTCTGAACATCCTGTCTGATTTGCAGACATGTTCACGTGCTCCTCTTTTTCTAACAGGTACATTTAGGCAGCTTGCACATGTTTTTTGTTTTTTGTTTTTTTATTGATTGTATTGCACATGCACACAAATCAAAATGCACAAACCTAAACAAAAGAAGAAGAAATACAAATGCTTATGTAGAGAGAGCAAAAAAGAAAAGAATAAAAGCAGAAACTCCAGAAAGGAAGAAAGAAGTAAGAGATATAAATATATGCCTCTCGTAAGCACATTTAGATCTTGTTTTTTAGTATATGTGCTGCCGAAGCGAGCACAGCACATTTAGATCTTGAAAAAGACAAAGAAAGAAAAGGAAAAAGGGAGCATACATAAAACAACATTAGTTCGTTCTTCAATAAACTAAGACATTTAAACAAAAAAAGAAAAGCATTTTATTATGGTCTTCCGCCAACTTCACAACAGTTCATTCTTTCTAAGCAGCTTGCAAATGTTATGGACCCTCTGACCAGTTTCAATGGGTATGAAGGCCACTTGCCAGCAGTAGGCAGTGCCAGAAACAAAAGTGGGTGACCTTTGTCTAGTCACCCTGAGACATGGCATGACTTCCCCTGGACAGATGAATACAAACTATTATTTACACACAAAACTACACAATTGCCACAAATTTTTAATCTTTTGGGATATAGATTTGGGACAAACACCACATTTGGTGCTGTTCATCACACGTGATAAGAACTTTCGCCCTGGGATGTGGGCTGGTTGCTATTAGTACCCAGTGCCACTTTTGGGGACATCCAGTCTAGAAGCTGAAAAGGGTTGACTTGGTTCTTTCTTCTAAAATGTAAGCTGGCGCTGCGTTTCATGACCCTATAAAACCTGGAATCGTTCTGCCAGGATCTTCCAGCCATGGCAGCTTCTGAATCCTGTCTTTAGTTTCCGTTTCCACTGTTGAGAAAAGAGCCTGACTTTCGGTAACTAGAACAGTAACTCCCATATATCGGGGGGAGTGGCAGATGGGTGGGATGGGGGGAAATGTCGAAAGTATGCAGAGATACAAAAAATGGGAGCTTGAAGCAACCGAGTGTGGAATACTGACTTTTGACAGGGAGGTGGACTGAAAAGCAGGAGGTAAGGTAAGCGAACAGGCTGCCCTAATGCACATAGACATTAAAAGTGTAGGGGCAGCCTTATTCTCCGGATGGATCACTTCCTCATCCTCATTGAGAATCTACCTCAAAATGTTCCCAGGGACAGAAAAGGTCATTGAAGAAACCAATATATTTTAACGTAGCTGGGATCGGGTACCACTATGTCTGTCCCACCACAAAATGCCTCTAAAACGTGCACAGCCTGGAAGTCACTTTGGACTCACAGCTGTACATGGAGGCGTAGGTCAATTCTTTGTCCAGGGCAGCTGTCTCCCAGCTCCATCTGATACTCAGGTTGAGACCCTATCTGCCCGCCGACTGTCTCGCCAGAGTGGAGAAAGCTCTGGTTATCTCCCGCTTGGACTACTGCAATGCGCTCTGCGTGGGGCTACCTTGGAAGGTGACCTGGAAACTGCAACTAATCCAGAAGCCAGACTGGTGGCTGGGAGTGGCAGTCGAGACCACATAACACCAGTCCTGAGAGATCTGCATTGGCTCCAAGTTCGTTTCCGAGCACATTTCAAAGTGTTGGTGCTGACCTTTGAAGCCCTAAACAGCCTTGTCTCCGTATACCTGAAGGAACATCTCCATCCCTATCGTTCAGCCCAGACACAGGTCCAGCACCGAGGGCCTTCTGGCAGTTCCCTCATTGCGAGAAGCAAAGCTACAGGGAACCAGGCAGAGGGCCTTCTCGGTGGTGGCACCCGCCCTGTGGAATGCCCTCCCATCAGATGTCAAAGCGATAAACAACTACCTGACATTCAGAAGACATTTTAAGGCAGCCCTGTTCAGGGAAGTTTTTAATGTGTGACATTTTAGTATATTGCAGGAGCTGTGGCCAGGAGTCAGTGACTTAGCAGCACCTCTGCGGTTTTTACTGAAGGTATTAGACCCAACTACTGCAAATTTCCTTTCTATTCTGTCCCCGCATTACAGGTTGGACTGAGAGAATAAGGTAACAACCCTGAGTAGAAACCCAGATTATGCCAGATAAAGGTAGCCTCTTGCTGGCTCTGTGATTCTTTTCTTCGGGGCCAGCATCCAGGTTTTGTCCAGTTTTTACAGCCCAATTGTTTTCCCTTGTGTGTATTGATCTGAACCTGCAAGTCCAGAGGGACTACATTCTTAAGAGGGATATAAAAAGGTTCCATGCGACATGGAAAGGTACAGCTTTCCTTGCATCTGTTTCAGAGACGGTGGCAATTAAATTATTTAATCATTTAACTAATCGCATCCCACAAAAAGCTCCCGAAGTGAGGCAACAATAAAAATGCATAGCAAAAATTTTCAAATCCTATACAGGCTTGAAGAAGGTAAAAGGTAAAGGTACCCCTGCCCATACAGGCCAGTCTTGACAGACTCTGGGGTTGTGCGCCCATCTCACTTAAGAGGCCAGGGGCCAGCGCTGTCCGGAGACACTTCCGGGTCACGTGGCCAGCGTGACATCGCTGCTCTGGCGAGCCAGAGCCGCACACGGAAATGCCGTTTACCTTCCCGCTGGTAAGCGGTCCCTATTTATCTACTTGCACCCGGAGGTGCTTTCAAACTGCTAGGCTGGCAGGCGCTGGGACCGAGCAGCGGGAGCGCACCCCGCCGCAGGGATTCGAACCGCCGACCTCTCGATCGGCAAGTCCTAGGCGCTGAGGCTTTAACCCACAGCGCCACCGGTTTTCATTAGGCATAAGGGGGTACGCAGGGGTATGCATACCCCTAAACATTTTGTGAATCTTTGTACTTTTGTCAATTTACTATATTTTTCCTGATTTGAACTATGAAATGGTGATTTTCTTGAGTCAAAATGAGAGTACCCCTAAACATCTTTAAAGAAAAAAAGCATTGGGCGTAAGATTATCAGAAGAGGCGGCTGGATCAGACTGAAGGTCCATCTGGTAGTCCGGCATCCTGTTCTCTCAATGGCCAAATAAATGCCTGTGGGAAACCTTCCTCCTGTGGTTTCCAGCAACTGGTATTCTGGGATGGTAGCTGCTGATAGACCTGACTCCTCCATGACTCTGTAAAGTTAGTTTTCAGAGCTATCTATCACTGCTTTCTGTGGGAATGAGTTCCAGAACTTAATTATGTCATTCATGGTTTGCTTAATTCATTTTATCTCTCTGTTCATCCCCCACTTTAAAAAAGGCTCCCCGCGTGGTTTACAAATGTCCATGGTAACACAGTTCATGCCCTCAATCTTGCAATCTTAAGACACAACACAAAAGGAAAAGGCAATGGGAGGGAGGAAGGAAGAAGCGAACTCACTATCTCATAGTTACAAAATGTTTTGTAATGACCAACTGGAACTGAAAGATTTCAAGGCGAGGAGGAGCAAAATGTTGCAGATCCTTCAGCAGAGAATGGATAAAACAGTGAAAGAAGCATCTCAGAATTAAGGAACAGCTTGAAGAGGAATGGTTGAGAGAAAATCGAATGAGAAAAGCTGCTGCAAATGATACAGCTGGGAATGAGCAGGTTTCTGCAAAGAAATAAGTGACTGGTTTTAACAACACTCCTGTATGAATATATGCTGCAACATGATCTGGAATTATGTGCAGTTCTGATTGCCCCATTTAAAAAAAGGATATCGCAGCAGAGCCGGGAAACGGTGCAGGAAAGGGTAAAAAAAGTGATCAGGGAGCAGGAGCAAACGCCCCTACAAAGGAGCTTGTTGCATTTGCTTTTGCTTTTCAAATTTTTATTTTTGCATTTTCAAGTTTATATAGAATAAACAAAGGAAAGAAGATACGCCATCAAATAAAAACAAAAAATCCCCTTTGACTTCCCTCCCCCTCCTTATTGGTGGATCCTCATAAAGATTTTTCCCTCTGCATCTCTTCCCTAACTCTATTATAATTCAAATTTTTACTACAGGTTTTCTGTCAGCCCTACCAATGAATGTAATTGTTCACCATAGTTTTTCAAATAAATTATATACTCTCCCCATTCTTTAGTAACCTCAGCCTCTTCCTGGTCTCTAATTCTTCCTGTAAGTTTTGCTATCTCAGCATTGCTCATCAATTTTATCTGCCATTCTTCCTTGGTCGGAGTTGTACCATCTTTCCATCTGTTGCATTTCTGGTGCTAGAAAATGAGGCCATGAACAGGAACTTCAAAAATTTTGCACTATGTGGAGAAGGAGACTAGCCTCTCTCATAATATTAGAAATCCGTTATTAGACGACACACCTAGGATTCTGGGTTAAGGAAGCAAGAGCTGCTCCCTGCTTCTGAGAAAACAAAGCCTGTCTTTCAACTCAGATCTGCGCCCCTTGCCTTAAAACGAAACGCAGGCTCCTGCGTAGGCACAAAGCAGAAGTAAACAGGGACATGGCAATCTTCAATGTTGCAAAGCCAGGGGCTAACTTTGGATTGGGGGGAACTTGGTAAAAAGGGTCATTGGAAGCCAGATGGTATAGCATTACCTGAAGATTAGAGGTTGTGGAAACACAGAGGCAGGTGGTGCCCGTGTCATGGAATGACCTGGCCGAAATACGGGAAGCCCCATCAGCGTTGGCATTCCGCCCTGTGGAGGGAAGCATTTCCCTGAATTGAAATCCCTATGCCAAGAAAGAGAGAGAGAAAGAAAGAAAGAGTGAGAGAGAAAGAAAGAAAGGGAGAGAGAGAGAGAGAGAGAAAGAAAGAAAGAAAGAAAGAAAGAAAGGGGGAGAGAGAGAGAGAGAGAGAGAGAGAGAGAGAAAGAAAGAAAGAAAGAGAGAGAAAGAAAAAGAGAAAAAGAAGAGAAAGAAAGAAAGGGAGAGAAAAAGAAGAGAGAGAGGAGAGAGAAAAAGAAAAGAAAAGGGAGAGAGAGAGAGAAAGAAAGAAAGAAAGAAAGAAAGAAAGAAAGAAAGAAAGAAAGAAAGAGTGAAATAAAGCAGAAAGAAAAAAAGGGGAAGAGAAAGCTCTGAGGATGCTAATTTTTTAGCGTTTGACAGAAATGCCCAGAAAAGCCCAAGTTGTTTCCTAGGGAAGACGATGGGGATTCACACCTCACTAGTCCTAATATCTGTTTCAGTAAACGCAATCTAATAACCACAAGAGTCCCCAAAGTTTCTGCTCAGTCACCTTCGGCAGAGTGAGGAGTGGGGGGAATTTTCTGTGTACAATCTGCACTGAATCGATGAAAGGGAGAGAGAAAATGATTTATTTATCAAGGAGTTTGAGCACCCAATTTACTCCTTCGCCATTTTACCCTCGCCACAACCCTGTGAGGTTGGCTAGGCTGAGAGGCAGAGGCCATCTCCCACCACCCTTCTGTGTAATACCCCTCCCCACCCTCTCACTAAGGGTCTGGTGATTTCTGTTTCAGTGTACAGTGGTACCTCAGGTTACAGACGCTTCAGGTTACAGACTCCACTAACCCAGAAATAGTACCTCAGGTTAAGAACTTTGCTTCAGGATGAGAACAGAAATCATGCTCTGGCGGCGCGGCAGCAGCAGGAGGCCCCTTTAGCTAAAGTGGTGCTTCAGGTTAAGACAGTGGCGTAGCGTGGGGGGTGCAGGGGGGGCCGGCCGCACCGGGCGCAACATCTGGGGGTTAGGGTTAGGGGGCGCAAATCCATGGGTTAGGGGGCGCAATTACTTGCCTTGCCCCGGGTGCTGACAACGCACGATACGCCACTGGGTTAAGAACAGTTTCAGGTTAAGAACGGACCTCCAGAAAGAATTAAGTACTTATCCCGAGGTACCACTGTATCTGAAGAAGTGTGCATGCATACGAATGCTCATACCACGAACAAACTTAGTTGGACTTAGTTGGTCTCTAAGGTGCTACTGGATATATATATATATATACATACATACTGCGTCAGACCAACACAGCTGCCTACCTGAATCTAGAACCAAGAGGCCGCTATACTTCAAAATAAATTTGCACTCGCTAGAAACATAACCACCCAACCAAACCCCACCTGACCCTCCCCCTCCTCCCTCCTTTTCTTCTTCTTCCTAATTATTTAAAACAATTCATAAACCAAGAACTCATACATTGACCACTAAGAATGAAACATACGTTGTAGATATTTTCCCACATTTATTATGCTATTTTTGTGATATACAAATGACATGAGAAAACTTGGTACACTTATTTGCATAACTTTATTCTTGTTTATAAAACCAGAGAGAGAGAGAGAGAGAGAGAGAGAGAGAGAGAGAGAGAGAGAGAAGTTAGTCATCAGAGAATCTAAAATAAAAAAATTGCACTCATCAGATGCTGTGATTCAGTTAACCAACCAAGTAATGTTGGGGGGGGGGTGTACATTTGTTAGGAGAAAAACGGCTCATGAAGATGCTTATATGAGTCACAAAATTGTGTGTCTTAAGGGAAATTCCCACTGAAAAGCTGTCAAATTTTCACAAAGAAATTAAAAAGCAATTGCAAACTGACGTGGAAATGTGGCCGGATAAATCAGAAATGGATCTGGACACATTTGTCTATCTCTTTGAACTTTTCCTGTCTTGATGCGATGACCTAAAGGCCAGCGCTGGAGTGTCCAGTTGTCTGAAAACGAACGCCAATGTCTTTGCAGGCCCTCTTGGCTTTGGAGCTGGCCAGGGCTGGTGTCCCTTTAAGAGCTCCATCTGTTTGTCACTGGAGCTGGAGCCAAGCTGCTCTGCCAGCTCCAGAGCAGGAGGGAGACGGGCCTGAACTGTAGGGAAAGCAAACATCCCAGAGGACGGGCCAGATCCGAGGCGAGGAGGGGGAGGAAAGCCTCTGGGCCTCCCAAAATGTTGCGGGTCTTCGTCCTCCACGCACAGAACGTCCAGACTCCGGATACGGATATCAGCGATGCTTATTGCTCCGTGGTGTTTGAAGGTAAGGAGGAGGCAGGATGAGTTTGCAACTACAGGGGCCGAGACGAGGGAAGCAGAGGTGCAGGGCAGAGAGAGCACCCAAGGGTGCTGGTGGGGAGGACACCACCTCTCTCTCTCCCATTCTCAGGGGCCAAAGGGGATTTGGAGAGGGACGCTTGGGGCTGTTTCTATTTGCAGGTTGCTGAATGTGGTACAAGCAAGAAATCAATCCCTGTACACATCTGCATAAACCTCAGATCTCCAGGGAGGTCTGTGACTTTTTCGTTTAGAGGAAAAGAGAATCAAGACGTGGTTAAAGGTAAAGGGATCCCTGACCATTAGGTCCAGTTGTGACTGACTCTGGGGTTGCGGCGCTCATATTGATTTCAAGGGAGGCATGTACAGCTTCCGGGTCATGTGCCCAGCAGGACTAAGCCGCTTCTGGCGAACCAGAGCAGTGCATGGAAACGCCGTTTAGCTTCCCGCTGGAGCGGTACCTATTTATCTACTTGCACTTGACGTGATTTTGAACTGCTAGGTTGGCAGGAGCTGGGACCGAGCAACAGGAGCTCACCCTGTCGTGGGGATTTGAACTGCCAACCTTCTGATCGGCAAGCCCTAGGCTCTGTGGTTTAACCCACAGCACCACCCGCGTCCCAAGGCGTGGTAGAAGTTTATAAAAAGTCTGCATGTCATGGGGAAAATGGGTGCAGAGAAATTTTCCTCCCTCCTATCCCTAGAACTTGGGGACACCTGGCAAGGGTGAATGTTGGAAGGTTCAGGAGAGATACAGTCCACGCAGCTCGTAGTTAAACTGTGGAACTCCCTCCCACAAGAAGTGTGATGGCCTAGGCAGCTTTACGAGAGAACTGTACAAATTCCCAGAGGAGAGGGAGATTGGTGGCTACTAGCCAGGCCAGCTAAGTTTCTCCCTTTGCAGTTGGAGACAGCAAGGCTTCCAAAAACCCGCGGCTGTAAACCCCGGGAGGGAAGAGGGCTCTGGTGCTCAGATTTTTCTTGCAGGTTCCCCAAAGGCAGTGCTCAGCAAACATTTTCAGCAGGGGGCTGGTCCACTGTCCCTCAGACCTTGTGGGGGGCTGGAGTATATTTTTTGGGGGAAATGAACGAATTCCTATGCCCCACAAATAACCGAGAGATGAATTTTAAATAAAAGGACACATTCTACTCTCGTAAAAACATGCTGATTCCTAGACTGTCCGCAGGTCGGATTTAGAAGGCGATTGGGCTGGATCCAGCCCCTGGGCCTTGGTTTGCCTAAAAGGCAAAGGTAAAGGGACCCCTGACCGTTAGGTCCAGTTGCAGACGACTCTGGGGTTGCGCGCTCATCTCGCTTTATTGGCCGAGGGAGCCGGCATTCAGCTTCTGGGTCATGTGGCCAGCATGACTAAGCTGCTTCTGGCGAACCAGAGCAGTGCACGGAAATGCCGTTTACCTTCCTGCTGGAGCGGTACCTATTTATCTACTTGCACTTTGACATGCTTTGGCGTGCTTTCAGACTGCTAGGTTGGCAGGAGCAGGGACCGAGCAATGGGAGCTCACCCTGTCACGGGGATTCGAACCACTGACCTTCCGATCGGCAAGCCCTAGGCTCTGTGGTTTAGACCTACCCATGCCCAAAGGCGGCTGCTCAGCCCCGGTGAGAACAGGAGGCTAGACTAGATGGGCCGTTGGGCCTGATCCAGCTGGCTCTTAGGAGGTGTGTCCCCTGCTCATCCGCAGCCAAACTTCATGGTCCCAAAGTCCTCCATCCTGGTGCAGTTGCTCAGCCTGCGAGAGAAACAATATTTGTGGAGAGTCTCTGCCAGGTCCAGAAAGGAAATGGGACCCCAGGAAGCGGCTCAATCCAGCCCAAGTTTAAAGTTCTGTGTTGGGCATTTGCCTTGTGAAATCATAAAAATGCTCAATTGTGGCTGTGTCCATTCGCTGTGTTTCTGCTTCAATGCAATGTTAAGGAACCTGCCTCTCTTTCTTTGGAATGGCTCAGAGGACCAGCCCTACCATTGGGAAAGGGGGAGCAGCTGATTTTGGCTATTGCTCAGTCTTATTTTCATCATAATTGTTGCGTTTCCACGGCCAAGGAGAGGCAACATCAAACTTGGCTTGCCCCTTGGGTACTTTGCATTTGGGCTGGGAGGGCAGGGGATTGGATCTCCTGCCTCGGGCAGCAGAAAGCCTTGGCTGGGGCCACTTGAGGTGTTGCGCATGCGCATTCAGGTGCTGTGCATGGACTGCACCACGTCAGACCGCAGGGGGCTCAGATGATGTAAGGCAGGACCGCGTGGTAACTGTATGTTGCTGTGGTCCTTTCCTGCATCCCAGGGCATCTAGAATGCTTCTCCCTTACATGCTAGCTTTCTCTGTGCGGGGATTTTATTTGGGCTTTAATTCATTTGACGCCTCCCTCCCTTTCCATATTCCAAAGGGGGTGGGGGTCACCCTCCTGCATCTGAGGCTACAGATTTGCTGCTGCTGAGCTCTTTCACAAGGAAAAGCAAAACAGGATCTGGGTCAGTGAAGACCAAAGGGGTCATCATCACCCAGCTACATCTCTCTGGCAGTATTTTAAGGAAGTCTGATGACTGATTTGTTATGTACGTCGTAAAATATATACCCAATTTATTGGCTATAATGTCAGAGCAACCGACGGTTGAATCCTATTACGTTTTTATGTGTGTGTGTGTGTGTGTGTGTGTAACTTATGAGTTAGTGAAACCAAATGCCCCCCTTACTTTATTTATTCATTTATATCCATTTCATAAAATGTATACGCTACTAGACTGCAGACGGAAACCTCAAAGTGGTTTGTGAAAAGATAAAACGAGAAAATCGAGGGGGAAATTTCAATAGTTTGAAACATACAGAAAGTTAAAATTACGAAAAACGGTTAAGACCCGCATTTTATTTCTAAGCTTCCAGGAAGGCTTGTCTAAACAAGAGTGTTTTGAGCAGGTGCTGGAAAAAGTGCAGTGAGTGAAGGCACCTGCTTGAGATCAATTGGCGGGGAGTTCCAAAGGACAGGTGCTGCCACGTTACTGGAGCTAATTCTTCTAAACGCTAAATGGGAATTATTTGGGATGTGTGCTAGTGCCTGTTCTGGTCCCAGTTGTTAGGGGCTTTATATGCTAATAGGCGTCCTGGGAAAAGGATCCCACGGGGGGAGAGAGAAGGGAGGGGTCTGTTTAGGGAAGCTTTTAATGTCTGATGTTTTATCGCTTTTTTATTATTATCCTTAATTCTTTTGGGAGCTGCCCAGAGTGGCTGAGGAAACCCAGCCAAATGGATGGGGTATAAATAATAAATTATTGTTATTGTTGTTATTATGCCTGGCATGTGGCAGTGACCAATTTTCTTACCCCTGCATGGCCACAGTTAACTTCCCTCCAGGCTCAGCTTGGAATAAGCAAAGGCGGAAGGAAGAGAGTGTCTCTGCGCATGTGCAGAGGGCTGTGTCTCATGGAGAAGCCACAGTCTGTGGCTGAGAGGGTTTCAGAGGAGGTGGTAACATAGCATTATGAACAAACAGCAGAATGTAACATTAATAATAATAATAATAATAATAATAATAATAATATTACTTATGCCCTGCCCATCTGGCTGGGCTTCCCCAGCCACTCTGGGCAGCTTCCAACAAAGTATTAAAATACAGTAATGCATCAAACATTAAAAGCTTCCCTAAACAGGGCTGCCTTCAGGTTTATTTGATGTAATAAACCAGAAATGGAAGTTGGGGGAAGTCAACGGGGGGGGGGGATGGGAAAATGAATGTTAAGTAATTATATTGCATATTTGTTATGAGAAAAGAAAATTAATTAAAGTTATTTATTAAAAAGAGAGTGTTTCAGAGGGTCTCCGGTCCTCCTCATAATCGGAGAGACTGGATCCTGCCCAGGGTATTTGGCAGTAGGAGCTGCAGATGAGAAACATAACCTCCCCAGCACCGCCACACCCTGCTCTTTTTATAGTTTCCTCCTTGCCGTCATGCAGCGCCTTTGGATCCTGGCCCCAGCACCTGTTTGGCCAGCGGGGGCTGGGATGGCTGACCTGGCAGAACTCCCTCTGTGTCACAGAAGCGCCCGCAAGTGCCCAGGGCTTAGTGGCCGCTTTGCAGAGGAGGAGAACATGAGAGGAGCAAGAGATTTTTGATGGTGGAACAGGCTCTCCTTCCTTGGAGTTTTTGAAGCAGAGGTTAGGTCATAGCTGTCAACTTTCCCCTTTTCTTGCAAGGAATCCTATTCGGAATAAGGGAATTTCCCTTTTAAAAAAGGGAAACGTTGACAGCTGTGGGTTGGGTGGCCCTCTGTCAAGGGTGCTTTAGCTGAGATTCCTGCATTGCAAGGGGGTAGAATCCTAGAGGGTGATTAAAAATAAATATTTATTTGGTTTTTCAGATTAAAACTTTACAGTCACATATCAAACATATCAATAAGATTCCATGGAATCTCCCAGACTTCCCTCCTCCCTTTTGTGGGTCTATTGTTGATCATTTCCTCCCGCATCTTTCATGATGATCCAGATCTTTTACATCTCCACTGTGTCCAAAATTCACCATTAATCTACAAGTGTCATACCAATCCTACTAACGATTTTAACTGTTTGCAATGCTCTTTAAGATAAGTTATAGATTTCCCCCATTCCTTATTAGATAGATATATAAGACCAGCTTTTCAAACACACTTGGGGGGTACAATCCCAGGAAAGCAACATTTAAAACAACGTACAACAATAAATTTAAAAATTATAAATGCGATAAGAGTATAAACACTTAAAACTTTAAGATAAGCTACTGCAGACAGATGACCCAGCGTCACCCCTGGAACCGAGTTTGGGGATTTTATTAACAAACTAGTTTGGGTCGGGGGATGATCTGCGCCTACAGATCTGTACACAGAATCTGGCGATCATCCGTGTTGTCTTCTGATCTTTGCCTTACAGGAAAAGGTCAAATTTTTGCTTCAATTCCTTATTTAAATTCTGGTCTTCCTGATTTCTGATTCTTCCGGTCATTTTTGCCATTTCAGCATAATCCATCCACTTCATCGGCCATTCTTCTCTGGTCAGGACTTTATCTTCCTTCCATCTCTGGACCAATAACGTCCGCGCAGTCGTGGTCGCAAGCCTAAATAGTCTTTTCTGCTCCCTTGAGATCCTACAATGCTAGAGTTGGAAGGGGCACGGAGGGTCATCTAGTCCAACCCCTGCAGGGCAGGAATCTCAGCTCAAGAATCCCTGACAGACGGCCACCCAATTTCTTCTTCAAAACCTCCAAGGGAGGAGACTGAAAATGGCGCCATATGTCCTTGCCAAAACAATCACTATGAACTGCCCTGAGACCTGCAGGTAGGGTAGTATATAAATTCAATTAATAATAATAATGTAGAACTACTCCAAGGGACGCAGGTGGCGCTGTGGGTTAAAGCCTCAGCGCCTAGGACTTGCCGATCGAAAGGTCGGCGGTTCGAATCCCTGCGGCGGGGTGCGCTCCCGCTGCTCGGTCCCAGCGCCTGCCAACCTAGCAGTTCAAAAGCACCTCCGGGTGCAAGTAGATAAATAGGGACCGCTTACCAGCGGGAAGGTAAACGGCGTTTCCGTGTGCGGCTCTGGCTCGCCAGATGCAGCTTTGTCACGCTGGCCACGTGACCCGGAAGTGTCTCCGGACAGCGCTGGCCCCTGGCCTCTTGAGTGAGATGGGCGCACAACCCCAGAGTCTGTCAAGACTGGCCCGTACGGGCAGAGGTACCTTTACCTTTTACCTTAGAACTACTCCAGTGTCATCATTACAAGTCGTCCTCAACCTTCCGAGGGAGACTGTTCTGCTAGGGTTGGCCTAGATGATCTCCGGGGTCCCTTTCCCACTCTGCAATTCTGTGATTCTATGATAAGAAGAGGCTGCTGGATCAGGCCAAGGGGACCCCGTCCAGACCACCTTCTCACCAATGGAGAACCTGCAAGGAGGACCTGAGCGTCCTTTCCTCTCCTGTGGTGTCCAGCAACTGGGGTTCAGAATATTAATAACAATAACAATAATAATTTATTATTTATACCCCACCCATATAGGGATGTGGGTGGCACTGTGGGTTAAACCACAGAGCCTAGGACTTGCCGATCAGAAGGTCGGCGGTTCGAATCCCCGCGACGGGGTGGGCTCCCGTTGCTTGGTCCCTGCTCCTGCCAACCTAGCAATTCAAAAGCACGTCAACGTGCAAGTAGATAAATAGGTACCGCTCTGGCGGGAAGGTAAACGGCGTTTCCGTGCGCTGCTCTGGTTCGCCAGAAGCGGCTTAGTCATGCTGGCCACATGACCTGGAAGCTGTACGCCGGCTCCCTCGGCCAATAAAGCGAGATGAGCGCCGCAGCCCCAGAGACGGCCATGACTGGACTTAATGGTCAGAGGTCCTTTTACCTTTACCTTTACCCCGCCCATCTGCCTGCATTTCCCCAGCCACTCTGGGTGCTCCCAACTGAAATAATAATAATAATAATAATAATAATAATAATAATAATAATTTATTTATTTATACCTTGCTGATCTGGCTGGGCTTCCCTAGCCACTCTGGGCGGCTCTCAACCGAATATTAAAAACATAATACAGCATTAAACGTTAAAAACTTCCCTTCAGATGTCTTCCAAAAGTCAGTTGTTTATTGACTTGACATCTGATGGGAGAGCGTTCCACAGGGCGGGCGCCACCACCGAGAAGGCCTTTGCTGCCTCCGACTGTGGAGAGACGCCCATCGATAGCCCTCTCTTCATGAATTTGGCTAATCCTCTTTTAAAGCCATTATGCTGGCGGCTAGCACTGCCTCATGAGGGAGTGAGTTCCACAGTTTAACATGGAAGTTTCCACCCTGTCCTGAATCTTCCACCCATCAACTTCACTAGATGTTGGTGAGTTTCTGTCGTTATGAGAGAGGGAGAAGAACTTGACCCGCTGTCTCCATTGCATGCATCATTCTGTATCTTGCCAATTCTTCCTCCCTTCCTTTTCTCCAAACTGAAAAGTCCCAAACCGAGAATTCAGAGGCAGGACCTGATTTCCCAGCTGGATTCTTTCTCTCCCCCTGGGATCACTGAGTCATCAGTCCTCTTGCTGCCAAAGGGTATTTCCACCCAACAGGTGCAGAATTTGTGTGTGGGGGGGGACAGTCATCCGCTTTAAGCTCGTGTTATTTAAGGTGGTTCTGCTCTGCCTTCGACGTGCACAGAGCAGCTGAGAGGACTCATCCTGTGCACGCCTTCTAGAGCTCTTCTTCATGAAGGCTCCTGCATCACCAACCTGCGAGGCGTCCTCCCTCTTTCTTTTTTCTGTCTTTTAATTTTTTTTTAATTTTCAATGCAAAATTACAACAAAAATTACAAACATTGAATCCAAAATAAATCTGTACAAACAAGAAAGAAAAACAGAACACAAAAAAAGGAAAAAAGAGAAAAAGAAAAAAGAAAAAGCACACATCTACAAATAAAACCATATCTTCATTTTAATCTAGTCATTACATACATATACACATATTCCTTTGTTCTAAGACCTCAAAAATTTTACTCCTTCTAAATTGTTGTGTCTAATGTAGATTACCTTTATCTTTATACTTTTTACATCATTTTTATTTCTCTTTAACCCTGCAAAGTGTCATTCATTACACACCGATATGCTTACTCCAGAACAATGTTTGTTCATATACCCTTTAGCGCATCCCCATTCTTTTAATAATTTCTGGTCCGATTGTCCCCTTATGAATGCTGTGAGTCTTGCCCGGTTTATATGTTCACAAAATTTAATTTGCCATTCGTTCATTGATGGAATATTTCTCCCTTTCCAATTCTTTGCTATAAGCATCCTGGCAGCTGTCGTTGCATAAAGGAATATTTCCCTTTGATTGTCAGGAATATTGTTTGTGATTACTGTATTTTTCGCTCTATAGGACGCACTTTTCCCCCTCCAAAAATGAAGGGGAAATGTCTGTGCGTCCTATAGAGCCAATGCAGGCTCCTTGGCTTCAGCGATAGCAACGCGAAGCCTCCAAAGCGCAGAGGGAGCTCTCCCTCCACACTCCGGAGGCTGCGCATTGCTTTCGCTGAAGCCTGGAGAGCGAGAGGGGTCGGTGAGCACCAACCTCTCTCGCTCTCCAGGCTTCAGGGATAGCCCCTGAAGTCTTTGGAGCGCAGCGGGAACACGCGCTGAACTCCGAAGGTTTCAGGTTCCTTTTGCTGAAGCTGGGAGAGCAAGACTCTCTTGGCTTCAGCGAAAGGAACCCAAAGCCTTTGGAGCGCAGTGCGAGATCCCGCTGTGCTCCGAAGGCTTCGCAACCTTGCCGTCGCTCCCGGACCTGTTCTGGGGGCTGGGGTCGGGGGAAGCTCGGGCTAAAAACAAAGCCAAGACAGCGAGCGGGATCCATCCCGCTGGCTGTCTTGGCTTCTGCCAAAGCCGCGTGCAGCCTATCCCGGCTGGAGAGGTTGCGTGTGGTTAAAGAGGAAGCCAAGACAGCCAGCGGAATGGATCCCACTGGCTGTCTTCTTGGCCTCTTTGCTCTTTGGGGCTGGGGCAGGGGAAAAAAAAATAATCCCCCCTTTATTTCCCCCCCCTAAAAACTAGTTGTGCCCTATGGTCCGGTGTGCCCTATAGAGCAAAAAATACGGTATACCTACAAGCAATACCTCAGGTGCTTCCCCCTTCTTTCTCAGGGGTTGTCCGCCCTCCTGCCTGTTGCAATGCACTCAAGGGGACGGGGGCAATTGGCAGACCCCCAGCTGGCTCCAGCCCACCGGCCGGCAGCCGGTCAAACTCCAGTCCTCAGTTCTGCATCAAAACTGCGACCCAGAGCTTTAGAAACCTTTCCAAAGCTGAGCACGCAAGCCAGCAGAGATAACAAACTCCTTGAGGCAGAAGGGCGGGCAGAGGCAAATGTAAAGCATATTTACAAGCAGTTTATTTAACATACATCAGGACAAAGGAAAAAAACATGTCTTCCCCCTTTCGTGTCCAACAAAGAAGCAGCAAAAGGCAAAAGCTATACAGTATAGTTAAAGCTCTGGTTTTCCCAGTAGTGATGTATGGAAGTGAGAGCTGGACCATAATGAAGGCTGATCGCCAAAGAATGGATGCTTTTGAATTCTGGTGCTGGAGGAGACTCTTGAGAGTCCCATGGACTGCAAGAAGATCAAACCTCTCAATTCTGAAAGAAATCAGCCCTGAGTGCTCGCTGGAAGGATGGATCCTGAAGCTGAGGCTTCAATCCTTTGGCCACCTCATGAGAAGAGAAGACTCCCTGGAAAAGACCCTGATGTTGGGGAAGATGGAGGGCACAAGGAGAAGGGGACGACAGAGGACGAGATGGCGGGACAGTGTTCTCGAAGCTACAAACATGAGTCTGACCAAACTGCGGAAGGCAGTGGAAGACAGGAGGGCCTGGCGTGCTCTGGTCCAGGGGGTCACGAAGAGGCGGACACGACTAAATGACTCAACAACAACAATACACAAACGGAGGTTCCCGGCAAGCTGTGCTGGAATGTAAACAGACATGTAACATACCACAGCTCCACACATCTGTTTAGGTGGAACAGAATATCCTAACACTGCCAAGAGGGAAGTGGCTGTTCCTGTTGCCATCTGCTTCCCGGCCTGCCAACTTCCTGTCCGCCTCTCCCCATCTTCCCATCAGATTTCCACCTGAGGTTTAAATGGCTGGAATACTTTGAAAATATGCTGTCAGTGGCTCAAATGTGTTCCTTCAAACTTTCCCAATTCTATGTTTCTATGGCACAACTGGGTTTTTCTGTGATTGTTTTTCTGTGACTGTGGGCTGGGTCTCTATCTCCTGCTTAATCATCCACAGCCTCCAAATGGTTGACATAGAATATAAAATGTTCGTTAAAAATACAGATTTATTGAATTTGTATCCCAACTTCCCTCCTCTGCAAGAGCTCCAAGTGTTGTACCTGTGTCAGTGAGTGAGCAGGACAAAGCCAAAGTTTCCCCACTAATCTCACTCTCAGTTTCGGTCACTGATGAAACTCAAACAGAAGAATTAAGCCTTTTGCTGTTCTGGCTCGAGGCCCCATGTGAATATCCTGCAGGCTTGGAATGGACACTCCTCAATGTGTCATGGAAGTGGCCTGGGGAACTCATTGCAACCAGATGTCATGGTGGACAGAAGCACATGTGGTTTTCTAAGTATGTTAGATTGTGGTGGAGGATGGGTGGTGTATTAGATGGATGCTGTATGCGGCAGGCAGGAGGGGAACATCCCATAGTCAGAGGCAGCCTCCCTCAGGCTACCCAATGCCAGGGAGGGAGAAAGTACAGTCGCGGACATCTGTCACCATCTTGTTCTGCTAGTGAGCTTCATGGCTGGGTGGGGATTCGAACCCTGCTCTCCCAGGCCCTGGTCGGACACTCTCAGTGGGTCTCAAACATTTTTTTTAAAATAATTTTTTATTATTTTCCTAATACATACTTTTACAACACACTACAATAAATCACATAGATACTTTTAGCTCTGCCGAGCTTGGGACTTCCCTCCATCCCTTCAGCAAGTATCCCTTATTTTCTTATATCGTGCATTCTATTTTTTAACCTTATATCTGCCATACATTGTAAGAGCTATTTCAGTCCTGCCAGTGTTTTTAAAGTTTTACAGTTATCCTTTATATACACCATAAATTTACTCCAGTTCTCTTGAAACCTCTGATCGTCCTGATCCCAAATTCTTCCCATCAGTTTGGCTAACTCTGCATAACTCATCATTTTTGTCTGCCACTCTGCAATGGTGGGAAATTCTTGCAATTTCCAGTTTTGGGCAAGCATATTTCTTGCCGCTGCTGTGGCGTACATAAAGACTCTTTGGTCCGCTTTCTTAATTTCCTTCCCCATCAACCCCCCAAAAAGGCTTCAGGTTTTTTGGGAAAGGTGTATTTAAATATTTTCTTGAGTTCATTGTAAATTAACTCCCAAAAGTTCTTAACTTTATCACAAGTCCACCACATGCGGTAAAGTCTCCATCCACCTCTTTTCATTTCCAACATTCTTTGTCCTTCATCCTATACATTTTTGCCAGTTTTGCCGGAGTTAGATGCCACCTATAAATCATTTTCATTAGGTTCTCTTTTAAAGCCGTATATGCCGTAAACTTCATATTTACATTCCATAATTCATACCATGCGTCTAATTCTATATTGTGCCCAAAATCTATAGCCCATTTTATCATTGCTTCTTTTACTTCTTCATCTTTTGTAAACCATTCTAATAACAAATCATACATTTTGGATAATGTTTTACCTCTGCCTTCTATTAAATCTATTTGAAATCTTGATTTTTTTTCTCTTCAAACCCTTTATCATCATTCAATATATCATTAACCTGATGGTATTGCAACCAACCTGTAAACATACCTTCTATTTGATCATATGCCTTAAATTTTATCCCTTGTTTTGGGGTCTCAAAAAATTTTGTGCTACTGCTCTCTTGGTTCCATCGACTCACCCCCAGTGCCCCCCACCCCACCCTACCCTACCCCATAAAAAGGTGAGATTACCTAGGGGGATGCAAAGAGGCAGAGGGCAGCAGAAGAGGGGGTTATGGAGGGCACAAATGAAAGAAAACCAGACTTCGAAAAGCTGATATCATAGGATCAAGTTCATCAGTTTTGTTTAATTAATTAAACTAAATAGTTTTAGCTGGATTTTTAATAAATGGGCAATTAATTTTTGCTGTTTTGAATTTTATCACGTTATTGCCAGGCGAAAATGTTCCTTCTTAACCAGGTCTTTGGCTGATTAATATTCTATGGCCTTTTAAATGTGTTTGTGGGAAGGGGATGTTATTGTTTCCTTTCCTTTTTGTTTTCACTCTTTATTTTGTGCTTTCAGCCTGTATTTCTATCTTTTGAACCACACTGAGATCTTCAGATGAAGGGCAGTGTATAAAATTATTTAACTAATTAATAGAAAAAGAAGTGCGGGAACTCACCAGGAATGTCTCCCTTGGAATTCCAGTGCAGTTAATGCAGTTAAACTGAGTGAAGAAAGAGGTGATTTCATCCTGCATGCTAGGCAGGGCCGGATTGAGACCTTTTTTTAGAGGCCCCAAACACTTAAAAGATTTTGTGCCCCCATATATATCTCATTCAAAATATAAACAATAATAAACTGTAAATCTAAACTGTACTTTTTGAAAGGAAACAAAACCTTCAGTAGGATGGAAAATAATCTGTATTTTTGTATGCTCCCACTTTATTTCTATTTGGGAAAAAATTCTCTGACTTTTTCTAATTGCAAAGTCTTTGATCAGATCCTCAAACTAATCTTACCTGACACATCTGCTTCTATACTCAGTCAAGATGAGGCATCTGGCCTGCCTTGTTGCTCTGTTGTTCTATTGGGATTTTAAATATATTTTAACCGAGAAAATGAACACTCAGAGCATTCATGTTTAAAATCTTGCAGTGGAAAATTTCTGGGGTGCTTCTCTTGATGCCCTAGGCACGTGCTTATTTTGCTTAACGGTTAATCCAGCCCTTATGCTTGGACGTGTGTTTTTTTGCTGTCTTTTATTGCCTATGGTTGCTTTTAAAATTATATATATATATATATATATATATATATATATATATATATATATAATTATTACATGTTGTTGTTGTTTAGTCGTGTTCGACTCTTTGTGACCCCCTGGACCAGAGCACCTCCAGGCACTCCTGTCTTCCACTGCCTTCCGCAGTTTGGTCAAACTCATCTTCATAGCTTCGAGAACACTGTCCAACCATCTCGTCCTCTGTCGTCCCCATCTCCTTGTGCCCTCCATCTTCCCCAACATCAGGGTCTTTTCCAGGGAGTCTTCTCTTCTCATGAGGTGGCCAAGGTCTTGGAGACTCAGCTTCAGGATCTGTCCTTCCAGTGAGCACTCAGGGCTGATTTCCTTCCGAATGGAGAGGTTTGATCTTCTTGCAGTCCATGGGACTCTCAAGAGTCTAGCACCAGAATTCAAAAGCATCAATTCTTCGGAGATCAGCCTTCTTTATGGTCCAGCTCTCACTTCTTTACATCACTACTGGGAAAACCATAGTTTGAACTATACCTTGCGGTGGCGAAGGGGCTTGAATAACTCAGAGAAGCTATGAGCTATGCCATGCAGGGCCATCCAAGGTGGACAGGTCATAGTGGAGAGTTTTGACCAAACGTGATCCACCTGGAGCAGGAACCGACAAGTCACTCCAGTATCGCTGCCAAGAAAACTCCATGGACAAAGACAAAATTATTATATATTGTCATTTAAACACCTTGTTGTAAGGCGCCCAGGGAATATTAATGGACTGGTGGCTATATAAATCTAACAGCAAACAAACAAAACAAAACAAAAAAACTTATCCCAGTGACGAAATGCGGCGGGGGCGAGTAGCTGCGCGCAGCTGCGCTTCCTTTTGCGCGCCGAGCATCCCGGCCGACCGATCGCGCAGCGCCCCCTGGCGGGATAACGCGCCGCCCTGCCTGCCAACTGGTCCTGATGCTGCGTCCGGCGCTGGGCGGGCGGCGGGCGGCGCTGGGCGGGGATGGCTATGTGTGACCGGCGGGCGCTGAGCCCCTGAAGGCGGACGCGCGCCAGAGAGAGAGAGAGAGAGACCATGTTCCGCTGCGTCGTGCAGCGCGCCTGCAGCCTGCCCGCCTTGGAGAAGGGCGACAAGCGCAGCGACCCGGTGGCCAGCGTCACCTTCCGAGGTAAGGGCCCCTCGAGACTCAGCCCAGAGGCAGAGGGTGGGGGGCAGAGGTCTGGACAAGGGGGTGAGGACTCCTCCTCCTCTCTGCCCCACCCCACAGGCTGCTCAAAAAGGGAGCTCTGCCCGGCACTCCTGTTTTGTTGGTTTTGCAGAGGGAGTTTATTCTAATCTGTATCTTTGATTCATGCTTTTGGACTTACTTTTCATAGTGGCAGTCTTCGTATTTATTTATTTCATTGCATTTTATAGCATGGCTGGCATGGTCTCCTCATTTAATCCCCACAACGACCCTTCGAAGCATAGCTGTCAACGTTTCCCACTTTTTAAAGGGAAATTCCCTTATTCCGAATAGGATTCCTCACAAGAAAAGGGAAAAGTTGACAGCTATGCTTCGAAGTAGGGACGCGGGTGGTGCTGTGGGTTAAACCACAGAGCCTAGGACTTGCCGATTAGAAGGCTGGCGGTTCAAATCTCCGCTACGGGGTGAGCTCCCGTTGCTCGGTCCCTGCTCCTGCCAACCTAGCAGTTTGAAAGCACAAAGTGCAAGTAGATAAATAGGTACCACTCTGGCGGGAAGGTAAACGGTGTTTCCGTGCGCTGCCCTGGTTCGCCAGAAGTGGCTTAGTCATGCTGGCCACATGACCCGGAAGCTGTATACTGGCTCTCTCGGCCAGTAAAGCCAGATGAGCGCCGCAACCCCCCAAGCCGTCCGCGACTGGACCTAATGGTCAGAGGTACCTATGCTTCAAAGTAGGCTGGGAGGCAGGGACTGGCTCCCAAGCCACACCTAGTGAGCTTCCTGGCCAAGTGGGGATTTGAACCCTGATCTCCTCCCGGGAGAAATGGAAAAGTCTTGGGTTCTCTCTGCCTCCACTCCATTCAGAGGCAGCGATGCTTCTGAATCCGTTGCTGGAAACCACCGGAGGGGAGAGTTGCTCTTGCGCTCAGATCCTGCATGCAAGTTTCCCATTGTCACATCTGGTTGGCCCCTGGCAGAACAGGATTCTGGCCTAGATGGGTCCACTTGGGCCTGATTCAGACGCGATCTTCTCAAGTTCTTATGTTCCTGTATCTGCCCCTTTGTTCCTTCTGAACTGCTGTCTTCTGATCTGTTTCCACCAACCAACTCCAATTCACGTTTTTATTTGGCGCGATGTTGTCACGACCCTCTTCTTCCTTATACCTTTGACCATATAAATAACAGAATGTATTTATTTATTGAATGGTTATAGATAAGGAAAGGACACAAAAAACAACAACCCAGCAACACCCAGGGACATTTTAAAGGATAAAATCATTGGCCCTGCCTGGAGATGCTGCCGGGGATTGAGATGGGATTATTCTGCATGCAAAGCAGATGTTCTTCCCCTCCTGCCTTTCCCCTACAGACCACGCCAATGAGCATTATGGACAGCACCCATCTTACATTTACAGATCACATGAAAACCCAGTTAAGGCAAGAACTCCTTTAAGCCAGAAGTATGAAAACATCCGCAGAGTTTCTGGGAACCTGGGGAGGGAACTAGATGTCTGCATCCAGCAAAGATTTATATGGACATACCTATAATCTGGGACGCGGGTGGCGCTGTGGGTTAAACCACTGAGCTTAGGACTTGCCAATCAGAAGGTCGCAGTTCGAATCCCCGCGACGGGGTGAGCCCCCATTGTTCAGTCCCTGCTCCTGCCAACCTAGCAGTTCGAAAGCACGTCAAAGTGCAAGTAGATAAATAGGTACCACTCCGGCGGGAAGGTAAACGACGTTTCCGTGTGCTGCTCTGGTTCGCCAGAAGCGGCTTTGTCATGCTGGCCACATGACCCGGAAGCTGCACACCGGCTCCCTCGGCCAATAAAGCGAGATGAGCGCCGCAACCCCAGAGTTGGCCATGACTGGACCTAATGGTCAGGGGTCCCTTTACCTTTACCTATATTCCAGGGAGTGATCTCATAGCAGAATTGTGGACTTGGAAGAGACCATGAGGGTGATCTAGTCCAACCCCTTGCAATGCAGGTTTCTTTTGCCCAACGTGGGGCTTGAACCCTCCACCCCGAGATTAAGAGTCTTGTGCTCTACCGACTGAGCTAGGTCTCAACCTGATATCAAATTGAGAGGGTCAGCATGTCGGTTGTTCCCTTTGGAAACAGAGGTGCAATTTGACATTTCACTTGTGTGGGGCAATGGTGGAAGTGGCATGAGGTATGGAGACGTGTGTAACCTCAGATAAAACTGTAGACAAGACGCCCTCCAAACGCTCCACCCAGCTGAAAATAAGAGCCCCCTTCTAAGCTTGGAATAGTTCTATTTTCATGCCAGGGATTCCTGCCAGTGCCCCACCCTGCTGAGACCTCCGATTCTGCTCTCCCTTCTGTCAGTTGCTGCATAGCTGGCGCTGCACTTATTCCAAAGCACAGAGATTCTCAGAGACCTGAGGTCCAGAATTGCAGGTGAGGTGACTGAAACCTGGAGATGGGTCAGCGACTCATGCTTAGCAACATTTGAGCCATGCATTATTACCTTTATATTATTTTAAAATTATTTTTTCCAAACGTTTTCACAATCACCTCAAATCAAATAATTACATTATTTCATCAGTTGACTTCATCTCCGCAGTGTTTTTACTACTGGATTAAATCTTTATCTATTACAAAAAAGTTTCTCTGCTGCAATCATTTTGTCATTTTTCTTCTGCTGCTTTTATCTCAAATCCTGCCTGCAATTTCATTTGGCTGCAATGCTTTTTAAAAAATAGTCTATGAAAGGCCCCCATTTTTCTTTGAAAAGTTCATCATTCTGACCTCTTAATTTCGCTGTCAGCTTTGCCATTTCTGCCTAGTCCATTACTTTCGAAAGCTACTTCAACTTCACTGCAACCTCCTCTTCTTCCCGTTTCTCAGCATATAATATTCTAGCTGCTGTTCTCACAAACATAAATAGTTGGGGCATCTTCTTTGGAACAGCTGCCCCTAATATACCTACAAGCTTCTGGTTTTGGGGGAATATCCCATTTAAACCTTTTCTTCCTTTTATTATATATCAGGCCAGGCCTTATTCCTCAGCGGGGGGGGGGGGGGGGGCAGAAGGATTTCCTGGGCCTGGTGTATTGTGTGTGTTATTTCAGGTCCAGATTTCTGCCTTGCAGGGGGTTGGACTGGATTACCTCTGGGGGTACCTTCCAACTCTACAACTCTACGATTCTATGATGTCACAGTCCAAATCGCCTTGCTGAAGGCTGATTTGGCTTCCCATTTTGGTACGTTGGCTCATGTTGCCAGCTGAGCTCCCGTGTCCTGCAAGGAACAAATTTATTTTTTTGTATATAATTTTTAAATTAAACTTTATGTTTTACAATTTAAAGTACTCGTTTTTTACATCCTTAAAATATCCATGACTTCCCTTCTTCTCTTCCCATGGTTCATTTTACGTATCCTCAATCCCTGCCTATTTTACAGAAACTATACCATTCAGCATTCCCTTATTACATCCATCAAAACTTATTTACACTGTTGAATTTGCCTTAATGCTGCCATCACTGCAAGGAACAATTTTAAACCTGCACGTGTGTCACGGGGGGAAATTAGCATTTGCAAATGAGCAGTGGCCTTTTTCTCCCCACAAGAGGCGGCAACTTTGGGCGTTCTCTGCCCTCCTGTACTTCCTTGGGAACAAATATCATCTGCAAACACAGCTCCACTCTTTCCTTCCTCCTTCCCATTCTGAGCAATGCCTTTTTCAAATGCTGAACCGTCTGAGTCTGCTGAGTGACCATATATAGCAGTTTTTGGCTCTGCACGGGGAGAGCCACAAAGCTATACCAGGCAGACCTTCCTGCAGAGCTTTGGCAATAGCAGCTCCTCCTATTGTTCTGTCTCTCAAGAGTCTTCCTTTTCCTTTTACCATTTTGTGGCAAAACTGAGCAGAGAGAGAGAGAGAGAGAGAGAGAGAGAGAGAGAGAGAGAGAGAGAGAGTCCCTTTCTGCCCCTGCCAAATGGTTTGCTCAGCCTTCCAAGCCTTTTTTCTCTGCTTCGGAGTCTAGATCCTCCTTCCGGTTTTGGACATCTCTGTTTAGACTATCAGACACGTGATGCACTCCAAAGATAGATTATAAAAGCAACAAGCGGATGAGGCAGAATGGTTTTCGTCTCCTAGGACAGTCGAGCTACTCCAGAAGCACCAGGCGGCCTCTGTGCCAGGGGCATGTAGCTGGGTGGTTAGAGCAGCCTTCCAGAAGTTTGGGTTTCCATCTCCCATCATCCATAACCATTGGATGAGCTGACTGAGGATGTTGGAGGCTGCAGCCCAATAATAGCTAGGACAGCAAAGTCAGAGAACTCTGGCTGGGCGAGACTTGCATTTTTGGAGGGGGAAATAGGTGGCCTATATCTTTAAAATGAAACCAAGCCAGTGGATAAATGATGGCAAGCAGGGCCTGAATTGGGGCCTCTGGTCTGGGCTTTTTACACGCTTTGACATGAAGGAGTCAAGTGCACATCTGTATGAGGAAAGGTGACCTGGCGTCAGGGCCGGCTCAAGGCATTTTGCTGCCAGAGGAGAAACAGCTGATGTTCCCCCCGCAGCCTCTAGTGAAGTGGGAGCCCAAAGCTCTCCCCATTATCTCCTTATTTTAGACTCTGCACACACATGCAGAGAGAGAGAGAGAGAGAGGAGAGAAAGGAAGGAAGGAAGGAAGGAAGAGAGAGGAGAGAAAAAAAAGAGAGAGAGAGAGAGAGAGAGAGAGAGGAGAGAAAGAGAAAGAGAGAGAAGAGAAAAAGAAAGAGAGAGAGAGAGAGAGAGAAAGAGAAAGAGAGAGAAGAGAAAAAGAAAGAGAGAGAGAGAGAGAGAGAGAAAGAGAAAGAGAGAGAAGAGAAAAAGAAAGAGAGAGAGAGAGAGAGAGAGAGAGAGAGACAGAGAGGAGAGAAAGAGAGAGACAGAGACAGAGACAGACAGAGACAGAGAGAGAGAGAAAGAGAAAGAGAGAGAAGAGAAAAAGAAAGAGAGAGAAGAGAAAAAGAAAGAGAGAGAGAGAGAGAGAAAGAGAGAGAGAAAGAGAGAGAGAGATATCAATAAAACTGGATGGATCAAACATCAACTAACTATAATGAATTAACTGGTTTCTGAAATGGCGAAATTAACTGCCAAATTAAAAGGACATAATGATGACGTGTTTAAGGAGGATTATCTCTCAAATTATCACCCATATATGAAGTCGCTTGCAGGATTTGAAATCTAAGACACAGATTATTGACAGAATTAACGATAGTGAGGTTTAGAAAATCAAAACTTATGTGCTGTAAAACAGCTAATAAAAAAGGAGTAAAAAAGAAGGATCTGGAAAGGAGGGGCCGGAAGTCCAGAAGAAACTTTGCATGTTTTTGTTTTTCAATTGTATATGATAATAAATGTTTTGGAATATTTTTGGAGATTTAATAGAAATGATATGGAAAAAATGAATTGTTTGCTTTCCCTGTTCTCTTGTAAGTGCCAACATCTTCCTCTTAAATTGGGCAGGTGGATAAACAGAGCACTGACACCTGGATCTATGCGATCTGGGACAGGTGTGTGTGGGATCTTCAGCCACACCGGCTGCCAGGGATCTTGTTGATGTTACTCCTTCCAGGATTGCAATTGTCTACTCTGATGGGGACAGACAGATGGGTGGCTTTAGACCCGCCGTCCAGAGGAGATGGCTGGACAGAAGGCTTTCTGTGTTTTAGAGAGAATGAGTGTGGATGTGCTTGTGTGCGTGAGAGAGATAGAGATCTCAAAGAAACCTGTTTTGCACCCAGGCTTGTTCCATTGCTGATGCCATTGTGCTTGTCATTTGCCTTTTCTGCCCATGCCCAGCCTTGGAACTGCAGCCCTGATCCTGCTGCACCCCTTCCCTTCCCTATCTTGCCTGCCGCCCCCACCCTGGCACCTAGTAGCAGGGTGCCAGCTGGAGTCTCTTTGGGCAGGAGTTGGCCATCTGCACCAACCTCTGGCCAAGGATTCAGAGGAGGCTCTTTCCGCCCAAGATAATGTTAAACTCGGAATGCAATAGCTTGAACTCAGGTCCTAGTGCACACCTCCTCCTGCTGAGCTCTGCCCCTTCTCTGACTGGGCTGTGAATTGTTAATGCGGAAACATCTGTTCAGGCCATTGTGCAAAATGTGCTGCTACTGGGGCCGTTTCTTATCTTTCTGCTGTCTTTCCTAGGGGTGAAGAAGAGAACCAAGGTGATCAAGAACAACGTCAACCCTGTGTGGAACGAGGTGAGCCAGCCCCCCCTCTGCCTGAGTCTCTGATGGGTATGATCCTGTGCTTAATTTCAGCAGAGACGGCTGTGGGTCAGTCCCAGCATCACGTTCCCACTGTCAGGGATCAGTTCTGGAAGATGCTCTGAGCCTGGACTTCCTCCGCACTGAGTTGTTGAATGGTCTCTTTAAATTTGAAGGTTCCTTATTGTTCCACAAGATGTGTATTTCTTTAAGGGCCAGAGCAAATAACGTGACCTAGTTTTACAGCTGTGAAGCAGTACAGCAGGTGCTGTTAAGTTGGGTATAAGAATATAAAGAGCAGCACCTAGCTCTCTCAGTACCTTAGTGCAGTGTTTTCCAACCTTGGGCTTCCAGCTGCTTTTGGACTACAATTCCCATCATCCTTGACCACTGGTCTTGCTAGCTAAGGATGATGGGAGTTGTAGTCCAAAAACAGCTGGAGGCCCAAGGTTGGGAAACGCTGCCCTAGTGGATGGGTCATGCTTATTGCTATATTGTAAAAGGAGTTTTTGTTCTTGTTATTACAGTATAACCTTGCAAAGTTATTGTGCGTTCCTTGTAATGTGTGGCCTCCCCAGCACGCCTTCTGCAGTGCAACTAATCTGCAAATAGCCAACATGAGTAACTAGATCAGTTGGATCTCCCGGCAAGTTGAGAGGGAGGATTGGGACCCCCGCTCTCAGTCCCTGACCTGCTTCCCTCCTCTCCTCTTAGGGCTTTGAGTGGGACCTGAAAGGGATTCCATTAGATCAGAATGCGGAGCTCCATGTCGTCGTCAAAGACCATGAGAAGATGGGCAGAAACAGGTAGGGGATCTCCACAAAACCTTCAGAGCAGCTGGCCAACTTTGGCTCATGGCTGGTCCTACCGTTGGGAGATGCGAGGCAGTGGGACGTCTTGCCATTTGCAAATTCCCCCAATGAGGGGTGCTCAAAAGTTGGAATGTGACTTGCAAATTGAAAAGACCTTTTGCGTAAATGGATAATAAATTAGCTTTGCTTGGGAAGCAAAGTATGCATAAAATAAAGTTCTCCGTGAATTTGGCTAACCCTCTTTTGAAGCCGTCGGCTCATCTAGTCTAGCATCCTGTCCTCACAATGGCCAAGCAGATGAGGACATAAGAGCTCAGTCGGTAGACTCTTGATCTCTGGGCTGTGGGTTCCAGCCCTGCAATGGGCAACAGGGGCTGGACCAGATGAACCTCATGGTCCCTTCCAACTCTACAACTCTATAACCTAATGCAGAATAATAATAATAATAAATAAATAATTTATTTATATCCCGCCCTCCCCAGCCGAAGCCGGGCTCAGAGCGGCTACCAACAGTAAAAGTAACACAGTTTACATAAAATCACAATCTATTAGTTGATATACATTCTAAAATCAATTCATTCTAAAATCAATTCAGAATCAAATTAATGGCAACCATTGGGCCAGAGTTTTATGAGGATTACCAAAGGAGGGGGTCAGACTGTGCCTTGGCCAAAGGCCTGGTGGAACAGCTCTGTCTTGCAGGCCCTGCAGAAAGATGTCAAGTCCCGCAGGGCCCTAGTCTCTTGGGACAGAGCATTCCACCAGATCGGGGCCATGGCCGAAAAAGCCCTGGCTCTGGTTGAGGCCAGCCTAACCTCCCTGTGGCCCGGGATCTCCAAGGTGTTTTTATTTGAAGACTGTAAGGTCCTCCGTGGGACATACCAGGAGAGGCGGTCCCGTAGGTACGAGGGTCCTAGGCTGGATCAGGCCAGTGAACTGTGCTGGATTAGGCCAATGGTCCCTCTAGGCCTGCATTCTGGTCCCCCAGTGGCCAAGTGGGTGCCCCAAAGCGAACCTCACAAGCTGGATTCAAGCACAAGAGGAACACTCTCCCCTCCCGTGGTTTCTAGCAACTGGGATTCAGAAACATTTCTGGCTCTGATTGTGGAGCCTTCCTGGCTAGGGGTCCATGGGAGTGGAGCTGGCTGCTGCAGGCGCTGGAGCACCCATCCTGTGTCAGTTTGCATTTCTTAGTGCAAAAAGTATTGATCTGATGTGGAGAGATCTTTCCTATTCTACTTAATTCAAGAGAGTTCTGGAAGCAGCTCTGTGTGAAAGAAGCAGGCAGAAGGTTCCTGATGTTTGGGTTATTTCTTCAGAGAAGCTGAGTACAGATGGTTTCAACTGGTTCTGTTATCTCTTTTGCTAAGGTCATGCTGACTATAAAAGTAGGGCCAGAAGGAGCCTGGGTTTCACTCTTTCTGTCTCTATCTCACTTGCTTCTGGTGTGGTGTTCTGTATATAGTGTTAAGGTTTTAGTCTTATTATAACTTATTGTAAGTTTAAGTTAAGTCTGCTGCAGCTGGATTTATCATGGACAGTGCCAGTCCTGAATGTATGGGATTTGTGACCATTATGCTCATTTGCCTTCAGTAGCAGCAAAGCTCTGCTGGATGAAATATTAATTGCCTCTGGTCTGTTTTTGGGGGAATCCCGGAACGTGTTTTTACTCTGTTAACTATACATTGAGAGTTTTGTTCTGGATCAATATTGAGCAGAATTCCTTGCTCTTTTGGGGCATGCAAACCACTTGCCACCTACTCTCTGCCTGCGGAGAAGTTCAAGGCATTCTTTGCCCAAAGGAACGCCTGGCCTCTCTGTGGCTCCGTGAGTTCCTAACATTGGCAGGGGAGGAGGTGGCTGAAAGGACTCTTTATGCTGCCGAGTGACATGGAAACAATTCTCGGAAAGGGAGAGTGAAATATACTCGGAGTCGAGAGTGGATTTCATGCTCTTTATTCAGCTCATAGTGGTGAGGAGGAATGGAAGTTCCCCCAGAATGTCTCCTTTATATGCATTATTTACACAATGGACCCCACGTGATTGGCTAATTCCGGGATTCACCTGTAGGCCAATCAGGTTGCGGGTTCACTTCCACCTGGAGCTGGATTGGGTGGCTCCTGTGGACCAATCAGGCTGCTGCATTCTGAATCCTATTGTTCTAGGACCAATCGGACTGCTGCATTTTGGATCCTATTGTTCTAGGACCAATCAGACTGCTGCATTCTGTATCCTATTGCATTGTTCTAGGACCAATCAGACTGCTGCATTCTGTATCCTATTGTTCCAGGACCAATCAGGGTTGGCATAGCAACTGGGCAGGGCTCCTGTGTATGTGCTGGGATGCTAAAGGGATTATGGTGCCCTGTATCACACCTTCCCCATTTTGTAGTCCTTCCTTCATGGAGTAAAATAAAAGTGGAACACTGCAGATCTGATGTATGGTTGATTTTCTATGAATTTATAACAGAAGCGTAGCCTATGTAGTGTGTGTGTGTGTGTGTGTGTGTGTGTGTGTGTGTGTGTGGAGTTTCTACAAACTGAATGATTGGGGGGGGGGTCCTGCGACAAGTCTTATAGGCAACTAGACTCTTGAACATGTATAGAGTAGCTTTCCACTTTGTAAGCTCAGCCAGGCTCAACCCTGCTAGTCTTTGGGGGAAGGAGCTTCTGGGAAGATGGTAGCAGAGGTCAGGGGTTGCTCCTATTTCATTATTTTTGAGCCTCATCAAGTGGCTGGTCCCTGTTGCTTTCGTGGCGAGGGAGCCAGAAGTCTCGTTGCAAAGGAAGAGGCATCTGGGAAGGTTCATCTTCCCAAAGTGTTCCTGGAGCACGCAACAGGCGCTCCCATAAAAGGGGTTCTTGTTGCACCATCGAGGGAATCTGAGCTGCCACAAGAGTTCAGTGTGTCAGCTCTGAGAAAGCAGCCACTGCTAGGTGGGTGGGAAGGGAAGAAGAGAAGAGAAGAGAAGAGGACTGTTTAAGAATAGCCCTGTCGAAAGAGGATATCCAGGAATAGCAAGGATGATTCAGGGCAAGAGAATCTGGAGACCTCAAGCCTGGCTGTGTGCCCGAGGTCTGGGGGGAAACAATGATTGGAGGGATGTCTCTCCTTCATTGAATATCGGAATGGTAGAGTTGGAAGGGATCACCAAAGGTCATCTAGCTCAACCCCCTCCAACGCAGGAATGGCAGCTAAGCAATTCCCGCAAAGCAGGAACTAAAGCCATTGGAAGGGGACAAGGCTGCAAGATGCACCCAGGGCTGTTGGGACCAAAAAAAGAGACAGGCAAAAAATGGATGCTCCTTCAAAAAGATGAAATCGAGTTCGTTAAATCCTAATTGAAGCGCACAGATCTCTTTGCAATTTGCAAAGCTGGCTAGTAAATGCTAGTGTGGTTCTTCCCAAGGTAGAATAAGAGAATCATGGAATTGTAGAATTGGAAGGTACCCCCAAAGGTCATCTGTCCCAACCCCACGCCATGCAGGAACCAGAGCTAAAGGATCCACGGCAGAGAGCTCTCCAGCCTCTGTTTATAAACCTCCAAGGAAGGAAAGGCTGCCCCCTTCTGAGAGAGTCCATTCCACTGTCGACTAGGGCTGGGCGATATCTGGTTTTCAGCATCACGATATATCACCAGCTAAATATCACGATATATATCTGTGGTGGCAGAGGGCCTTGATGAGGCTCCCTGCGGCGATGGAGGGCCTTAAAGTGTAAGAAGAAGAAGAAGAAGAGTTTGGATTTGATGTCCCGCCTTTCACTCCCTTTAAGGAGTCTCAAAGTGGCTAACATTCTCCTTTCCCTTCCTCCCCCACAACAAACACTCTGTGAAGTGAGTGAGGCTGAGAGACTTCAGAAAAGTGTGACTGGCCCAAGGTCACCCAGCAGCTGCAGGTGGAGGAGCGGAGACACGAACCCGGTTCACTAGATTACGAGTCCACTGCTCTTAACCACTACACCATACCGGCTCTCCGGTAGATTTAATAAAAATATTAAATAAACTTCCACATAATAGATTTAATATATTTTCAACTAATTTAAGACTTGTCAAGTTGCATCTGCTACACCACTCCGAGGTCTAAGTGGAATCTGTGCATGAAAAGCCCCCTGGGTTCAACTAAACGGACTTCTACTTTTCTGGGAGGAAGCCTCATTGAATTCAGTAGGGCTTGCTTGTCAGTAGACACGCGCTTGCTTGCACTGCTTACCGGAAAACACCCTCCCCATCATTCTCACATAGTATCCCACCTCCCATTTCAGCATAAGGCAGCCAGCTAAATCTTCTCCCCTCCATTCCCACCCCTGGCCCTCATCCCACCAATCTTTCGCTTTTAATCAAAGGGAGGGAGGGCAAGCAAGAAAGCAAAAAGATAGTCTCATCATCATCATCATCATCATCATCATCATCAACATCCTTTCCCTTTTAATATGGAGGAAAGCTATTTAGGGAGAACCAACCATGTAAACAGAAGGGACGCAGGTGGCGCTGTGGGTTAAAGCCTCAGCGCCTAGGACTTGCCGATCGAAAGGTTGGCGGTTCGAATCCCTGCGGCGGGGTGCGCTCCCGCTGCTCGGTCCCAGCGCCTGCCAACCTAGCAGTTCGAAAGCACCTCTGGGTGCAAGTAGATAAATAGGGACCGCTTACCAGCGGGAAGGTAAACGGCGTTTCCGTGTGCAGCTCTGGCTCGCCAGAGCAGCAATGTCACGCTGGCCACGTGACCCGGAAGTGTCTCCGGACAGCGCTGGCCCCTGGCCTCTTGAGTGAGATGGGCGCACAACCCCAGAGTCTGTCAAGACTGGCCCGTACGGGCAGGGGTACCTTTACCTTTACCTTTAACCATGTAAACACCACCAGAAAATAAAAATTAAAAACTGTTCCAGACACTCCTGTCTTCCACTGCCTCCTGCAGTTAGATCAAACTCATGCTGGTAGCTTCGAGAACAGTGTCCCACCATCTCGTCCTCTGTCGTCCCCTTCTCCTTCTGCCCTCCATCTTTCCCAACACCAGGGTCTTTTCCAGGGAGTCTTCTCTTCTCATGAGGTGGCCAAAGTCTTGGAGCCTCAGCTTCAGGATCTGTCCTTCCAGTGAGCACTCAGGGCTCCTTCAGAATGGAGAGGTTGGATCTTCTTGCAGTCCAGGGGACTCTCAAGAGTCTCCTCCAGTACCAGAATCCAAAAGCACCAATTCTTCGGCGATCAGCCTTCTTTATGGTCCAGCTCTCACTTCCATACATCACTACTGGGAAAACCATAGCTTTAACTATACAGACCTTTGTTGGCAAGGTGATGTCTCTGCTTTTTAAGATGCTGTCTAGGTTTGTCATTGCTTTCCTCCAAAGAAGCAGGCGTCTCTTAATTTCGTGGCTGCTGTCACCATCTGCAGTGATCATGGAGCCCAAGAAGGTAAAATCTCTCGCTGCCTCCATTTCTTCCCCTTCTATTTGCCAGGAGGTGATGGGCCCAGTGGTCATGATCTTCGTTTTTTTGATGTTGAGCTTCAGACCATATTTTGCGCTCTCCTCTTTCACCCTCATTAAGAGGTTCTTTATTTCATTTCAAGGATATGGTGATTTACTGCACAGCCCTACTGTTGAGCGGCTCCTAATGTCAGTCAGATCTTCTTAATGCTCAAAACTGGAAAGACCCGTAGAGGAGCAGCGGCGGGGGGCATTTTCGCCTCCATGCCAACATCCAATTAGCTGGATATTTTGTCTTCTTTTATAACCATTCTAGGGTTGCATGCAGCAGTGGGAAGGGAGGCAGGGTGCTGTAGCGGTTCGGGCATCAGACTTGGACCAGGGAGAGACCAGGGTTCGAATTCCCCCACTCAGCTGTGAACCTCACAGGCTGTGACCTTGGGGACCAGCCACTGCCTCTCTTTTTTTTTAAAAAAAAATTGTTAACAATTTCAACATATCAAAATATCAAAACATCTCATATTCATTATTTCCCCCCTTTCCCTCACCTCCCCATCAAGCCCCCCTCCTCCCCTGAGACTTCCCTCAGCTCCTCTCTGATTTTTCAACATATATTATTCTCCACATACTGTAAAATTGTATAAATCCTTATCTTATCTATCTGCTATGTTAACAATCAATAAATTTGTGTCTCTTTATTCAAAACCTGCCAAGGAGTCCAATTCATTTTGTTGTCTTTTTTGAAGTCACAGTTGTCCTTATCTCTCAATTTATATGTTAGTTTAGCCAGCTCTGCATAGTTCATCAATTTCTCTTGCCACTGTTCTTTTGTCGGGGTTTCCTCATTCTTCCACCCTTGTGTTATCAAGACTCTTGCCGCTGTTGTTGCATACATAAATAGATTATTTATTTTCCTTGGCAGGTCTTGTCCTACAATCCCTAACAGAAATGCTTCTGGTTTTTTAACAAATGTCATTATAAACATTTTCTTCAATTCGTTATATATCATTTCCCAGATTTTCTTAATTTCTCTACATTCCCACCACAAACCAGCCAGTGCCTCTCACCCCGACCTCCCTCCCTCCCAGGGTTGTTATGGGGATTAATTGGGGGCAGGGAGAACTGTTCAAGAGCGGAACAGCCTCCCATCGAAGGGGGAAGCCTGCAAGGTTTTAAACAGAGGCTGGAGAGCTATCCTTTGGATCCTTCAGCTGTGGTTCCGGCATGGCACGGGGTTGGGCTAGATGACTTTTGGGGTTCCCTTCCCATCCTACAGTTCTACGATTCTGCAAGCTTTTCCATGTGCTGTTGTATTAAATACATCACCGTTCTCTCTTTCATCCAACCAACCAACCCCACTGCTGCTGGGCTCTCAGGCCCCCAAAGTGAGAAGGCTAGACCCATTTTCCTAGCGAGGATTCTCCCCTCCCTGTAATCTGAGCAGAGGGTGCATTGCTGTTGTCTTTTCCCTGATAGGGGTCTGGAAAGGACACCACCCAAGATAAGTCTGGAACTGCCCTCCGAGGCCTTGGCCGCCATCCAGGGTGCTTCTTGCCAGCTTTCTTCATCCTGTTTTCATATGCTAGTTATGCACCCTCAAAAGTCCAGAAGAAATCTGAGGGTTCGGTCCACCACCTCAGAAACTGCATTTATTTATACCCCAGTTCCAGGGAGCTCCAGGTAGTGTCCAGGGCAGCTGTCCACAGCTCTATCTGGTACACAGGATGAGACCCTCCCTGCCCGCAGACTGTCTGGCCAGAGTGGTGAATGCTCTGGTTATCTCCCGCTTGGACTACTGCAATGCGCTCTACGTGGGGCTACCTTTGAAGGTGACTCGGAAACTACAACTAATCCAGAATGCAGCAGCCAGACTAGTGACTGGGAGTGGCTGCTGAGACCACATAACACCGGTCCTGAAAGACCTACATTGGCTCCCAGTACATTTCCGAGCACAATTCAAAGTGTTGGTGCTGACATTTCAAGCCCTAAATGGCCTCGGCCCAGTAGACCTGAAGGAGCGTCTCCACCCCGGACAGCAGGGTCCAGCTCCGAGGGCCTTCTGGTGGTTCCCTCCCTGCGAGAAGTGAGGTTACAGGGAACCAGGCAGAGGGCCTTCTTGGTGGTGGCACCTACCCTGTGGAACGCCCGCCCATCAGATGTCAAGGAAATAAACAACTATCTGAAATTCAGAAGACATCTGAAGGCAGCCCTGTTTAGGAAATCTTTTAATCTTTGGTGTTTTATTCTGTTTTTAGTGTTCTGTTGGGAGCCGCCCAGAGTGGCTGGGGAAACACAGCCAGATGGGTGGGGTGTAAATAATAAATTATTATTATTAACATATATGAGGTTCTCTCCCTGTTCATTGAAACCCCACAACCACCCTCTGAGGCAGTTCAAGCGGAGAGATAGGGACTGGCCCAAGGTCATACCCAGGGAGTTCCATGACTGAGCGGGGGATTCAAACCCTGTACTCACAGGCCCTAGTCTGGCACTTTGACCGGTTCTTCTCCGGTTCATTTAATCCAGGGTTTCTCAAACTGGGATCTCCAGCTGTTTGGGGACTACACCTCCCATCATCCCTGACCACTGGCCTTGCTAGGTAGGGATGATGGGAGTTGTAGTCCCCAAACAGCTGGAGACCCCAGTTTGGAAAACCCTGATTTAATCCTCCTAAAAAAGGAAAGCGAATCTTGAGCAAGCAACTGGAGGCAGGTGGGGCAATGCTGGGCCTCTGGACGTTCTTCCATTTTTGGTGCAGCCACAAAGAAGGCGCTTGTCTTCCATGGGGAAAATCTCCAGCATCAGAGCATGGACAAAGTGCAGGAGCACGGAAGGATGTTCCCTCTCATGCATGCACCACCAACTTTTGCTTCTGGATACCCAGATCTTGCCCGAAGGTCTTTCTGAAGCTCTTCTGTTGTGTCCTCCGAAACGCGAGTCAGCCGGGCTTCCCCTTGGCTCACCTCGCCTGAAGTCGAGCTGCGTCATGATTCATTTTGCGTCAGAAGCTGAAGGAGCAGGAAGGGGATTTCTACGGAAAAAAAGCCTCTCTCTCCTGCGGAGACAATGTGGGGAAGTGGAGAGGAGACATTGGAGCAGACTCTCCAAGATGGGGATTTTATGGCCCTGGGCATGTTTTGCCAAGAAGGTGTTGGAAAGGCTATTTGCTCCTTCCTATTTTTAAATTGGGTCCAGCTCCATCCGCCGCTTGTCGGTCTCCAGCCAGTGCAGCTCTGTTTCCTTGGCAAGGTCTCCACCTCTCCAGGGAACTTCAAGACAGGATGGTTAACTTCTCTGGTTTTCCTTTCGGCGTTTAGCATTGTGTCTCAAAGTGGTGCAACAGATGTCTGGCCTGAAAACAGGGATCGGTCCAAAGGACTTATGGGTTGTTGTCAGCAGATTAAGGCTGCCTGCAGTCCTCTTAAAGACCCTTAGCAGAACCTCAGTCCCATTGAACTTGGAGGGACTTGCTTCTGGGTAAACAGAATCCTTGAACTGTAGAGTTGGAAGGGACCATGAGGATCATCTAGTCCAACCCCCTGCAAGGCAGGAATATGCAGCTGTCCCATCCGGGTATCGAACCTGAAACCTTGGCATTATCAGCATCATGCACTAACCAACCCAGCAATTTGTATGTTTAGTATCTTTTTTGTGAACTGCCCTGAGACCTCTGGGTATAGGGCGATATATTATTATTATTATTATTATTATTATTATTATTATTATTATTATTAAATAGATGACTAAAGAGGATGCAGCATGATGGCAGAGTGAACTCCCTTCCCAGTCCATCATCCTTTGCGTTGTGCATTCATTATGATGGCATTGGAACAGTTAAACACCGTTCTGCTTTCCAGACCGATCGTTTTGGCATGGACATAAGTCTTCATTTTCAATCTCCTTCCTTGGAGGTTTTTAGGCAGAGGCTGGATGGCTGTCTATCATGGATGCTTTAGTTGAGATTCCTGCATTGCAGGGGGTTGGACTAGAGCAGGGTCAGCAAGGTTTATCTTGCCTTGGCCGGATCAGTCCTGCGGAGATCCCTCTGTTGGCCAGATCGCGCGTGCGATTTTTGGCACCTGCACAAATGCGATTTCCGGCGTTTGTGCTTGTGCAGACGTGATTTCTGGCACAGCGGAAGTGAGTCCCCATGCCACACAGTGCCAATTTAACTCAGCACGCGGGCAGGTGGCTCAGTCCGGGGGCGGCTTGTGGGCTGGTCAGACGACCTCTGCAGGCCGCTTCCAGCCCCTGGGGCGCAGGTTGGGGACCCCTGGGCTAGAGGACCCTTGGGAAGCCCTTCCAAACGCTACAATTCTGTGATCTGTGCATGGCCTATAGCTCCCTGCTGCATTCCTGCAAATGTTTATGCAACAGATGTTCTGTGTGTGGTGGGAGTTTGTCCGTCTTTTGTTGCGCAATCATAGAATCAGAGAATATTAGAGTGGGAAGAGACCCCAGGAGTCATCCAGCCCAACCCCCTGCAATGCAGGAATCTCAGCTAAAGCATCCATGACAGACAGCCATCCAACCTCTGCTTCAAAACCTCCAAACAACTCTGACTGTCAGAAAGTAATTCCTGATGTTTGTTTGTTTAATTATTTATTTTAAATAATTTTTTCTTATTTTTTTAACATATCAATTCCAACAGTCATACAACATAACTTCTCATCTTATACAATATTTAAACTTCAGTCAACACCTCTGATGATTTTCCATTCTCTATCACTTATTATGCATTTCTTAATATCTATTACATTTAATTGTCCTTAACTAATAATTCTCCTCATAGTCTTTCTTGCAATATTTCAAATAATTCACCTTACAAAACTTCTTGCAATCCTACTAGCGTAATCTGTTCATCACAATTGCTTTTCAGATAGTTCGTAAATTTACTCCAGTCTTCTGAGAATCTGTGGTCCCGCAGGTTTCAAATCCTTCTTGTTAATTTATTTAACTCTGCATAGTCCATCAGTTTCATCCTCCATTCTTCTTTCGTCGATGTAATTCCTGATGTTTAGTTGGAATCTCCTTTCTTGCAACTTGAAGCCATAGGTTCAGGTCCTGCTCTCCAGAGCAGGAGAAAACAAGCTTGTTCCCTCTTCCATGAAGATGTCCAGCATTTAAAATGCTAGTTTTAAACTTCTATTTTCTAAAGAGAGCTGAACTTTAATTGTGTCCAATATCCCAAGCTCTGCTCTGAACCCCCTGAGAACTTTTGTCCTTCCCTATTCACAGTTTCTCTTCTTCTGTTTCCTCTCAAAGGTTCCTGGGCGAAGCCCATGTTCCCCTGCGGGACGTCCTGGCATCTCCCAACCTGGCGGCCAGCTTCAACGCTCCCTTGCTGGATGCCAAGGGGCAGAGCACCGGGGTAAGTCCATTTCTTGGTGGTGCATCTCACTGATTCGCAGCCGGAGGAAAGAGAAGTCCACCGATCAGATGATGATGTTGTGCACACTCTCAGTCAAGTCCTATCAACCCTTGGCCACTCCAGTGATGGCTGGAAACATCTCACCTGAAACTCTGGGGAGCCTCTGTGAATGCGTAGATAGATAAACTTTATTCGCATTAGCCAGCGGCCGTAGCAACATAAAACAAGCAACATATACAATTAAAAAGACAACAATGGGTAAAAAAGGGCAACCAAATGACCAAGATTATTGTTCAGATGTTGTTGTTTAGTCGTTTAGTCTTGTCTGACTCTTTGTGACCCCATGGACCAGAGCACGCCAGGCACTCCTGTCTTCCACTGCCTCCCGCAGTTCAGTCAAACTCATCTTGTAGCTTCGAGAACACTGTCCAGCCATCTCGTCCTCTGTCGTCCCCTTCTCCTTGTGCCCTCCATCTTTCCCAACATCAGGGTCTTTCCCAGGTAGTCTTCTCTTCTCATGAGGTAGCCAAAGTATTGAAGCCTCAGCTTCAGGATCTGTCCTTCCAGTGAGCACTCAGGGCTGATTTCCTTCAGAATGGAGAGGTTGGATCTTCTTGCAGTCCATGGGACTCTCAAGAGTCTCCTCCAGCACCAGAATTCAAAAGCATCCATTCTTTGGCGATCAGCCTTCTTTATGGTCCAGCTCTTACTTCCATACATCACTACTGGGGAAACCATAGCTTTAACTATATGGACCTTTGTCGGCAAGGTGATGTCTCTGCTTTTTAAGATGCTGTCTAGGTTTGCCATCGCCTTTCTCCCAAGGAGCAAGCGTCTTTTAATTTCATGACCATTGTTCAGATAGTGGCCCTTAATCTCATTGCACCCTCGATAAACCTAGTAACCTTTGCTGTTGTCTGATCTGATAAAAGAAAGACCAATGTGGCCGCAGATGGGCGGCCTGGTAAGTAAGAGGGGGTGATGATATCATGCCTCAGATCTTTAGAAAGGGGACAGGACAGGAGAGCATGAGCCCCTGTTTCCAGATTGCCATCCACAGGGGCAGAGTCGTTTCTCAGTTGGAATCTTTTGGTATCTGCCCTCAAGTATGGCAGTGGGCATCATATCCAATCTGGCCAGTGCGAAGGCACGTCTGTATTTTGGGATGGTTAATTTATACAAATATGGTGCTAGGGAATCAAACTGAGAAGGGGAAAAAATGGCATACCAAGGACAGAGTTTCTTTATAATGGCCAGATTGTTCTGTTGCTTTAAGTCCTTCAGACGCTGTCCAATTAGCCTTTTTGCTTTAATAAAGCCCATCGTGAGAAGCTGATGTGAGTGGAGTCCGCAGGAGAGGAATTTTTGGTGCGCAATTTTAGACCGCACACTTTTATGGGGGTCTTGTGTCACTAAGGGCAGTAGACCGGGTGGATCTGTGAATGCCTAGACATTAGTGAGATCGGACTGAGTAAAAGCAGTGGCATAGCATGGCTTGCCCGGGGCCGGGGCTGCCTGGAAGGGTGGGTGGGAGAGAGGGAAATGGACAGAGTATGCATGTGCATTGAACTGCCTCAGGAGATCTCAACCACAAAAATAAGAAAAGAGCTGTTCCATTGTCTGGTGAAGTTGTTTCCTGCTTCACATGGAAAAGCAAAATTTGGCACCTGGGTGCCCCGCACCCCTTGCACCCCTGGGTAAAGACGGCCTTGGGTCTTTGCTCGGATCCTGCATCAGGGCTCCCCAGATCTCCTGTATGAAAAGAGCTTTGGAAATCAGGCTCCCGGACCTTAGAGCTTCACGGTTTGAGCCTCCTGCTTCTCGGGGTCTTTGGCGAAGGAGCAAAATCTCTGGCTGAGTGGCCAGAATCATGTTCCTTGGAAGCATCACTGAGAGATTATTCCAGTCAAGTTTTTCTTCGGAAACCTTCAGGGTCAAAGAAGGCGACTCTGTCTCATTTCCTTGCTGGGAATTCTACTGCTGAATTGTTTGCAAAGCTAGGAAATTATCCATCACCGGTGGGAGGCAGCCTGCAAACGATACTGCGCCAAAGTGGCAGGATTTACGAATCTGCCTGCTGATACAATCTTGAATTGCTGGGCCTTGATATGAGTGGTTGAGGGCTGCCCCTTAGTGGCTGGCTGCTGAATCATATCTGATGTTAAAAATAAAAGAGGCATACCAAGATCTGCAGTTGGGTTGTGTCTTAGAATGCTTCCAGCTGGCTAGATTTTATCTTTCCCACCCAAAGGGAACAGAAATGTTGCTTCTCTTTTGGGTGCAACGTGAGATTGGTTTTGCACCTGGCAGAAGCTACTTTGAAGGCCAAACTCAGCAAGACATTACTTGCATGAAGGCAATTAAAGTGACTGGCCTGGTTTGCAAATACAGTGGTGCCCCGCAAGACGAATGCCTCGCAAGACGATAAACCCGCTAGACGAAAGGGTTTTCCGTTTTTCGATGCGCTTCGCAAGACGAATTTCCCTATGGGCTTGCTTCGCAAGACGAAAACGTCTTGCGAGTCTTGTGATTTTTTTTCGCTTCCCCCCCTTTTTCTAAGCCGCTAAGCCTTTAATAGCCGCTAATAGCGCTAATCCGCTAGGGGTTGCTTCGCAAGACGAAAAAACCGCTAGACGAAGAGACTTGCGGAACGGATTATTTTCGTCTTGCGAGGCACCACTGTAACACCAAGCTGTGACTTATTAAACTAAGGTTCACTGGTTTTGCAAATAACACCAAGCTGTGACTTACTAAACCAAGGTTTACTGGTTTGCAAATAACACCCTGGTTTGCTTAATCACTGGAATCCTGCCCCACAGCTGAACAATTCACTCGAAACCATGGATTGTTTTAACCATGGCTTGGTGTTACCTGTGAGCCCAGAACACTTCCTTGTCCGTAGGTTGTTTGATGACCCCCCTGAGCTCCAGATGCTCAACAAGTGATAGAGCAAAGGGCAGCTGGAAAGCAACCCAAACTTTGCAGAAGGAAGCAATGGTTTGTCTTAGTGTTGTGTGAACCAGGACATTGCTTTGCAGACCACAATTGCCCTCCTGCAAACCTGAGCCTCTCCAGGATTTAGAGGGAGCACCCTGGTGTGCTGTGTCAGGGCTCAGAGCACCCCACTTCCATCAGGCATCTTCTTTCCTCCTCAGGCGTGTCTCATCCTGCAAGCCTCCTATGTCCCGCCTCCCGGGGCTGCTCCTTTGTTTCCGCCTCCTGCCCCCCCAGAGCCAAATCCAACCCCCGTTGAGCTGGACATGGTGACAGGTCAGTATGAGACAGTTTCCCTCGCCTCCTACTCTGGTTTCTATTTATTTATTACATTGGTCAGCTATTCTGAATTAACGTATTTTTGGCTCTATAAGACGCACTTTCCCCCTCCTAAAAAGTACAGGGAAATGTGTGTGCGTCTTATGGAGCGAATGCAGGCGGGAGGCTCTGCTCAGCACTCCCTTTAAAGAGCCGTGTGGAGCGTGTGTGCAGCTCTTGGGGGCTTTTCCCTGAGGAGGGAGAAGGGCCGCCCCTCTCCCTCCTTGGGGAAAAGCCCCCAAGAGCCTCACACATGCTCTTTAAAGGGAGCGCAGCTGTCCATAAACCAGGACAGCTAGTGGGATCGCAGCGCTGTTTTCCTCTTCCAAAAACCAGGTGTGTCTTATGGTTTGGTGCGTCTTATAGAGCGAAAAATACGGTATGCTTTTTGCAGGGGGGTGGGAATGAGGCTGTGGTACCGAGGGGATGCCCAAAGGTTTGGGAACTGCTGCTTTCGAAACAACCTTGTTTCCTGTTCCCTCCAGATACAGCCGGCGAGGAAGAGTCTGAAGACCCCCTTGGGACGGGCGATGAAGCTGATCCTTCCACGGGCCCCTCTGCACCGGATCAAGTCTCCCTGCCCAAGAAGCCCCCATCGCACGTGGTCCACGGGACCAAGAGGAGGAGAGGCGCCTCCAAAAAGCTCCTGTCCAACAAGCCGCAAGACTTCCAGGTGATCAAGCGCCCTCTTCCCAGGTTTTCCCCCCTGCACCCGAACTTGCAGGCTCTGCCGTCCCTCCTCTTGGCCAAACTTCTGGCCCTGAGGCAGAAGTATGCTATGCAAGATGAGCCCAGATCAAAGGAGATCCTTCTTTGCACATGGCGTTAGTTGAACTTACAGAATTTGTCTGCAAAGGAGGCAGGACTGGCTGCCAGCTTGGAAAGGAGTTTGGAAAAGTTCGGGGAGGAGACGAGGCTTTCAGTAGCTGCTAACCACAAAGGCTACTATTCCCTCCCTTGTCAGAAGCTGTAAATGTCCCAGGATGCCAGAGGTTGGGAATTGCAGGGGGGCTGCCCTTGAAGCTGACCCAGAAACTCCAGCGGGTGCAGAATGCCGTGGCGAGACTCCTTACAGGGTCCTTGCCTCGGGATCGCATTCACTCGGTGCTATACCAGCTGCACTGGCTCCCCGTGGAGTACAGGATCAGGTTCAAGGTGCTGGTTTTAACCTTTAAAGCCCTATGTGGCCTAGGACCCTCGTACCTACGGGACCGCCTCTCGTGGTATGTCCCATGGAGGACAGTCTTCAAACAAAAACATCCTGAAGGTCCCAGGCCACAGGGAGGTTAGGCTGGCCTCAACCACAGCCAGGGACTTTTCGGATGTGGCCCCGATCTGGTGGAACGCTCTGTCACAAGAGACTAGGGCCCTGCGGGACTTGACATCTTTCTGCAGGGGCTGCAAGACAGAGCTGTTCCACCAGGCCTTTGGCCAGGGCACAGCCTGACCCCCTCCTTTGGTAATCCTCACAGAACTCTAGCCCAATGGTTGCCATTAATATGATTTTGAATTGATTTTAGAATGCTGTGTTATTTTTATTGGGTGTTAGTTGCTCTGAGCCCGGCTTCGGCTGGGGAGGGCGGGATATAAATAAATTATTATTATTATTATTATTATTATTATTATTATTATTATTATTATTATTCTGCTTGAATCCCGCTTGCGGGTTTCCAGTGGGAACGGGTTCAACAACTCTAGGGTGCCCAAGGCACCTTGGCTCCCTCCACATTTTGGCCCCTTTGGTCTTGAGGTGGCCCTGCATGCATTGCACCGGTGCGACATGGTGTGCACGACGCCTGGTGCACTTCGCACATCCAGGGGCTGGCACTTCCAGAGCACTTGTTCTCTTCCACCGCATGCACATTGCAGTGTTCAGTGCATGCGGACCCCCTGAATCTTGGGGGCAACCTGGTGTCTCCGAATGGAAATCTGACAGGAGAACAGGATGCTGAACTAGATGATGATGATGATGATGATGATGATGATGATGATGATAATAATAATATTTATACCCTGCCCCAGGCTCAGAGCAGCTAACACCAATAAAATTTCAGTAAAAACATAATAAGAAAAAAGAAAAAGAAAAAAACCCAAGTTAAAATACAGGTTAAAATGCAATTTAAAATTCAGCCTCATTTTAAAAGTAGCCCATAGATCAAGACCATAAGGGGAGGGAATCATAAGGGTCAAACTGAGTCCAAAACAAAGGCCAGGCGGAACAGCTCTGTCTTGCAGGCCCTGCGGAAAGATGTCAAGTCCCACAGGGCCCTAGTCTCTTGGGACAGAGCTTTCCACCAAGTCAGGGCCAGGGCTGAAAAGGCCCTGGCCCTAGTTGAGACCAATCTAACCACCGTGTGACTTGTGACCTCCAAAATGTTGTCATTTGTGGACCTTAAGGTCCTCCGCAGGGCATACCAGGAGATGGTATGGGCCTCCTTTGGCCTGATCCAGCTGTCCCTGGGCTCTTCCAATGTTCTCCTTTTGGGAAACCAACTCAGCCTCAGGAGTCCCTGACGATGTCTATGGCAACCTCCTTCTTCTGCAACTTTCCAGATCCGGGTGCGAGTCATTGAAGGCCGGCAGCTTCCTGGAGTCAACATCAAGTCTGTGGTGAAGGTCACGGCCGCCGGGCAGACCAAGAGGACCAGGATCCGCAAAGGGAACTGCCCCGTCTTTGATGAGGTGAGGAGGTTGCGCTCGGGTGCCACTTTTGGGGTTCCTTGGGGGGCATCTGGGTTGCCATTGTGAGAACAGGAGGCCGGACTAGGTGGCTCCCATTTGTCTACCTAACAATGTTCTGCTGCTCTTTTGAGGAGGCCAAAGAGGAAAAGGAGAAGCTGACTGAGTATTTCTGGGTGGGGCAGGTGGAATATAGTTGGGTGCCATTTCATGGAATCACAGAACCATTGAGCAGGAAGGTGTTGGGATGCGTCCAGGGAATTGGGGCAACTCGCAGGCCCCCAGCTGGCTCCAGCCCACCGGCCGGCAGCCGAGCGACCTCCAGTCTCCCTTGGAACAGCATCAATCAATCAATCAATCAGCAACTTGTAGCTTCAGAAGCCTTTAGAAACTTGAGCATGCTCTCTCAGCAGAGTGAATGACTCTTCACAACGGAAGTGGTGGACAGAGGCATACGTGAAGCGTATTTAAAGGTAAAGGTAAAGGGACCCCTGACCATTAGGTCCACTCGTGACCGACTCTGGGGTTGCAGCGCTCATCTCGCTTTATTGGCTGAGGGAGCCGGTGTACAGCTTCCGGGTCATGTGGCCAGCAGGACTAAGCTGCTTCTGCCTAACCAGAGCAGCGCACTGAAACACCGTTTACCTTCCCGCCGGAGCGGTACCTATTTATCTACTTGCACCTTGATGTGCTTTCATACTGCTAGGTTGGCAGGAGCAGGGACTGAGCAACGGGAGCTCACCCCATTCCGGGGATTCAAACTGCTGACCTTTTGATCAGCAAGTCCTAGGCTCTGTGGTTTAACCCACAGCGCCACCCGCGTCCCAGGGAAGCGTATTTACGAGCTGTCAGGGAACTGACATCGGAGCCAGAAGTGGAGGCAGGGCTCCCAAGCGATGCCGGAGAAGGGCCAAGCAGGGAGAGAGGGAACTCATCGGCTGGGGAAGGAAATCAGCGTAACACCAGGGATAAAGGGGGGCGGATGGGGGAATCGGAGAGGGGGCTCCAGGACTCTTTGCCGGCGACCAGCAGGGAGAGCACAGGTCCTCTGCTACTCACACCCACCCTGCGCAGAAGACTTCCGCGCAGGGAAAGTAGGCGTAGACTTGGCGTCAAAGAACTTCTTTGCTGGAAGAAGTTCAAGAAACGCCCACTGACGGATTCTGCCAGCGACTGAACAGCCACAAAGTGAAGGGCTGTCCAGCCAGGAAAGGTTTAACCAGGCTACCTAGCCAGGAGTGGCAGCAACTTACGCACGAGCAACCCTATATAACCATTACACGAGCACTTTATTCAGCATAGTTCAGGACAAAGAAAACATGTCTACTCTCTTTCGTGTCCGAGCAAAAAGCAGCAAGCACAAAGCAAAAGCAATACACAAACGGAAGTTCCCAGCAAGCTGTGCTGGAATGTGAACAGACATGTTACACACAACAGCTCCACACATCTGTTTAGGTGGAATGGAGCATCATAATCCTAACAGAAGGGACCCCAAGGGCCTTCAACTCCCTTCAGTGCAGGAATCACAGCTAAAGAACCCCTGACCTCTGCTTAAAATCCTCCAGCAAAGGAGAGTCCATCACCTTCGGAGGGATTCCATTCTACCACCAAACAGCTCCGACTGCCAGAAAGTTCTTCCTGGGGTTGAAATGGATTCTCCTTTCTTGTAACTTGAAGCTCTGGGTTCGAGTCCCACCCCCCAGAGCAGGAGAAAGCAAGCTCGCTGCATCCTCCATTACTTTTTGAAATACGGCAACCCTCGTTAACTCCATCTTTGAACTGTGTGAATACTGACTGGCATGTTCCTGGGACGCCCTTCTAAAGCTCAGCCTTGAGCATCTTTCAGAAGTGGAGCGTGGCCTTTAGATTTTGGGAGGAGCAGGACAGAAGAAGATAAAATTGATTTTTGGGGGGGTTGAGGAGCTGTCTTTTGGTGGTCCTTTCAGGCAGGCTTCACTGTTGTCCATTGTGGTCTTGTGTGCAATGTCATATGCGTGCATGGGTGCACCCTTGGGCGCATGGGTGATGGGTGCACCCATGTTTCTTTCTGTTCCCCACAGACCTTTTTCTTCAACGTCTTTGAATCCCCGATGGAGCTGTTTGATGAGCCCATATTCATCACAGTAAGTGGGGGTCAGGGAGCGTTCACTTTGGGGACTGTTTCTAGGGATGGGGAGAAATAAGATTCAGTTCACATTAATAAATAATACTACACTTGGTCTTAGACCAAAGGCTGAGAAGGGATAATAAATAACAAATAACAAATAATAAAGATAATAAATTAAAGGCAAACCAAGCTACTCCACACTTTTCAAAGCAGCCCTTTGAGGTTTGCATTTCTCTGAAGTTTGCAATGCGATTCTCTAGCCAAGTAAGATGCAGAGACATGACTAGGACAAACTGTGCACATAGATGCACGTCTTGGTGAAAACTACATACAAGAATGCATTATATTAGGGGAAATTGCTTTGTAAATAAACCCCTGGATGTTGAAGGAAAAATGGCACACAAGAATGTGAACACGAGGAGAAATTTGTAGTAAAATGTCAAAGAGTTTTTATGAGGACTTTAAAAAAAAAGCAAATTGATGTGGGAAACTGAGTTTAAAAAGGGGGAAAGGAGAAACTGAAATGGACCTACTGTATTCTCCCATTTCTAACACATCTTCTTGGTCGTGTCACAAGTTCATATGAGGTGATTTCGTTCAGGAGAAGTTTATTTTTATAAAGATATTTCTATACCACTATACTGTATCCTAAAATCAAAAATCAAAGCAGTTTACAGTATGCCCAATTACTCAGTATCGTTCTTGGAGAAAAACCTCTTGGATGGATCTTCTGTTAGATACCACCAACTATGTCGTCTAAAGAATATTTGAGGATCCACTGAATATTCACCACTAAAATGTGCATTGATGCAGGTGCTGAATGTGAGCACTGCATGTTGGGTTCTGTAGTCCTGCAATATTCTTCACTTAACGGATGGTTGAGTCGCTGCCTTGTCTTCATTTCCTGAGCTCCTGATTTCCAGGCTCAGGCTTTTAATCCGCAAGAGGGATCCCCTGGGCTTAGGACTATGCTTAGCATGTTGGGATTTGTAGTCCCTTTGTGTCCTGAGATGCCCTCGGATTCGCCATGCTGAGCTTGGTGTCCCAGCCCAGGAAGAGGCACCACTTTGCAGCCGCTTTGCCTGGTGCCGGATTGCAGGCCATGCCTGCAGCCGACCAAAATGTCTCAGGGAAGAGCAGAGGAGGCAGGTGGTGGCATCTGGTTGGCCAGGAGACTCCATTTATGGGCCAGAGAAGCTCGCAGATCCATGTCCCCTGCAAGATGCAAACTAACGAAAGGTTCTTCCTGCGCCTCGAGCTCTTTGGAGCTTCTCTGACATTCCTCCTTCCTCCTCTCCAGGTCGTTGACTCTCGCTCACTCCGGACGGATTCTGTCCTTGGAGAATTCCGGGTAAGGGTCACCTTCCATTTCACTTCTATGGGTTTAGGAAACCGGTCCTTCTTTGTGTTCCTTCTATACGATGCCTGGCTGAGGACACAAATGCATGCAAGACCTTTGGGCTCGGTCTCCTCGCTGGCCCTTATCTGCATGCCTGGCTCCTGGTCTCTTCCTTGGGGTAGTTTTTCCTCTGCGAAGGGCTTCTGAAGGGGAGACCAGACCCTCCAACTGCCCCTATTTTCCAGGGACGTCCTTGATCTAGAGAAGCTGTCACAGTTTCTGATTTCATCCCTGAATGTCCCACATTTCCTTAGGATATACCTAGTTTCACTGGAAATTTTTTGGAGGGTATGGAATTCAACATCCTTATTTTCATTGGATAAATGTTGGGATGTCCTGCCGGAGTGGTGCATGCTCTGGTTATCTCCCGCTTGGACTACTGCAATGCGCTCTGTATGGGGCTACCATTGAAGGTGACCTGGAAACTACAATTAATCCAGAATGCGGCAGCTGGACTGGTGACTGGGAGCGGCCGCTGAGACCACATAACACCGGTCCTGAAAGACCTACATTGGCTCCCAGTACGTTTCTGAGCACAATTCAAAGTGTTGGTGCTGACCTTGAAAGCCCTAAACGGCCTCGGTCCAGTAGACTTGAAGGAGTGTCTCCACCCCCATCGTTCTGCCCGGATGCTGAGGTCCAGCACTGAGGGCCTTCTGGTGGTTCCCTCCCTGCAAGAAGCAAAGCTACAGGGAACCAGGCAGAGGGCCTTCTCGGTAGTGGCACCCACCCTGTGGAACGCCCTCCCACCAGATGTCAAAGAGATAAACAACTACCAGACTTTTGAAGACATCTGAAGGCAGCCCTGTTCAGGGAAGTTTTTTATGTGTGACATTTTAATGTATTTTTAATCTTTGTTGGAAGCCGCCCAGAGTGTCTGGGGAACAAAGAAAAAATTATTAATATTATTATTTTCATTTGAGAAATGTTGGAGGGGATGGAGTTCTCTGACCCCCAAGCCATCTGAAGGCAATCCTGTATAAGGAAGTTAATGTTTTGTTATGTTTTTCTATATGTTGGAAGCTGCCCAGAGTGGCTGGGGTAAAGAGTAAAATTATCCTGATGGAACGGGACGTCCCTGTTTTCATCTGAGAAATGTTGGATGATATGGGAGACACACTAGCTGTGCTTAGCCCCCATGGCCACTTCCTACAGAAACCTGGTGGAAAAGTGGGTTGGGGGGGTCTTTCAGCGAGGTGGGGGCCTCACACACTGGCCAGACTGGGGAGCAAGCAAGGGGATTCCTCTCTCCCCGGTTCAGGATTTCCAGTGGTTTGAAGGGGGTTGGACTAGATGACCCTTTTTTGTCCCTTCCAACTCCCCAACGCTATGATTTTTCTGTGCTTGTGTTTTGCAGGTGGATGTTGGGACAATTTATGCCGAATCCAGTGAGTGGAATTTGCTTCTTGAGTGCCTCTTGACTTTGTTTTAGCAAGGAACTGGTTTGTTTAGCATAGATAAATGAGTTTAGCGGGGAGGGAATGTGCTCAGCTGCTTCCGAGATGTCTAAACTATTTTATCCAGAGAACTGAATGATTTTCTTTATTAAATTAGGGTGGAAGGAGAAGAAAGTTTGGGAAGAGGGAAACATAGAGCTGTGTCCCCACAGCTCAATTGGTCCCAAGTTCTTAAGGGCTTTATATATGAACTCGCTGAACTTGGCCCAGAATCAAATCAGCAATAGCATCTCCTTCTGCTTCCTGGGTGCCAATTCGATATTCGCACTTTGCTTCCTGCTGCAGGACACGCCTTCCTCCGAAAGTGGCTCCTCCTTTCCGATCCGGAGGATTTTTCAGCAGGAGCTAAAGGATACCTGAAGGTCAGCTTGTACGTCCTGGGCCCTGGCGACGAAGCGCCTGTGAGTATTTCTTTAAATTTAACAAAAAGGGCAGAAGAAGGAGGTTTGGCTGTGACACCTTCTCATCTCCAGAAGGGGTGGAAATTTATTGGGGGGAACCTTACATGCTGGGCCCCAAACCCTTTGGGGAGAAACTCCATCACTGCAGGATCCATGCCTTTTCTTTTCTTTTTAATACAGTTTTTTATTTATGTTCATGGTACAGAAGATAAATGTTGAGAAAACAATTATTACAACAGTAAACAACAAGTACAGTCATACCTCGGGTTGAAGTAGCTTCAAGTTGAGTATTTTCGGGTTGAGCTCTGCAGCAACCCGGAAGTAACGGAGTGCATTACTTCTGGTTTCGCCGCTCGCGCATGAGCAGATGCTCAAAATGATGGCATGCGCGGAAGCGGCGAAACGCGACCTGCGCAGACGCACAGTCGCGTGTTACGTTTACTTCAGGATGTGAACGGCGCTCTGGAATGGATCCCGTTCGTATCCAGAGGTACCACTGTAACTTGTCCCCACTGTTGAAATGGCAGACTTTTATCATCCGCCGTGTGTTGAAGTTTCATTTGCTTGCTCTAAGAGATCCTGCCACGTTTTTCCAGGAGTGCTGGGTGGATTCCTGCTGCAGTCTGAACAATTTATGTATCCAATAAACCTTTGCCATATATTATAAAAGGAATATATAGTATATTGCTGCTCTCACCTGGCATGTTAGTTTCTCAGTCAATGCTATTGACCACACTCTGTTGTACCAAGAATCAACGTTCAGCCCAGAATCCGCACACTGTCCTTAAGCCCTGTGCTGTTTTTATTGATTTTTATCATCTGCATTCCAGAAAACATAGTTTTAATGATTATTCCAGTTTAATGGCCTTTTAATGGCTATCCTGCATGCGTTTTTAGCTTTTTATATTTCATGTACCTGCATTGTTCAAATGTGTTGAAAGCCACCGTGGGCCCCAGCTTGGGAAAAAGGCAACAGATGAACAACCATTAGTCTCGACTAAACTAGACCAAGGTGGAATCTTGACGCATATAAAAAACGCTTTAAAAAAATATGTTTTGAAAAACAGATTGGAATTGCCATCATCTCGCCATTGCCATCTAGTGTCCCATTTGTATAATGCATTTTAAACGCCCTTGAAACATTTTATTTGCATTGTTTTATAAGAGTCCTAGAACTCATAGAACAGTGCCTGAAATCAAGGTGCACAGAACCCAGAAGTTCAACAGGTGCAGTTTTCCTTGCAAGCTCCAAGGGTGAATTCCTAGTCTTCTCCTTTTATCCTCCCCTCCCGCTTGTTCCGCAGGTGGAGAGAAAGGAAACGGCCGAAGAGAAGGAGGACATCGAAGGAAACGTCCTCAGGGCGACGGGGGTCTCTCTGAGAGGGGCCCATTTCTCCCTCAAGGTGTACCGGGCGGAGGACCTGCCCCAGAGTGAGCAGGGCTGGGGGCCGTGGGGGGGGGATGCAGTTGCAGAAAGAGCGCGGGGGGAGGAGCAAAGAGGAGATCCAGCCACAAAGGCAGGCCTTGGCTGTGCTCCCAAGGGAAACAGTGGGAGAATGCTGGGAAGATCCCTGGACGAGCAGGAAGCAGGAATTATTGGGCAATTAGGTGGTGGTTGTTTTTATCTTGATGATTTATTTTGTGCTTTTGTATTCTGATTTTATTTTCTGAACCGCCTTGAATATAGGGCAGTATAGAAATCCAGTAAATGAATGAATAGAATAGAATTATCAAGAGCTCCTGGGCTAGCGCTCACCTTTAAAATGCTATTAAAAATATTGTTCCGAAATGTGGAGACAGAAAGAGACCCCTTTGCTTTTTCTCCTTTGCTTCCTTTCCACAAAGTCTCCCTCGTTTCCGGAAAGGGGTTGCTCTGCAGCGGCCCCTGATGTCACATATTATCAAGTAAAAAAAGAACGGCACACGGCTCTGTTCCGTTGAGCTTCCGCCAAGGCTGTGAACAGTGGCACTGTTGTGGCGTCCAGTCCGCTTCCACTGTACCCTTTTGCTTCTCCCGGCTACAGCAGAGTATTTGAGCAGCGGTGTGTCTGTGTGGAAGGAATCTCAGCCATGCAGTAAAACTCTCATACAACAGATTCTTCTATTCTACGAAGCTTTATTGTACAGCAGCAAAAGAAACAATTCAGCCAGGAGAGAGCAAAGACTCGATGCTTCTCCTGTCGCAGAAAGTAAAAGCGTTCACATAACAAAGTACAAAATCCGTATGCGAACACCCCCCCCCCCCCGTGACAGGACGTCATTTCCCTTGAGCTGTTAACTCTGTAAGCTCTGGGTACCCTCACAGGCTCTCTGGTTATTGGGACCATTCCTGAAATTTTTTTTTAGCATTAAAAAATGTGTGTGTGGATCTACCCCGTTTGCTTAAAAAGAGCAGGCGATGACATTTTGAGATGGGCGGCTGGCCGCTTGCCTAAAAATGAGATGTGCTTAAGCACTGAGAATAATAATAATACTAGTAGCAACAACAACAACAAAATGACTGGGTTAAACTGGCCGCACTGCCCTCTCCCCACTGCTCCTTGACCAATTTTTCTTTCTTTCCAGTGGACGATGCCGTCCTGGACAGCGTCAAGCAGATCTTTGGCTTTGACAGCAGCAAGAAGAACTTGGTGGATCCTTTTGTGGAAGTGAACTTTGCCGGGAAAATGGTGAGCCGGCTCTGCTCCCTGAGTGGGGCACACAAACGACCGCCGGGTCTCCGAAAGCCAAAAGTTGGGTTCTGGGTGTGAACCTGGGCATTACAATGGATTTGTTGGCTGTCTGGCCTCTGCTGTGCCCTTAAAGTGGGTCTGAGAACACATAATTGCATGGCATCACCCCTTCTTGCACCCAGACCTTCCCCATAACACAGAAATGCATCAAAAGCAGCCTTCACAAGCAGGCTTAAGCTGGCTCCCTCCATGCATGTGTTCAGAGCAGTACCGTATTTTTCCGTGTATAAGACGTCCCCATGTATAAGACGACACCTTTTTCTTTGAACCCAAAATACAGAAATCGGGCCCAAACCTGAACCCCCACTCAAGCTGTGCACGCCAGAACCAGAACCCAAACCCGAGTCCAGACTGCCTCCACCAGAGCCCCAACCCCTGTGCATTCACTACCCGTGTATAAGATGGCCCCCCAATTTTTGACTAATTTTTTCTTAGCAAAAACATTGCCTTACATGGAAAAATATGGAATATAAAAGGGCGTTTGCGTGTGGCCTCCTTACCCAGGGCTCCCTCTCTGAGTCCCCCTCCCCACATTTAGCCCTGATATTCTGCCCGGGGTGGGGGGTGAGGATCACGATCCGGCGTTGTTTTGGGATGATGCGCAGGGAAGCCTTCTTCTCCCTGACCCCCGAACTCTTGTCTCCCCCGGGCAGCTGTGCAGCAAGATAGTGGAGAAGAACGCCAACCCCCAGTGGAACCAGACCATCACTCTGCCAGCCATGGTGAGTGTTGGACATCATATTTGCTGAATACACCAAGCTTCACAGCTTGTCTTTCATCGTACAAAGTCTGGTATCTCGCTTCATTTAAAGATTTTCAGAGACTTTGAGACTAAAGATCTCATTTCGTACTTGTTATGGTTTGAAGGAATTCTATAAAGACTGTCTATTGCGTATCTACATGGCCATTGTGTTGCCTAAGACATTGCTGGCCATGAGGAGTGAGCAGCCAGAGGGCCTGCACTTCGGGTATGATCCTGCGTCCTGCTGAACTGCTCTCCTCTTGTGTTTCCCTCCTTAGTTTCCATCCATGTGTGAGAGGATGAGGATCCGGGTGGTGGACTGGTGAGTGAAGCAGGAGTTGTGCCCTCCTTGGACCTCGCTCGGCCTCTGGGCTCCTCTTTTGCTACATGGGAGCAAATGGCAACCCGGAGGAAATCTGAGTTATCGTTTTTTTACTCCGATTGAGTGCTAAAGAGCAGTTTCCCGCAGGAAAAGCAGAAGGGCAAGAGTGTCTCTCTCTCTCTCTCTCTCTCTCTCTCTCTCTCTCTCTCTCTCTCCGTGTCATAGAATCATAGAATTGTAGAGTTGAAAGGGACCCCATGGGTCATCAAGTCCACCCGCCTGCAAAATGACAAGGGATCTTATTGAAACTGTCCCAGAAACTCCAGCGGGGGCAGAATGCTGCAGCGAGGCTCCTCACGGGGTCTCTGCCATGGGAGCATATTCACCCAGTGCTTTTCAAGCTGCACTGGCTCCCGGTGGAGTACAGGGTCAGGTTCAAGGTGCTGGTCTTGACCTTTAAAGCCCTTTGTGACTTAGGGCCCTCGTATTTACGGGACCGCCTCTCCTGGTCTGCCCTGCGGAGGACCTTAAGGTCCATGAATAACCATAGTTTAGAGGTCCCGGGCCCTAAGGAAGTCAGACTATCCTCCGCCAGGGCCAGGACCTTCTCAGTGATGGCTCCGACCTGGTGGAATGCTCTGTCCCAGGAGACCAGGGCCCTGCAGGATTTAACTTCCTTTCGCCAGGCCTGTAAGACAGAGCTATTCTGCCTGGCCTTTAATCTGAATTCAGCCTGAACTTTTATTCAGCCCTGTTCAGGGAAGTTTTTAATATGTAATGCTGTACGGTTTTTAACACTGATTGGGAGCCGCCCAGAGTGGCTGGGGAAAACTCAGCCAGATGGGCGGGGTATAAATAATAAATTATTATTATTATTATTATTATTATTATTATTATTATTATTATTATTATTATTATTATTTCCCTTCTTTTCCCATCCCCTCCCCTTTTATGAAGATCACCCGCTCTGAGACCCCACGGCTAATTCTCCCCTGGCCTCCTCACTGGCCCAAGTAGGACCAATTCAGCCAGCTAGCCCTGGGGATTATCTAATTGATTTTTGAACTTTATTGTTATTCATGTTTCTATACTGTACTGTACTTTTATACTGTACTTTATGCTGCTTTTGTAATTAAGAGTTTTAAAGAGTTTAGATTTATTGTTAGCCACCCTGAGCCCGGTTTTTGAACTGGGAAGGGTGGGGTATAAATAAAAATTTATTATTTATTATTATTATAGAAGGTACCCCAGCAAGGAGGAAGCTCTGGGTTTTAGCAGAAGGAACCCCATGGGTTGTGGGAATGTTCAGGGTGGCAGGAGAGTATAAGGTACCCCTGCCCGTACGGGCCAGTCTTGCCGGACTCTAGCGTTGTGCGCTCATCTCACTCTATAGGCCAGGAGCCAGCGCTGTCCGCAGACACTTCCAGGTCACGTGGCCAGCGTGACAAGCTGCATCTGGCGAGCCAGCGCAGCACACGGAACGCCGTTTACCTTCCCGCTGGTAAGCGGTCCCTATTTATCTACTTGCACCCGGAGGTGCTTTCGAACTGCTAGGTTGGCAGGCGCTGGGACCGAACGACGGGAGTGCACCCCGCCGTGGGGATTCGAACTGCCGACCATGTGATCGGCAAGTCCTAGGCGCTGAGGTTTTACCCACAGCGCCACCCGCGTCCCCAGCAGGAGAGTATATATTGTTTATTAATAGCCTTCTTAACTTGCACTAGCTAATTTATTTATGTAGCAGAGTTACATACCCCTTTCTTACATGCACAGGAGATAACTGGTTGCAGGCTCGTGTGAGCCTATTATATGATTCAATCTGTCTCAGATTAAATTGTGCATTCCTGGTAAGTTCCCTTTAACCCCCCCTTAAAAGAATAAAGACGCGACAATCTTATTTAAAGTCAATGAAAGAGGTTTACTCACATCAGTTCAGTTCACAGTTGGATTCCTGAAGGCAGATTTAGTTACAAATATGTACATGTGGATCTACTCCATATGGGGGAATAATCCCAGTGCTTCTGCTAGCTGAGAGCTAGCATAACATTCCTAGCTAAAAAGCTGGTCCAACGAAGAAGGAAGTGAAAAAGCGAGAGGTGTGCTGCGTGACTTGTTCTTTTGTTACCTGGACAGGTGAGGTCACGCCCACCTTCTATCACATGCAAAAGGAAGGATGCTCCAGCCAGGAGGAACAGGAAGTTTCGGCTGGCTGAACCAAACATCCCCTTGCATGTCCATTCTAGGAAAACAAGGAATGTTGTATTTGACTGCTCCCAGTGGATTACATCCCCCATGGCTAATCTAATCCAACCCCCTGCAAAGGTATGAGGGATCTTCTTTTAGAAGTTGCCCCAGCAAAGAGGAAGCTCCGAGTTTTCGCAGAAGGAAACAAAAACTGTCTACAAAGTCCAAATCTAAGACGCTGAAATAAAAACGGCCCTTCTTCTTCTTCCAGGGACCGGGTCACTCACAACGACATTATTGGCACGATCCATCTCTGCATGTCCAAGATCTCAGCTCCTGGAGGGGAACTGGAAGGTATTCTGACTTCTCTCCATATCATCCGACCTGCTCCTGGGAGTTGGGGGGGGGGGCAAAAGCTAAGGAGCTGGGAAGAGGGGGCCTTTCAGCTCCCGGGTCTGAACTGGAGTCTGAACTGGAAGCTCTCCTGGCGGTCAGAGAGCATCACTTCCAAAGTGAAGAGGGTGGGACTTCTTTAGCCCACCCAGGCTGAGGATCAGACCAAGAATGGAGGCTGTATTCTGCTTCCACCAGCCTCCCCATTGCACCTGCTCACACCCCACACTGGTTTATTGCTTGCAGGAGGTTGGCGCAGAGTTTCCACTCGTGCCAGTTGCAATTACTGAGCATTTGGGACAATCCTGTCTTGGCACATCCCAGAGCTTCTCCGCACTTACCTTTTGCCCTGCTCTTTTCCCAGGCACGGTCTGTGTCTGAGCGCTCCTTTTTCTTTTTTGCTTTGGTGATTTCCCTGCAAAAACCCACTCTTTAAAGCTCAATGGGAGCAAACAGCTCTCTGCGGCAAACCCAATTTTTTCCTTCTTCTTTTTTTAAGCTTTATTATTCATTTTGCATATATATACACAACACCTAGTCATCTTCACTATCATCAGTTCAGTAAAAATATCACAAAAGATGCATGCAATTTTAACTCTGCTTTCTACATGAACCAATAACTTCCCATCCCCTCCATGCTTCCTTTATATTAAACATCTTGCTTTGATTTGCCATTATTGATTTATAAAAATTCTCTTTTCTATTTCGATATCATTTCCCATCATATATATTATTTACAGAAATCATTCAAAGGCAGCTACCGTGTTTAAGTTACAGCTATTTTTCAAATGGGGGACACAGGTGGCGCTGTGGGTTAAAGCCTCAGCGCCTAGGACTTGCCGATCGAAAGGTCGGCGGTTCGAATCCCTGCGGCGGGGTGCGCTCCCGCTGCTCGGTCCCAGCGCCTGCCAACCTAGCAGTTCGAAAGCACCTCCGGGTGCAAGTAGATAAATAGGGACCGCTTACCAGCGGGAAGGTAAACGGCGTTTCCGTGTGCGGCTCTGGCTCGCCAGAGCAGTGATGTCACGCTGGCCACGTGACCTGGAAGTGTCTCCGGACAGCGCTGGCCCCTGGCCTCTTAAGTGAGATGGGCACACAACCCCAGAGTCTGTCAAGACTGGCCCGTACGGGCAGGGGTACCTTTACCTTTACCTTATTTTTCAAATAATTGTTGAAATTATCCCATTCTATAATGAACTCTTGTCTGGGTTTATCTCTGATTCTTTCCGAAATGGAGGCTAATTCTGCATGTTCTGTCAATTTGAGGAACCATTCGACTCTGATAGGGAGTTTGTCATTTTTCCAATATGTTGCAATGAGCATTCTCACTGCCGCGGCTGCATATAAAAAGAATTTTCTTATACCCTTGGGGATGTCAATACCCAGAAAAACGCTTCTGTTTTTTTTTTTTTTAAGGGAAATTTAACTTTAACATTGGGATGCGGGTGGCGCTGTGGGTAAAACCTCAGCGCCTAGGACTTGCCGATCGGATGGTCGGAGGTTCGAATCCCCGCGGCGGAGTGAGCTCCCGTCGTTCGGTCCCAGCTCCTGCCCACCTAGCAGTTCGAAAGCACGCCTAAGCGCAAGTAGATAAATAGGTACCGCTTTATAGCGGGAAGGTAAACGGCGTTTCCGTGTGCTGCGCTGGTGCTGGCTCGCCAGAGCAGCTTTGTCACGCTGGCCACGTGACCCGGAAGTGTCTTCGGACAGCGCTGGCCCCCGGCCTCTTAAGTGAGATGGGCGCACAACCCTAGAGTCGGACACGACTGGCCCGTACGGTCAGGAGTACCTTTACCGTTACCTAACTTTAACATTAATTTTAGTTCTGAGTGTACACATACATGCGGAAAACCCAAATTGACGTTTTCTCCGAAGAAGCACTTTGGAGGGTGGGTTTTTTGTGTTTGTGGGGGAGGCTTTCGGACATGGAGCCTAAAAGAACGAGGCCACAGTTAATTGGGGATGAGTCCCCAGTTAATATCTGGCAGCGTCTGCTCTGCTGTTCTTTCTCTCTTCTCTTTGATTCTCTCCACCCCCTCCTCTCTCCATGGCAGGAATAGGGAACCTCTGAGCTATGGGCCAGAAATGTGGCCAGGTTGTAGGCACAGCCCCTCAGCAGATCTGTGCCTCTTTGCAATCCTCAACAATCAATCCTCAACATCAATATTTGGCATTTTATTGTGTTTTTATATGTATTGGAAGTGGCTGGGGCTGCACACTGGGGGGAAAATGCTATAATTAAGTCAGAAATTAGATCCTTATAACAAAAGGCAAAAAACCCTATGGAAAAACGTGCATAAAACTTTCCTGCTCTATGGCGCCCTCTGGTGTTGCATGTTTATAGTGCATTCAAACTGTTGTTTCTTTTGTAATGTAGCTGATTCCTGGGTCAACCCAACCAGGTGGGTGGGGTAGAAATGATAAAATGATAAAATTATTATTATTATTATTATTATTATTATTATTATTATTATTACTGATCAGCTGGTTGTTGCTGCTTGCCTAGACCAGTGTGCTGCACTTGGAAGCATCAGGGCTTCAAAGCGCCATGCTAGCTGGGATTCCTGCATTGGCTTGGGCTAGAAGACTCTTTGGGTCCCTTCTGTGCCCACCCTTGGAGACGTGGGGTTTAGGAGCCCCCAGACCCTATGCCTGGCTTCTTTTTAACTCCTCTCCTCCTTTGCCCCTCTTTGGTTCACGAGTTCTGGTCTTACCACCTCCCCTTTCCTGAATCCTGGGTGTGGATTCTGTCCCCGAGACCTGGAGATCCTAACATTCTGGTTTCTCTCCCGTTTCTTCGCACCTCAGAGGAGTTTCCTGTCCCTGTGAATCCTTTCCCTGCCAACAACAGTATGTTCTTTTGCACGTGCAAACTTGGCTTCCCTTTCGCACTCGACACCAATACTCGTGTTTGGGGCATGCTCAAAATCCGGACTTCTTTTTTAAAATTGTGTGCAATTCTCTGTTTTGTTGCTGTTAGTAGTGTTAGCAGTGCGTCTGGCTTTTTACTGTCCTGGCTCCAACTGTAATGGCTGCTTTGTTCTGTTTTATTATTCATTTATCTATTCTGTAAAATTTATAAGCCGCTTGATTGTTAAAAAAAGCAATTAGCTCGACAAAACCTGAAAAGTTTTAACTTACCGAATGAAATTATTTTTCTTAATTTTTCTTAGGGTGGATCTGCACATAGGAAAAAACGTTATAAATAAGTCATTAATTAGATTGTTGTAATGAAAGTGGAGGGGATGTGGGTGGTGCTGTGGGTTAAACCACAGAGCCTAGGACTTGCCAATCAGAAGGTCGGCGGTTCGAATCCCCGCAACGGGGTGAGCTCCCGTTGCTCGGTCCCTGCTCCTGCCAACCTAGCAGTTCGAAAGCACATCAAAGTGCAAGTAGATAAATAGGTACCAATCTGGCAGGAAGGTAAAAGGCGTTTCCATGTGCTGCTCTGGTTCAGCTTAGTCATGCTGGCCACATGACCCCGAAGCTGTACGCTGGCTCCCTTGGCCAATAAAGCGAGATGAGCGCCGCAACGGCAGAGTTGGGCCCCTTTACCTTTACTTTTAATGAAAGGGAGGAAAAGCCCTATGGAAAAACATGTGTAAAATTTTCATGCTCTCTGGCTCCATCTAGTGTTGCATGTTTATAAACACATTCAAAATGCTGTTTTTGAACTGAGATGCTGAATCCTTAGTGAAAATATGGCTGTTTTATTGTTGTTGTCCCCCCCCCCCCCCGCAAACCACTTTACAATCAAATGGCATGCAGATTTACTGAAACAAGTGACCAAGCAAGCAAATAGACAAACAAATGAGTTCTACGGAAATTCTGTGTCCTGGGACATGGCCCCCTTCACCCTAGTGTAGCACCCTTTGTGTGGTTCTTTTGGGTGGGTGCTGGCGCTTTGCTTGCATTGGTCCCCTTCCAGCTCACCGGTCAGTCCAGAAAAGTTCACATTTCTCAAGGCAGCGCTGCTCCTGCCTCCTGCCTCCCGTCTCACCCTCTTGGTCTCCCTGCAGTCGACGATGCGCTGGGTTTCCTGCCCACCTTTGGCCCCTGTTACGTCAACCTGTATGGCAGCCCCAGGGAGTTCACGGGATTTCCGGACCCCTACGAGGAGCTCAACCTGGGAAAGGTGAGGAAAGTCGGGAGAAGTGTCCGGGGCGCGACTGGATGCCATAAATGGAGATAAACGCTGCGGCATAGCCTCCGACATTTCCTCGCGTGGAAAGAGGGACGTTCTCTTCCCCATTCGCATCACTGCCGGAGCATCTCTTCCTGTTCAAGTGCAAAAGTCAGGAGAGGAAACCCGGAAAACGGCAGGATTTTAAGCGCAGGAATCTTTGAATGTGGTTATTGCATTCAGGGAAGCCTGAGAGGAAAAGAAAACCCCAAATCAATAAATGCAATAAATCCAACTCACTAGCAGGGATAACTGATGCAGTATAGAATAGCTAGCCTCAGGCTGCCACATTTCCAGATGTGAAAATCCAGACACAACCAAACAGTTGAGAAAATTCCCAAAGTTTTTGAGTTCTGTTTTTAGAAAGACACCAAAGTTGTTGAGAAATAACCCAAGTTTTCTTGAGCATTTTAGGTTAGGTTGCCGAAGATCCAGGACAAACCACCACTTTTCGGAAGTCCCCCCTGGATTTTCTGGTAATGTCCAGGAAAATCTGGACAAACGGCAACCCACCATGGTTCTGCCCAGCCTCCACAGCTGGAGACAGCAATGCGTCATGGTGCTGTTAAAGCAAGGTTGTAGGTTCGAGCCCCACATGGGGCAGACTCATAGTCCTGCATTGCAGGGGGTTGGTCTGGATGACCCTCAGGGTCCCCTCCAACTGCAAGCTTCCACGATTCGAAGGGCCACTTTTTGGAAACCCCTATTTTCATGGGAGAAATGATGGAGTTATCCGACCCCTGAGCCGTCTGAAGGCAGCCTTGTATAGGGAAGTTAATGTTGTATTATGTTTTTCTATATGTTGGAAGCTGTCCCGAGCAGCTGGGGCAACCCAGTGAGATGTGCGGGGGCTATAAATGGGGAAATTATCATGATGCAATGGGATGTCCCTCGTTCCATGGGAGAAATGTTGGAGGACTTGGCTAGATCTCTTCTCCTCCACCCCCCAGGGAGAAGGGGTGGCTTATCGCGGCCGGTTGCTGGTGGAGCTGGAGACCAAGTTGGTGAACCACGTGGAGCAGAAGGTCGGGGACATCCCTCCTGATGACATTCTGCTGGTGGAGGTAAGACCCCCTTCCCTTTTGGACACAAGGCCAGGTCCTCCCAGAGACGTCAAAGAGCTGCCATTCTCTGCCGTCCAAACTCCTGCGCACACTCTCTCTCTCTCTCTCTCTCTCTCCCTGTGTCTGTCTGTCTCTCTGTGTTTTTTTAAAAAAAATATATTCTTTCAGTTGTGTTTTAAAATATATTCTTCTGGTCTGACCCACTTCTGTTCATCAGGAAAAAACCTCAGAAGTTCCTTCTGCGTCTTGAAGGATGGAAGAATCACCCAGAGAAAACAAACATACTCTGTTTTCTTTTTTTGTAATATACCGTATTTTTCGTTCCATAAGACGCACCTGACATAAGACGCACCTGGTTTTTAGAGGGGGAATGCAAGAAAAAAAGTATGCTTTAAAGGGAGGGCTGAGCAGAGCCTGTATGCATCCCAGCTCAGCGCTCCCTTTCACGAGCTGCGTGGAGTGTGTGTGCAGCGCTTGCAGGCTTTTCCCCAAGGAGGGAGAAGGGCAGCCCGTCAAAGCCCCCAAGAGCTGCACACACGCCCCGCGCGGCTCTTTAAAGGGTGCGCGGCTCTTGTGGGCTTTTCCGGGAGGTGGGGGAAGGGACTGAGGGGCTAAGCCAGCAGCTAGAACAGCAAGAGGGAGCGCTGCGCAGTGATCCCTCTCGCTGTTCTGGCTTCTGGGATAGCCATGCAGGCTGCATTCGCTCCATAAGACGCACACACATTTCCCCATACTTTTTTGGAGGGGGAAAAGTGCGTCTTATAGAGCGAAAAATACGGTAAGTTGAAAGGTGTATGTATCTATGTATAATATGTTTGTTTAGTGTTCTGGTTTGTGTTTGTAAGTACTGCATTTATCAATAAAAGTTAAAAAAAGGAGAAGAAGAAAGAATCACCCAGAGGTCCCTCCTGAGGCTGGTGGGCCGGGCGCTCGGAGCAGAATCCCAACACAAGGGAAAGACCGAAGTTTGTTGCCCAAAGTTGTTGAAAATATCGGAAAAAAATCTCAAAAATAATTGAGGTTTTGGAGCCATTTTTAAGGGGAATCACCCCAAATAGGGATTGCATTTTCCCAGACATTTCGACAATTTGCACCCAGATGCTGCTTCTGGAGGCCTATTTCTGGCTGTGAAAGTCCAGCAGGTCGATTGCTGCATGAGATTTGGAGGACAAGAGAGTTTTGCAAAATTTGGAAAAGTGACTCCTAAGTTTGATTTATTGATAATTAATAGTAATCATATGGTCCTTGCGGAGGCCTTCCAGCTCTACATTTCTAATAATAAAATAATGCAAAAGTGCTTTTGTCTCCGCAGCAACTCTCTTCCCGCTTTCAGGACTAGCTGGCCCTGGGGGAGGTGGATTATTATTATTATTATTATTATTATTATTATTATTATTATTAGCATTTCCCCCAAGGAAAGCACAAGGTGGTGTCCATGATTCTCTTCCCCCCATAATATCCTCACAACAACAACAACCTTGCAAGGTAGGGTTAGGCTGAGAGGAAGGTAGCGGCCAGCCCCCCAAGTGGGAATTTGAACCCCGCTCTTCCGGGTTCCACGTCCAGCCCTCTAACCACTGCACTGCACTGCCACGCTCCGACTTCTGGGTCTTCCAAGAGTCTGGCGGGCCCGATCCATGCCACCTGTCTCCTTCCTCTTCCCTGCATGGCAGAAGTACCTTCGCCGGAGGAAATACTCTCTCTTTGCTGCCTTCTATTCGGCCACCATGTTGCAGAACGTGGACGATGCCATCCAGTTTGAGGTCAGCGTGGGCAACTATGGCAACAAGTTTGACAGCACCTGCCTCCCTTTGGCCTCCACCACCCAGTACAGCCGGGCCGTGTTTGACGGTAAGGACTAAACAGAACAGACTAAAACAGATTAAAAGCTCCTACAAACTTTCTAAGCATCTGGCTTGTCTTGTCTAAGCAAGAATGCTTTCAGCAGGTGCCAAAAAGCGGGCAGTGAAGGCACCTGCTTGGGATCAAGTGGCAGGGAGTTCCAAAGGGCAGGTCCTGCTGCAGGGAACGATCAGGTTTTATAGAATCGCACAATTGTGCAGTCGGAAGGGTTCCCTGAGGGTCATCTAGTCCAACCCCCTGCAATGCAGGCACCACAGCACAATGGTCCCGGAGAGGCGGCCACCCAACCTTTCCATCAAGTAGGAAGAGTCCACCACCTTCGAGGGAGGCTGCTCTGCTGTCAAACAGTGCCAGGGATTCTTTAGCTGTGATTAACCTGCGGAACTCCCTCCCACTGGAAGTGGACACCATCTTGGATGGCTTTAAAAGAGGATTGGGCAAATTCATGGAGAAGAGAGCTATTGATGGCTCCTAGCCGAGATGGCTCTGCTCTGCCCTCCGCAGTCAGAGGCCTCAGTGTTTCCGAATCCCATTTTCTAGAAACTGCAGGAGGGGGAAGAGTGTCGCCCTTGTGTTTGAATCCCGCTTGCTGGTTTCTCATTAGGATATCTGCCTGGCCCCTGGGAGAAGAGGAAGCTGCAGACCCTCCAAGGGTCTCAATTTTCCAGGGACAGTCCGGGATTTACAGAAGCTGTCCCGGTTTCTGATCTGATCCCAGAATGTCCTGCTTTTCCTTAGGAAATCCCTATTTTCATTGGAGAAGTGCTGGAGGGGATGTGGTTATGTAACCCCCCCAAGCCAAGGACCCCCAAGCTATACAACCTTCAAAAGACATCGGAAGGCAAACATTCTGAAATGTTTAACCTTTTATTATATTTTAATGTATGTTGCAAGCTGCCCAGAGTCAGATGGGCGGGGTATCAATAGTAAGATTATTATCACGGAAGAGGACATCCCTATTTTCATTGCAGAAATGTTGGAGGGTGTGGACTAGATGGGCCATTGGCCTGATCTGGCAGAAAGTCAGATATATCTGTGTCTCCATCTCCTTGTCTCACTGGCTGGGGGCTTTTTGGTGTTTTCCATCCCTGTAGGCTGTCAGTATTACTACCTGCCGTGGGGCAACGTTAAACCGGTGGTGGTCCTTTCTTCCTACTGGGAAGACATCAGCCACAGGACCGACGTGCAGAACCGCCTCTGTGGCGCCGCGGACCAGCTGGTGAGTACCGTAAACGTCTCCCATTAACACGACCCGGAAGCTGTACTCCGGCTCCCTCGGCCAGTAAAGCGAGATGAGCGCTGCAACCCAGGAGTCGGCCACAAAGCCACTCCCGACCTAATGAGGGGGTGGGGTTGCGGGATCACGCCCCCAACTACAATCTCGCGGGGCTGGCGTCAGCCCCACGGGACTCAGGGATTCCCCTATCTCATACATATTCATCACCCTCAGCGCCAGCCAATCCGATGGCGCTGGGGGCGGGCTTGCCTAGTACACTTAAGGTCAGGGCAGGGGGGGAGGAACGCCATCACCTCCCCCAAATCTTGATGGGTAGTTCGTTAAAGGACTCCGGGGGGGCGTCGCCTCGTCCGAAACCTACGGAGGCTAGGGCCTAAAGCGCGCCCCCGAGCGGTAACCCCTCGGGGAGCGCCCCAGGGATGTGCATCTCGGGGTCTCCCCCTGTTGGTGCTTAACCCCTTCCGGTTAGTCCGGATAGTCTGTTAGGGCCAATGCCTAAAGCCAATACCGCTCTTACCTGTAATCAATAAAGTTGTGGCCATTTTTGCCCATTAACCTAAATTCTGGTGTCCGGTGTCTTTATTTACTCCACTTGTCGGAGGGGGCGGGTATAGCCACGCAACTGGACCTAATGGTTAGGGGTCCCTTTACCTTTAAGGAAAAGTGGGACATTCCGGAATCAAATCAGAAACTTCTCTAAATCAGGGACGTCCCTGGAAAACAGGGACCCTTTGGAGGGTCTGAGTTTGCCAAGCAGTGCCCCCTCTGAGCATAGGAGTGAGATGTTGCCAAGCCCTCCCTCCTGTCAGCAATTGGGCTGCAGCATCCTGCCCTCGCTGCAGTGCCAGGGAAGCCCCAAGTGGAGCGCACTGCAGTAACCCAGACTTGAAACAACCAGCGCATGAGCTGCTGTGGCAAACCTCTCCGTGTCCAGGAACGGCCATAGCTGGTGAAGCAGCCGCAGCCGCTCAAAGGCACTTCCAGCTGTTAACGGAGAAATCTCCGTTGTCCAAGGGCTCCCTTGGACAAAAACAAAGAAACAAGGAGACCAGCCAGGAATACCAGAGCAAAACAGCAGCCAGTCAGCTTGGTCTTTATTGAAGACTGTCGGGACAGGACTCCCACCTGCCACCAGGTGGAACAAGATGGAAGCCCCGAACAAAAGATCCCCCAAACTTTTATTAGCTGCTAATCCCCCTGTTACACCCCCCCAAACTACATCACTAATACATCATGGTTACATCATGAAAGGGGAGGTCTGGTGGCCGTAATCTGAGCATCCTGGACCCTGCCCCATGGTTCTCCTTGCCCTCCACCAAACACCCATCAAGTGTAACAAAAGAGATCTTTACATTTCCCCATTTCCCAGCCAAGTTAATCACACCCTTTTGTCTTCATCTGGGGTTGTTATTTATGGAATGGCTACCTGTCTGGCCCTCAGGTATCAGGATGCCAGGAATTATCACTCAGGCAGAGGGGCTGCTGAGTAGCTGAGCTCATGTGTCTGTAGGAATTTCTGAAGTTTTCCCAGTGAGCCAGTACATAGAGACATTTATCAGCAAATTCATACATTTGGTATCGTGCAGCAGAGGCCCTTTGAATAGCTAGGAAGAAACTGTGATGAAGTGTTTTGTGGGGACAAGTCACAAAAGTGATTGTGCTGATTTTGGTAGTGGGCTGCATGTGTATGATATCTGCTGGAACCTATACATTAATTCCTGCAACACAGCCCCCCCCCCCCGCTTGCGCACCCACAAGCTGGCAGTCTTGCCTAGTGGTCTGTGTGCACGTGTGACTCCAGCGGTGTGGTTTTTTCTCCCTCCTTCTCCCCAATGTAGGAAGAGAACTTGGCGCTGGTCCAGCTGGCCATCAAAGCCAAGTGCTCTGTGGGCGACCTGGACACCCTTGTCGCTCGGCTGATCGATGAGGTCATCGCGGACTGCAGGTAGGGGTCTGTGGAGCCACCAGCCTCTTTCTGTGGGGTTGTTACGAGCCGGGTTGTTTGGGTTGGAGGGGGTCCCTGGCAGCAAAGAATGCCCCCCTTCTGGCTGGGAGCATCGGCCGAGCCAAGGCACGGATTTGAAAAAGCGATACTTGAGGCAGGTCGTAAATTTCCACTCGGTGGGCTGTCTACCTGAATGGGCCTCTTTGTGTTTTGGGGCAGACCCTCAATCGGGCGCGGGGGGGGGGGGCAGACAGCCGCCTCCAGTTCACGGCCTCACGACTGGTTCCTAACTCATACCCTCCAACATATCTCCCAGGAAAACAGGAACGTCCTACAGCAGAATAATAATTTTACTTTTTATACCCCTCCCCTCTGACTGGGTTTCCCCAGCTTCCAAAATATATATAAACATAATAAAACATATATTTTTTTAAGCTTCCCTCTACAGGATTGCCTTCAGACGGCTCAGGGTCAGATAATTCCCTACCCTCCAACATTTCTCCCATGAAAATAGGGACATCCCGTCGCATAATGATAATTGTACTTTTTATACCCCACCCATCTGACTGACTTGCCCCAGCCGCTCTGGGCTGCTTCCAACATATAGAAAAACATACTAAAACATTCAACATGTTTTTTTAAAAAAACACTTCTCTATACAGGGCTGCCTTCAGAATAGAATAGAATAGAATAGAACAGAACAGAATAGAATAGAATAGAATAGAATAGAATTTATTATTTATACCTTGCACATCAGGCTGGGTCTCCCCAGCTACCCTGGACGGCTTCTGGATTAGTTGCGGTTTCTGGGTCGCCTTCAAAGGTAGCCCCACATAGAGCACATTGCAGTAGTCCAAGCGAGAGATAACTAGAGCATGCACCACTCTGGCCAGACAGTACGCGGGCAGGGAGGGTCTCAGCCTGCGCACCAGATGGAGCTGCCCTGGACACAGAACTGACCTGCGCCTCCATGGACAGCTCTGAGTCCAGAATGACTCCCAGGCTGCACACCTGGTCCTTCAGGGGCACAGTGACCCCATTCAGGACCAGGGATTCCCCCATACCCACCCTCCTCCTGTCCCCCCAAAACAGTACTTCTGTCTTGTCAGGATTCAACCTCAATCTGCTAGCCCCGATCCATCCTCTAACTGCCTCCAGACACTCACACAGGACCTTCACTGCCTTCACTGGTTCTGATTTCAAAGAGAGGTAGAGCTGGGTATCACCCGCATATTGATGGACACCCAACCCAACCCCCCTGATTATCTCTCCCAGCGGCTGCATGTAGATGTTGAAAAGCATGGGGGAGAGGACAGAAGTCTGAGGCACCCCCACAGATGACTCGGGGGTCACATAACTCCATACGTTCCAACATTTCTCCCATGAAAATAGGGACGTCCTAAGGAAATGAGGGATCAAATCAGAAACCAGAATGGCTTCTTTAAATCTTTAATTTCCCCTGGAAAATAGGGGCTCTTGGAGGGTCTGCTAACTGGGCATCTATGGCCTGTTCTCGACAGGTTTGCAAGAAAAACCATAAGGACCTGCAAGGATTGTGGTCGTTTCCCCTTTGAAGAGGCGGTGTGCCTTACAAAATACCCCCCCCCTCCCTGCAAAGAGTCCTTGGTTCTTGGGTGCACATTTGTGCCCTGTAGGCTTCTTTGTGTTTAAGGAATATCACATATTCCAGCATGCAGCGAGAGACTGAGAGAGAGGGGTGTGTGTGTGTGTGCTGGTCTCTTGCAACAAAAGGCATCTTGCATTGCCTGAAAAATTTAACAAGGGTGAAGCAGGCTTTGGTCCATGCAAGCTTCTCTCATGGAATCAAAGAAGGGTCAAGTGGGAAGGGACCCTGGGGTCATCCAGTCCAACCCTCTTCAATGCAGGAATCTCAGCTCAAGCATCCATGACAAATGGCCATCCAAACTCTGCTTATAAACCTCCAAGGAAGGAGAGTTGATCACCTCCCAAGGGAGTCTCTTCCACCGTCAAGCAGCTCTTAACTGCCCGAAAATTCTTCCTCATGTGGAGACAGAATCTCCTTTCTCTTCCTTTGAATCTGTTGGTTTGGAAACTCCCTTCTGGAGAAGCAGAAAACCACCTTGCTCCATCTTCTGTGTTTCAGATATTTGAAGAAGGCTACAAATGAGCAGAAGGGATAATAATAATAATAATAATAATAATAATAATAATAATAATAGATGATGATAATAATAAAATTGGTGATAATAAAATAAAAATAAAAAATCAATGATGATGATGATGATGATAATAATAATAAAATTGATAACAACAACAACAACCTATTACTTATACCCCGCCCATCTGGCCAGGCCTCCTCAGCCAATCCCCACAAAAGGAGATTGTAACTCAACAGAGGTGCTGGACTCTCCCTTCTCAGAGGTTTTGAAGCAGAGCTTGGATAGCCACCTGCCAGGGAACATTTAGTTGCGATTCCTGCGTTGCAGGGGGCTGGATTGGATGGCCTTTGGGGGTCCCTTCCAACCCTACCATTCTATGATTCTATGAATAAACTGCCTGGACTGCTGGCTTTTGAAGGGGTGGAAACCATAGGTTAGGCCAGGGGTAGGCAACCTAAGGCCCGGGGGCCGAATGCAGCCCAATTGCCTTCTCAATCTGGCCCATGGACTGTCCGGGAATCAGCATGTTTTTACATGAGTAGAATGTGTGCTTTTATTTAAAATGCATCTCTGTGTTATTTGTGGGGCATAGGAATTCGCTCATCCCCCCCAAAAAAATATAGTCCAGCCCCCCACATGGTCTGAGGGATGGTGGACTGGCCCTCGGCTGAAAAAGGTTGCTGAACCCTGGGTTAAAGTAAAGGTAAAGGGACCCCTGACCATTGGGTCCAGTCATGGCCGACTCTGGGATTGCAGCGCTCATCTTGTTTTATTGGCCAAGGGAGCCGGCGTGCAGCTTCCGGGTCATGTGGCCAGCATGACTAAGCCGCTTCTGGCGAACCAGAGCAGCGCACGGTAACGCTGTTTACCTTCCCGCTGGAGCGGTACCTGTTTATCTACTTGCACTTTGACGTGCTTTCGAACTGCTAGGTTGGCAGGAGCAGGGACTGAGCAACGGGAGCTCACCCCGTCGCGGGGATTCGAACCGCTGACCTTCTGATCGGCAAGTCCTAGGCTCTGTGGTTTAACCCACAGTGCCACCCGCGTCCCAAACCCTGGGTTAGGCAAAAGCTAAGTGGGAGCCACTGGCAAAGTCCAAATGGCACAGCTGGAAATGCTCCAGGAACAAACTGTTCGATATGCTGGATGGGTGTCACTGCATCTTCCTAGCTCCTGGTGTTTTTTCCTGAGCCCCCCAGAAGGAGTTTCTCTTGCTCTCTCTCTCTCTTTGCCCCCCTCGCTGATGCTTCTCCCCCCGATAAGAAGACGTGCTTGTTTCCAAACGGCCCAAGACACCCCTGGTCTGCTGCGCGTGTGTCATACGTGACCTGGGTCAATTCCCGGGACTTTGGTTTCCCGGAGGGAAGCCTCCTTCCAAGAAAAACTCAATGAAACCAGGGAGAGATATCGCTGGCGAAGCTGCCAAGCCAGAGTTTTGTGCAGGCTGGGCTCCTGGCCTCCCTCTCTCCCCCCCTGCCCTGTGGTCTGTTGCTTCCGCTTGGAATAAATCACTGAGCTACAGCAGCTGTCCTGGGAGAAGCGGAAATGATGTCGTGTCGATGGCAACAGCGGGGAAGGCGGCGGTTGCTCAATGCAGGGTAGTTTTGGTCCAAATAACAGGCAATAACTGGACAAAAGATGTCTCAGTGTCCAGAGTTGGCTCCTTTCCATCTTTTCACGGGAGACGGTCTTCGCTTTCAGCTCAAACCTTTGCTAAGTTCTCTTCTCCTTGCAGCTCAGAGCCAGGAGGTCCTGGAAGAACTCAGAGGGTAGTTCCTTGACAAATTGTTGCAAGAGGCAGACAGCACGGGGGGGGGGGGGAATTGAAGCATGAAATAAAATTGGCACGAGGCTCCAAGCCCAAAGGCTCCTTTGCAACGGAATGGCAGAGCTCTATTATGGACAAAGCTGAAAACAGAGCCCCCCCCCCTATTTTATAAAACTTAAACTGTTTGTTGCCTTTGATGCAAAGCATAGTCTAGGACGCGGGTGGCACTGTGGGTTAAACCACAGAGCCTAGGGCTTGCTGATCAGAAGGTCGGCGGTTCGAATCCCCCCAACGGGGTGAGCTCCCATTGCTCGGTCCCTATCATAGAATCATAGAATCATAGAGTTGGAAGAGACCACAAGGGCCATTGAGTCCAACCCCCTGCCAAGCAGGAAACACCGTCAGAGCACTCCTGACATATGGTTGTCAAGCCTCTGCTTAAAGACCTCCAAAGAAGGAGACTCCACCACACTCCTTGGCAGCAAATTCCACTGTCGAACAGCTCTTACTGTCAGGAAGTTCTTCCTAGTGTTTAGGTGGAATCTTCTTTCTTGTAGTTTGGATCCATTGCTCCGTGTCTGCTTCTCTGGAGCAGCAGAAAACAACCTTTCTCCCTCCTCTATGTGACATCCTTTTATATATTTGAACACGGCTATCATATCACCCCTTAACCTCCTCTTCTCCAGGCTAAACATGCCCAGCTCCCTTAGCCGTTCCTCATAAGGCATCGTTTCCAGGCCTTTGACCATTTTGGTTGCCCTCCTCTGGACACGTTCCAGTTTGTCAGTGTCCTTCTTGAACTATGGTGCCCAGAACTGGACACAGTACTCCAGGTGAGGTCTGACCAGAGCAGAATACAGTGGCACTATTACTTCCCTTGATCTAGATGCAATACTCCTGCCAACCTAGCAGTTCGAAAGCACGTCAAGGTGCAAGTAGACAAATAGGTACCGCTCCGGCGGGAAGGTAAACGGCATTTCCATGCGCTGCTCTGGTTCGCCAGAAGCAGCTTAGTCATGCTGGTCACATGACCCGGAAGCTGCACGCCGGCTCCCTTGGCCAATAAAATGAGATGAGCGCTGCAACCCCAGAGTCGTCCGCGACTGGACCTAATAGTCAGGGGGTCCCTTTACCTTTACCTATAGGCTGGGATAAGAAGTCCTTTGGCTTTAATTGGACCTGTATCGCCAGCTTCCGGGTTAGGGTGGGATATTTCATTTTTTAAAATCTGTATCATGTTGTTATATGTTGAAATAATTTAATTTGAAAAAAGAACCTGTGGCCTTATCAATCTGAATATGTCTGATCTTGGAAGCTGATCAGAGTTAGGGTTGGTTAGTACTTGGAAAGGAGCCAACTGGGAATACCAGGCGCCGTAGGTTCATTTTTTTTTTTTTTAAAGACAAGGAGCCAATGCACATTTACTCGGGAGCAGGGCTGGGGTTTCTGACAGGCATCTGAACAGGGTGCTAGGTTAGATGGGTCCCTTTGGACTGATCCAGTTCCAATGCCTTTGTTGTGTTTACCTTCTCGAACCCAAGAAGTTGATGGGAATAAAACTGTCCCTTGAAATTCACGCTTCTCCAAATTTTGTGGTAAAGGAAAGGGTGTCTTTAGGCGCATGTAAAGTGCATTTCCTTTTTTTTTTAATTAAATTTTGCATAAGTGTATTTCACAAACATACAACAGACAAAAATAAGTAGAACAAACAAGAAAAGAAAAGAAAAAACATAAAATACATACAACATAAACAATTCGACTTACATTAATTCTACAACAACATTGATCGACTTCACTTTATCTCGATTTCGGATAATGTTACCTTAATTATCTATCTGCTGTATCTATTCCAAAGTAAATTTTTTTACGTAGTAGGCGTTATCTCATGCCTACTGTGATTTTTATAAATACATATATATTTCTGATTAACATTTTGATTTTCCCCTTGTCTCTATTTCCATATATGTCCTAAATTTATCCCATTCATTGCTAAATTTTGTACTTTTTTGATTTCTTATTTTCTGTGTCAATTTTGCCAATTCCAAATAATCGGATAATTTAAATTGCCACTCCTTTAGTGTTGGGGTTTTTGATGTTTTCCAGCAAAGTGCATTTCCAATGGAGGGCAAAGAAAGGAAGGTATCAGATAGAGGCATGAAGGGTGGAAAGATTTCAGATTTGTTCAGGAAGGCAACCGATTCTGCTTTTCAAAAAGAAATGCTGACTCAAGATGCTTGTAGTCCACCTTTCCAAGCAAAGCTTCTGAAAGTTTCCAGCTTATATGATAAAAACAACACAATGCAATTCAGAATAATAAGTATCTCAGCACTAAAAGCAAGATAAATTAACACCCACCCCCCCGAGATGCTGGGAATTGAACCTGGAACCTTGTACTTGCAAGGCAGATGTTCTGCTACAGAGCTACGGCAGGGAGGAGCACCAACCTATTGCAAATATTAATATTGCACAGTTTCAAGCAATTGGATGCATAAAAATGGACTCCTTTTGGAAATACAAATTGTCCAGACCCAGAAATATGATGCAAAGATTTACTAACTAAAACTTCTCCCAAACAGGTACAAAACCAAATCAATGGTACATCCAAATGATTCCATGCTCAGCATCTTCTTTAGATATATAATATAATTCTAAACAGTCAAAAGTCTCTTTCCTTACAGCCTCCATCTGCCTGCATTCCAGCCTGAGGCTGTTTCTCCTCAAGAGGCATCATTAACACATCCTTCTTTGACTTTGCCCAGGAATAAAAGACCAAGACAACTCCCTTCAAAATGGAGATTTGCAATAGAATACCTTGATCGTGTGATCTAAGGTTAAACACTCACATGTAAGCTAGCAGAAAACGCTAACAGTTAATTATTTTTATTTTTTAATATATTTTTATTAGTTTCCAAATTTTTACAAATCCGTCCAAATTACTTTGAGTTATTGAGTTAATTATTAGCCTGTTAAACACCCAGTGAGTTTTCGTATACCTCAGGGGAATTTTCCAATGTCAAACCTTTCAACAATGCACATGCTGGCATTCTCTTTATAGATCTATCATTTTTATTAGATCTTCAAAAATATTCCCAAACATTTATCATCATATACACAATTTTCTTCTTCATTTCCCGATGTTTGCTTTTATACTTCTTTTTGCTAGGTGTTTTAAGCACATATAGAAACTCTGCATTTTAGTATGCAATTAAACTGTTATCCTTAAGATGTCCTCTCTGGGGTCAGCCTTGCATCAGGAGGTCCTTCTTGGCAAATGCTTGGGGTGATTCCCTTCTGTTCTTTGCCCTCCACAGCCAGCCGCTGGTGGACGTCACCCAGAAGCCAACTAGCACCCATCTAGACAAGTTCCTGTATCGCTTCCGCAGCACCAATCTCAACCAGATTGTCGAGGCAGCTCTGAGGTTGAAGCATGAAGACTCTGACCTGCAGATGGTGCTGGACCAGGCGGAAGACTGGCTCTCCAGGCTGAAATCCATGGCGGAGGAGGTGAGGGCCTTGCCCCGCATTCGTTCATTTTGTAAAGTTTGCACATCACTTGCTTCTATAAAAAAAACCCTCAAAGTGGTTTGCGAAAAAGATAAAACAAGAGGAATGGTCAACAATAATTGAAGGCTTTTGAAAAGTTAAAATAACTTTTGGATAGTTGAAACCAGTTTTCTAAACATCTGGGCAGGGCCGGATTTAGGTTTGATGAGGCCCTAAGCTACTGAAGTTATGGGGCCTTTTATATGTCCAGCTGTCCTTTGTCAACAACAAATTGTCGCTGTTTTTTGTGTTGAATATATGCTATATAGTAATTTATGGACTCAATAGGTATCTAAAGCCATTTGCACATGTTGCCCTGCAACCAGTCCATGCAGAATGTAGTCGCCCTCTTTTCCGCCTGGCTTTTCTCATGAGCAGGATTGCCATACATTATTCGATTTTCCTGGACATATCTGGAATACTGTGGTTGACAGCAGTGTCTGGGTGAAAATCGAGGAAATGTCTGGGAAATTCCGGGCGTATGGCAGCCCGTGTGAGTGCCATTTCTTTGTCATTTCCCCATCAAAATAGCTTAAAAATGCCTTTTTCGTGATCTTGCCCCAAAAGCTCAACAGCTTTGCCCCCAAACCTCTCTTCCAGCCTCAGAACAGCCTGCCGGACGTGGTCATCTGGATGCTTCAGGGCGACCGGCGCGTGGCTTACGCCCGGGTGCCAGCCCACGAGGTGCTCTTTTCCCGGAGCGGGGCCAGTTGCTGTGGCAAAAACTGCGGGAAGCTCCAGACCATTTTCTTGAAGGTAGGCTCCGTCGGCGCCAAAATGTCTTTAAGGAAAAAGGAAAGAAAATCAATTCCTTTTGTGAAATGTTTAGGGCGCCGGATTGCAGAAACAACGACCTCGACGCGGTTTTGCAAAGAGAGAAAACTGTCAAATGGTTGGGATAAGTACACAGTGATACTTTAAAATGTAATGTTATAGAAAAATCTAGGTGTGAGGCTGCTCAGTCACCCAGCTGGTCGGGCAGCAGAGCCCCCGGGTCCCTGCGGAATAAAGGAAGGAGTCCAGCCACCAACCGGAGCAAATAGCTGTAGACCAAAGTTTATTGCACAACAGGTTCAAAGAGGAATTTTGAACCCCAAGGATGGGGTGACAAGGACTTTTAAAACTTTCCCACCATATCCCAGAATACAGTTCGTACAGCATCATTGCTACATCACTGACAGGTCAGAAAAGGGGAGGGGTAGACAGGGATTACACTAGTTTAACCTTGGCAAACATGTCCTGACACATCTCTTAACACCTATCAAGTACCTATCACCAAAGAACAATAGAACTCTTTACATATCCTTGTCCTGGGGCAAGTCCTTTCGACTTGACAGCTCAGGGAAGATACCTAACTTTATAAATTCATATAAAATCAGTAGCTTGGCCAGTTCTCTTCATTCCAATGCCATTTTGGCCTTAGAGGAAAGGACTCCTTCACCTTTCTCTCCTGCCATAATCCCTCAAGCATGAGGGCACATACACCCCACCCCACCCAGGGAGTGCCCAAGGGTGGCAATCGCTGAGCTGATGTTGTTTAGCTGTGTCCGACTCTTCGTGACCCCCTGGACCAGAGCACGCCAGGCACTCCTGTCTTCCGCTGCCTCCCGCAGTTTGGTCAAACTCATGCTGGTAACTTCGAGAACACTGTCCCACCATCTCGTCCTCTGTCATCCCCTTCTCCTTGTGCCCTTTATCTTTCCCAACTTCAGGGTCTTTTCTAGGGAGTCTTTTCTTCTCATGAGGTGGCCAAAGTCTTGGAGCCGCAGCTTCAGGATCTGTACTTCCAGTGAGCACTCAGGGCTGATTTCCTTCAGAATGGATCGGTTTGATCTTCTTGCAGTCCATGGGACTCTCAGGAGTCTCCTCCAGCACCATAATTCAAAAGCATCCATTCTTCGGCAATCAGCCTTCTTTATGGTCCAGCTCTCACTTCCATACATCACTACTGGGAAAACCAGAGCTTGAACTATACGGACCTTTGTTGGCAAGGTGATGTCTCTGCTTTTTAAGATGCTGTCTAGGTTTGTCATTGCTTTTCTCCCAAGAAGCAGGCGTCTTTTAATTTCGTGGCTGCTGTCACCATCTGCAGTGATCATGGAGCCCAAGAAAGTAAAATCTCTCACTGCCTCCATTTCTTCCCCTTCTATTTGCCAGGAGGTGATGGGACCAGTGGCCATGATCTTTTTTTTTTTTGATGTTGAGCTTCAGACCATATTTTGCACTCTCCTCTTTCACAGCTGGTGCCCCAAAGAGTACCTATGTAGATATCAACCAGCAGGGAGTTCCCAAGTTTAGGCACCACCAAACGAAATGATTGGGTTCTTACAAAGGCAGAGTGGCTGTTCCTTGACACCCCAAAATAGGGATGGGATGAGACTTGTGGTGGGGGGTGGAGTAGGGCTTTTGACAAGAGCTGTGATCCAGCCGTCGCCTGGAAGGCAGAGGGATGCTGGATTTTGACGGCTTCTTCTCGGTTTTGTCTCAGTGTCCTCAAGGAGAGGTGATGGGGCCCAGGATCCCGGCCCAGATCCGGGTGCAACTGTGGCTGGGGCTGGCTGTGGACGAGAAGGAATTCAACAAGTCAGCCGAGGGGAGGCTCTCGGTCTTCGCTGAAACGGTGAGCCAAATCCTCTTTGGGTTGAGCTAGGCTTGGACTGCGTGGAGTCATAGACTGGCAGAGCTGGAAGGGAATCACAAACCCTCCAAGCACCCCTATTTTCCAGGGACAGCCCTGGATTTACAGAAGCCATCCTGGTTTCTGATTTCATTCTGGAATGTCCTGCTTTTCCTTAGTACATCCCTATATTCATCAGAGAAATGTTGGAGGGTCTGGGGTCATGCGACCCCCGAGCCAAGGAGATAAGGAACTAGACAACCTTTACAAGACACCTGAAGGCAGCCATTTGCGTGGCGAGTTCCCGCCCCCCCAGAGGAAATAAAGACACATAAGGCCACAACTTTATTGGTTACAGGTGATGAGTGGTATTGGCTTGGGCATTGGTCCTAACCGACTATTTCCGACTTCAGCCCGTCCGCTTGAAGTCCAGGAAGGGTTAACCACCAGTAGGGGGAGTCCTGCTGATGCACATCAACTAGGAACTCCCCCGGGGTCACCGATAGGGGGCGTGCCTTAGGCCCTCACCTCCCCAGGCTTCAGACAGGGCCACGCCCCCCGGGATCCTTTACCGGTCTACCCTTCAATATGTGGGGCAGGTGATGGCACTTCCTCCCCTCTTCCATCTACAGAATAATACCAATGCCTAAGCGCCAGTACCAAGGAAGTTGTGACGATTTGCTACGAGGTAGGCGAAAACCAAGTGGCTGGTGCCAATTTGCCAAGTTGAAAGATTCCTACCAGGCCCCTCAACGGCGACAAACTGAGGTCCATAGCAAGGTCAAGGAACGAAAACCTTATAGGGTGGGAGGGTGGGAAACAGAAACAGCTGGTGGGGGGCAAAAGTGGGAGATCCCCGGCCGCACCTGCCTTAAATCGGGCAGGCCACGCCCCCAGACCAGCCGATTGGCTGGCCAGGGGGTGACGTGGCCGGGGATTCCCCCAATCGCAAGGGGGCTGGGCCGTGAAGCCCGCAACTCCACCTCCTCTGCAGGGTGGAAGTGGCTTTATAGTTTTATTATGTTTTTATATATGTTGAAAGTAATAATAATAATGACTGGATGTCCCTATTTTCATTGGAGAAATGTTGGATGGTCTGGAATCACAGCTGTCTGGCCTCTGCTTAAAAACTTCCAAGAAGGGGAGAGCCCACTACTTTCCCTTTCCACTGTTGAATACTTCTTGTTACCACTGGTATGAAGGACATTTGTTGTTTTTTTGTTTTTACCTTTAAAAAACCTTTGCACCCAAAACTCATTTTTATTTGCACCTAATTAAAATATCCTTCTGTTTGTGCATCCACGCGGCTTGTTTTCAAAGGAGATCTTTAGTCCCCTCTCCGCTTGTAGCCCTTCAGCTGAAATGGAGAATTACGCTTTTAGTCCTCATGATTACAAGGGGTCTTTATAGGAGTATAGCATCTAGATCAAGGGAAGTAATAGTGCCACTGTATTCTGCTCTGGTCAGACCTCACCTGGAGTACTGTGTCCAGTTCTGGGCACCATAGTTCAAGAAGGACACTGACAAACTGGAACGTGTCCAGAGGAGGGCAACCAAAATGGTCAAAGGCCTGGAAACGATGCCTTATGAGGAACGGCTAAGGGAGCTGGGCATGTTTAGCCTGGAGAAGAGGAGGTTAAGGGGTGATATGATAGCCATGTTCAAATATATAAAAGGATGTCACATAGAGGAGGGAGAAAGGTTGTTTTCTGCTGCTCCAGAGAAGCGGACACGGAGCAATGGATCCAAACTACAAGAAAGAAGATTCCACCTAAACATGAGGAAGAACTTCCTGACAGTAAGAGCTGTTCGACAGTGGAATTTGCTGCCAAGGAGTGTGGTGGAGTCTCCTTCTTTGGAGGTCTTTAAGCAGAGGCTTGACAACCATATGTCAGGAGTGCTCTGATGGTGTTTCCTGCTTGGCAGGGGGTTGGACTCGATGGCCCTTGTGGTCTCTTCCAACTCTATGATTCTATGATTCTATTCTATGATTCTATGATTCTAGCCCTCGATAAGGGCAAGTCCATGTTTCCTTGACTGGTACCTTCAGACAGGCAGATGCATAAAATACATGGAATCACCCGGAGGTGTTTTGGGGAAGATTGTTGCAGACACTTACCTGCATGTAAGTCACAGGGAACTGAATGGGATGGCCCTAAACGGCCTCGGCTCAGTATACCTGAAGGAGCGTCTCCACCCTCATCGTTCTGCCTGGACTCTGAGGTCCAGTGCTGAGGGCCCTCTGGCGGTTCCCTCCCTGCAAGAAGTGGGGTTACAGGGAACCAGGCAGAGGGCCTTCTCGGTAGTGGCGCCCGCCCTGTGGAACGCCCTCCCATCAGATGTCAAAGAGATAAACAACTACCTGACATTTAGAAGACATCTGAAGGCAGCCCTGTTCAGGGAAGTTTTTAATGTGTGACATCTTAGTGTATTTTTAATCTTTGTTGGAAGCCGCCCAGAGTGGCTGGGGAAGCCCAGCCAGATGGGCGGGGTACAAATAATAAATTATTATTATTATTATTATTATTATTATTATTATTATTATTATTATCCTTTCAGGAGTTTTTGAACAGTGAAACATACAAAAGCAAAGCTTTTTGGCCAGTGAAGCAAATGCATCCCTCTCCTATGATACACAGCATCTAAGGGCAACTCAATGACACAAAGGCACATTTTCTATCAGCTTAGACATTTTCCTCTTGCAATAACGCCAGTGTTTCACAGGGTTTCCTGTGTGTGTGTGTGTGTGTGTGTGTGTGTGTGTGTGTGTAGGGGTGTGTGTGTCAGGGTCTGTCCTCGTTGGGGATTGCCTCACCCTTTTCCTTGCTTCTTCTCCATTAAGACATTCCCCCTTCCTCCTTTCTCTTTCCCGTCTCAGTATGAAAACCAGACCAAGCTGGCCTTGGTTGGGAACTGGGGGACCACCGGCTTGACCTACCCCAAGTACTCGGATGTCACCGGGAAGATTAAGCTGCCAAAGGACAGCTTCAGACCCTCCACTGGCTGGGCCTGGGCTGGAGACTGGTTCGTCAGCCCCGAGAAGACGTGAGTACAAAGAATTGGGGTTGTCGAGTTGGAAGGGACCCCCAAGGCTCATCTAGTCCACCCCCCCACAATGCAGGAATCTCAGCTAAAGCATCCCTGGCAGATCGCCATCCAGATGGCTTAAAAACCTCCAAGGAAGGCGAGGCCACTTGCAAGGGGGGCTGAATGAATTTTATTATTTCGGTCACAGACCAGTTCCAGCCCACATACAATATCAAGGAAGTCATAAAACACGATAGGGATACATTTGAATTTGCAATTAGGTATAACAGGGACAATACAGATATAGCAACAGTTAAATATATATATAAATTAAAACTTAGTCACTAACGTATAACCTAAAATTATCATTTAAAACCTTAATCGTTATGATAGCACAGCTTGTTCCCTAAGTTTTATGGCAAATGCACAGAATTTGGCTACCCTTAACGTGATCTCAGGATCCTTGTCCTCTACCAGGGATTTTAGACATTGAAGTTTGGATTCATCTGGAGATTTTTGCATAGCACGGGTAATAAATACTGAGCGTATATCCCCGTAGAAACGGCAGCGTAACAAGGCATGAGAGACAGTTTCTACCTCCATCAAGCCGCAGGGGCAGATTCGTTCCGCATATGGTTTACCCTCAAATCTGCCCTAGCAAGGGAGACTGTTCCATTGTCGAAGAGCTCTTAAAGTTCTTCTTGATGTTGAGTCGGAATCTCTTTTCTTGTTGTTTGAAGCCATGGGTTCGAGTCCTACGCTCCGGAGCAGGAGAAAACAAGCTTGTTCCCTCTTCTGTTCAATGGCCCTTGAGATACGATAGTTTGAGAATTATCAGCTGTTCGGCCCTCTGCTGCTCTTGCTTAGCACCAGTGGAATTTTCCAATGGTACCCCACTAGCAGTACACATATGGAGATATTTTTGGTGTCAATGCACAGCGAAACAATGATACTTACCACTCCCCATTGTCTCTCCACCCAACACAGGCTGCTGTACGATGTGGATGCTGGACACATGAGCTTCGTGGAGGAAGTATTCGAGAATCAAGTGCGCCTTCCTGGCGGTCAGTGGATCCACATGGCGGAGGCCTACACTGATGTGGTGAGAAACCCCCTCTTGGGATGCTTCTGTAGAAACTGGCTCGTTGTGTGGGAATGTTCAGGGATGCAGGAGAGGATATATGGTTTTGATTATAGCCTTTCCAACTTGTGTTAACAACTTCACAATTTAGAAGAGTAACATTCCCCCTTTTAAACTTGCAGTGGATGCATTTGCTCAGGCTCGTTAAAGCCTCTCTAATAACTGTTCTGGTATTTCCCCCTTATTCCCTCAAAAAAGATAAGACACGACACAGTCTTCTATATAGGATAAAAAGCTTTACTCACACATCATTCTGTTCACAATAGGATCCCAGAAGGCAGACTTAGAAAAGTAACATATACCTAGAAATTATCTCATAAGAAGACAGTCCCTTTGTCCTCTCTTGGACAGCATCTATGGCTAAGCAGATGTTGCTTCTTCGATGCATGTAGTCAAAAGGAGAGAGATGGCTGCCCTGCCCTATGCTTTTGTCGTTACCTGCACAGGTGAGGCCACGCCCACCTCTAGTCACATGCAGAGGAAGTCTGTCCCAGGAAGTTTACCTGCTGGCTGGACAAACATTCCTCCCCATGTGTAAACATGTTCACTCTAGGAAAGTTGTACTTGACTGCTCTTGTGTTTCACATCCCACACGTTGGTTTAGGGGAGCTTTCCACAACCGCCACCCTTTGGAAAAGGACTGGGTTTCACGGGCTCCCTCTCTTTTTTTCCAGAACGGGGAGAAAGTCCTGTCTAAGGATGAGATTGAGTGTCCAATGGGATGGAAATGGGAAGACGTGGAATGGGACACGGATCTCAACAGAGCAGTCGATGAGAGAGGTATTTTGGAGGAGGGGGATCCCTGTTGCATTTAAATCTCCTTTACTCTGTCTTCCGTGGCAATCATCCCTTGGTGGGCAGAACCTTCTCTTGGAGATTCAGTCTTCCTGGGGTTTCATTACCATCAAGTCAGCAGACTCAACTGGTGGGCTTTGGGCGGTGCAGATGTTCCAAGCGCAGTTCCACACGCTAAACCTTTTGAAATCTGACCCGTTTTCCAAGATACTGCCCCCGTGTTTTCACCCCACTGAGATTGCCAAGTGTGAAGCGGTCCCGCTTGCCAGCTTAAGAGGTCAGGTGTTCCTTCTGGCCACTTCCATGCCCACCTTCATGTTCTTTTTAAAAAAAATGTTTTCATGTTTTATTTAAGCATATTTACAAACAAACAAGCAAACAAACAAGGTACACACACTTAACTCCGAAAACCGAAGAGAGTAAAGGATGACGTACCACACCCATTTGACTCCCGTCCACCAGCACTCTTGATCTTTGGATTTGATATCCCGCCTTTCACTCCCTTTTAAGGAGTCTCAAAGCGGTTAATATTCTCCTTTCCCTTCCTCCCCCACAACAAACACTCTGTGAGGTGAGTGGGGCTGAGAGACTTCAGAGAAGTGTGACTGGCCCAAGGTCACCCAGCAGCTGCATGTGGAGGAGCGGAGACGCGAACCCGGTTCACCAGATTACGAGACTACCGCTCTTAACCACTACACCACACTGGCTCTCCTTGGAGTCATTTAAGTTCTTATTTACACTGCATATCATTTATCGCTGTAATTACTTGTTTTATAGTACTGTTCTGGTATAACATCAAGTCACCTTACAAGCTTAGTCTAAACATATCAGCATGTTATCTTTACAGCAGTGTTTGTTCACATATTCTTCAAACCATAACCATTGCACCCTTAATTTCTGGTGTGTTTGATATCTTATTACCGCAGTGAATTTTGCCAGTTCTATAAACTCTATTAGTTTAATTAACCAATCCTCTTTTGTAGGTATGTGATTTCCTTTCCAGTTCTTTCCAAGGAGTATTCTGGCTGCTGCGATTGCAAATAGGAATAGTTTTCTCCTATCTTGTGGTACCTCCTTTCCAACTCTGCTCAGCAAGAATTGTCTTGGGTGTTCCCCCTATAGATATTCTGAGCATCTTTTTTAATTCTTCAGGCATGCAGCTCCATTTTTTTTTCTTTACTTTTTCGCATATCTTATCTGTCTTGTCTCCAAGGGTGGGAATACGGCTTGACCATCCCGCCAGACCACAGGCCGAAGTCCTGGGTGCCGGCAGAGAAAATGTACCACACGAACCGGCGCAGGCGATGGGTGAGGCTTCGCAGGAGGGACCTGGCGCAGAGAGAAGCTGTGAAGAAGGTACACCTTTTTGGGGGGGTGAGGTTGTGGGTGCAAGAAAAGGGAGAGCATGCCAAGCCAAGCAAACTGCCTCGCCAGAGTGGTGCATGCTCTGGTTATCTCCCGCTTGGACTACTGCAATGCATTCTACGTGGGGCTACCTTGGAAAGTGACCCAGAAACTACAACTAATCCAGCATGTGGCAGCCAGACTTGGGGACTGGGAGCGGCTGCCGAGACCACATAACACCGATCTTGAAAGACCTACATTGGCTCCCAGTACGTTTCCAAGCACAATTCAAAGTGTTGGTGCTGACCTTGAAAGCCCTAAACAGCCTTGGCCCAGTATACCTGAAGGAGCATCTCCACCCCCATCGTTCTGCCCGGACACTGAGGTCCAGCTCCGAGGGCCTTCTGGCAGTTCCCTCACTGCAAGAAATGAGGTTACAGGGAACCAGGCAGAGGGCCTTCTTGGTGGTGGCGCCCTCCATGTGGAATGCCCTCCCACCAGATGTCAAAGAGATAAACAACTACCTGACATTTAGAAGATTTCTGAAGGCAGCCCTGTTCAGGGAAGCTTTTAATGTGTGACATTTTAATGTATTTTTAATCTTTGTTGGAAGCTGCCCAGAGTGGCTGGGGAAACCCAGCCAGATGGGTGGGGTACAAATAATAAATTATTATTATTATTATTATTATAGAATCATAGAATGGTAGAGTCGGAAGGGACCCCAAAGGCCATTTAGGCCAACCCCTTGCGATGCAGGAATCTCAACCAGATCACCCACGACAGGCGGCCACACAACCTCTGCTTAAAAAACCTCTCTTGGTTGCTGGACAATGTCAGCACTGACAGACAACAAGCAATGGCCCTCCAGGATTTCAGACAGGACATTCCCTTTCTTTTCTTTTCTTTTCTTTTTTCTTTTTGGTAAATTTATTTTTTTGGGTTTTTCAAATTAAAATTTTCCAATAACATATCAACATACAATATACTCCTTGCCCTCCACCAAACACCCATCAAGTGTAATAAAAGAGATCTTTACATTTCCCTGTTTCCCAGCCAAGTTCATCACACCCTTTTGTCTTCATCTGGGTTTGCTATTTGTGGGATGACTGCCTGTCTGGCCCTCAGGTATCAGGATGCCAGGAATTATCACTCAGGCAGAGGGGCTGCTGAGTAGCTGAGCTCACAGGTCTATATGAATTTCTGAAGTTTTCCCTGTGAGCCAGTACATAGATCCATGGATCGGTGAATTCTTACATTTGGTATCGTGCAGCAAAGGCCCTTTGAATAGATAGGAAGAAACTGTGATGTAGTGTTTTGTGGGGACAAGTCACAAAAGTCACAAAAGTGATTGTGCTGGTTTTGGTAGTGCGCTGCATGTGCATGATATCCGCTGGAGGGGCAACCCCCCCCCCCAACCTATACATAAATTCCTGCAACAGTGTGGTAAACCTGTTGATGACTGTTAAGGACTGCAATTAGTCCTACAGGAAAAAGCAAGGGACTTTTCCTAGGAGGTGAGGATTGGAGTTAGTTGGGCTTCCTTCAGCTCTTCTCTAGGGGTCTCCCTTGCACAGCAAATCCACCAGTGCAGAGGGAAACCCCCAGAAGTTTTATTTGCTGCTTTTAAACCTTTAAATCGAAAGAGACCCATGATGATGGTGGGGAAGAGGGGCTAGGAAGATGCTGCGAGGGGGACCAGGTGGAGACTCAGCCCTTTGGGATGCATTTTCCTGGTCCGGAGTACCTGGTTTTTTTAAAATCTGAAAGGCCCTCATTCCATGAAAGACTCACAAAGGGCTTATCCGCAGTCACTTTTCCTCTGCCGTTTCCAGGCACACTAAGCACCCGAAAGCTGTGTCTCTGCGCTCTCTTGTTTTTATCTGTATTATTATTGTCTGTATTGCATTAGGGTAAAGTAACTGCCTTTTGGTTCCAGAGGGTACAGCTACTATTGGTTCATTTAAGCTGCTGTATTTGGATCCTCTGTCTTATTGGTTTCCTCCAAAAGGCAGGACTGTGATTGCCTGAGATTGTTCCCTCCAAAATGTATCCTTTCTAGCTTGTTCCCTGTCCCTATAAATGTAGCTCTCCCCTCCTCAAGTCTCAGTCTTGTTTGCTTTAATAAAGAAGTGTTACTAGAGAACTGTCTCCAGCATATTATGTCAAGAGAGCTGAAATCACAAACCCCACGTCACAACACTAAGCATTCCACTCTCCCACCACCAATGGCAGGATTTGTCTCTCCTATGTCAGTTGGCGGAAGAATGGGCTGACTCTGAGGATGTGCACAGACGTGCCGCTGCGGGTTGCGGACGCTGCGGGTTATGAACGTACATCCTGCATGGATCACATTCACAACCTGAGAGTCCACTGTATATCATTTCCCAGTGAGCTTTAACCTTACTACAAGACCACCACATATGATAATAATAATAATAATTTATTTATATCCCACCCTCCTCAGCCGAAGCCGGGCTCAGAGCGGCTAACAACAGTAAAATGATACAACATTCTAAAATCATTTCATTATAAAAACAGTTCAAATCAGATTAATGGCAACCATTGGGCTAGAGTTCTGTGAGGATTACAGAAGGAGGGGGTCAGACTGTGCCTTTGCCTGGTGGAACAGCTCTGTCTTGCAAGCCCTGCAGAAAGATGTCAAGTCCCGCAGGGCCCTAGTCACTTGTGACAGAGCGTTCCACCAGATCGGGGCCACGGCCGAAAAAACCCTGGCTCTGGTTGAGGCCAGCCTAACCTCTCTGTAGCCTGGGACCTCCAAGATGTTTTTGTTTGAAGACTGTACGTTCCTCTGTGGGACATACCAGGAGAGGCGGTCCCATTGGTACGAGGGTCCTAGGCCGCATAGGGCTTTAAAGGTTAAAACCAGCACCTTAAACCTGATCCTGTACTCCACCGGGAGCCAGTGCAGCTGGTATAGCACCGGATGAATGTGATCTCTAAGCGAAGACCCCGTAAGGAGTCTCGCCGCGGCATTCTGCACCCGCTGGAGTTTCTGGGTCAGTCTCAAGGGCAGCCCCATGTAGAGCGAGTTACAATAATCCAGTCTGGAGGTGACTGTCGCGTGGATCACAGTGGCGAGAGAGGTAAGGAGCCAACACTTAGCTTAGAACCTTCTTTCCCCTCTTTCCCGCAGTATAAACAGGAGGAGCTGGAAGGCGAAGGCTGGGAATACGCCTCGCTCTTTGGCTGGAAGTTCCACCTGAAGTACTGCAAGACCGACTCCTTCCGCCGCCGGCGCTGGAGACGTCGGATGGAGCCCCTCGAGCAAACGGGCGCCGCGGCCGTCTTTGCCCTGGAAGGGGCCCTGGTAGGCTCCCCATATTCTTCCTTTCTGGGTGGGGGGCTCAGCGCTGCCTGTTCAGCTGTGAGTCGGCAGAACGGGGTCCGTGAGGAACAGGGCTTGCACCACCACTGCCTCCTGCCACTGCGCACTGGCCCCAACCCCAGCGGTGTGCAAAGCGAAGACCCTTGAGGGAAGCATGCCCATATACCGTATTTTTTGCTCTATAAGACACGCTTTTCACCTCCTAAAAAGTATGGGAAAATGTGTGTGCGTCTTATGGAGCAAATGCAGGTGGGAGGCTCTGCTCAGCTCTCCCTCTAAAGAGCCGCACACACGCTCCACGCGCTCTTTAAAGGGAGTGCGGCTCTTGGGGGAGCCTTCCTCCCGCTGCCTGGGAGAGGCTGCACACAGCTATCCCATAAGCCAGGACAGCTGCGCAGCGATCCCTCTTGCTGTTCTGGCTTCTGGGATTCAGAATATTTTTTTTCTTGTTTTCCTCCTCCAAAAACTAGGTGCGTCTTGTGGTCTGGTGCGTCTTATAGAGTGAAAAATACGGTATGCGCTTGCAGGCCAGGAAGATGTTTTAGGCCTGTGAGGCTGTGGCTGTGCTCAGCCACCTTCAGATGCGGGCTGACAATTGGCGCAACATTTGATGCTCTCTTTCTACTGGTCCACAATTTAAAGTGTCCTTTCACACTGCATCACGGTGTGGTACGCTGGTTTGACATCATCTGATAGGAAGTGCCTACAGAGGGTGGTGAATACAGCACAAGATATTATGGGCTGTCCCGTGAATCCGCTGGATGAAGTAGCGGAAGAACGTAGAGAGCCAGTGTGGTGTAGTGGTTAAGAGCAGTGGACTCGTAATCTGGGGAACCGGGTTTGATTCCCCGCTCCTCCACATGCAGCTGCTGGGTGACCTTGGGCCAGTCACACTTCTCTGAAGTCTCTCAGCCCCACTCACCTCACAGAGGGTTTGTTGTGGGGGAGGAAGGGAAAGGAGATTGTTAGCCGCTTTGAGACTCCTTAAAGGGAGTGAAAGGCTGGATATCAAATCCAAACTCCTCCTCCTCCTCCTCCTCCTCCTCCTCCTCCTCCTCCTCCTCCTCTTCTTCTTCTTCTTCTTCTTCTTCTTCTTCTTCTTCTTCTTCTGCCTCAGGAAAGTGAGGAAAATCCTCAGGGATGATTCACACCCTGGCTGGCACTTTCTTGATCTCCTGCCCTGAAAGTGAAAGGGCCAATGTCCTAATGCTGTTAATCAGATCTACGCTGTGCCCCCATTTGGAACAGGGTGTGCTGTGTTCTGGTCACCTTGCCTCCAAAAGGATCTTGCTTGAGTTGGAAAAGCCTCACAAGCAGAAAGCCAAAATAAGAGGGACGTCCCATTCCACCATGAAAATTTTACTCTTTATACACCACCCAGCCCGACTGGGTTGCCCCAGCTACGCTGGGCAGCTACCAACATATAGAAAAAACATAATAAAACATTAACTTCCCTCTACAGGATTGCCTTCAGACGGCTCAGGGGTGGGATAACTCCATACCCTTCAACATATATCCACCAAAAATAGGGACATCCTAAGGAACAGTGGGACATTTCAGGATCAAATCTGGAGGGAGTGATGCTTCTGAATGGTGGCTGCTAGAAACTGCAGGAAGGGACAGTGTTTCCGGGGTCAGATACTGCTTGCTGGTCTCCGAAAACGGGCCTCTGATTGGCCTCTTTTGGTGGACCTTGGGGTCTCAAACTTCAGAGATGCCCCGTGCGATGTTAAAATTTGGTGCCGCCCCCTCACCTTTCATTCTGCTTCAACCAGAGGCAGGGCCTTTTCAACACTGGCCCCGACTTGGTGGAACGCTCTGTCTCATGAGACCAGGGCCCTGCGGGATCTGATTTCTTTCCGCAGGGTCTGTAAGACAGAGTTGTTCCGCCTGGCCTTTGGCTTGGAATCCACTTGATCCCCTCCCCCTCTTTCCTTTTTCCTTTCTCCTTCTGTGATGGAACTCCTACTTGGGGACTTCCCTGGCTTTTTTCTGGCCCACGTAGGACCAGTATGGATAGTTGGCCTTGGTGAAGACTTGACGTTTTTATCCCCAAAAAAGTTTTTGATTTGACTTTCCACTGAAAGGAGGCTACATTTTAATGTTTAAATGTTTTAATGCTGTATTTTAATCTTGTTTTTTAAGTTGTATTTTGATCAATTGTTTTATATCAGGTGTTAGCTACCCTAAGCCTAGTCTTGGCTGGGGAGGGCGGGGTATAAAAAAAATTTATTATTATTATGGCACCCCCGATGCTCTGTGTCCCGTGCAACCAAACCTCTCACTCCCCCCCCCAAATCTTCCTTCTTGCTGGACCAGATGGCCCCCCTCTGGCCTGATCCAGCAGACTCTTCTGAGGTCTTTATGGCATTAACCTCTGGCAGACCACTGGGCCGACCTGGCCCCCTCCAACTAGCTCAAACTACAACTCCCACCAGCGCCGCCTAGGAGTTGTAGTGCCGCACGGTATGACTGTATTGGTTTGGCCCGGGCTCTGCTGGGCTGCACCTTGGCTTCGGCCCACCAGGTGCCGGGTTCAAGGCCCGTGTCCTTCTGCAGCCAGCCCCGCTTGGGATGACCTCATCCCAGGGAGTCACAGACACCTGTCGAGGGCTGTTTTCCTAGCTGCTTTAAAGGCTGCCGAAATCAAGGCCGCTGTTCGCCTGCCTGGCTGGAAGCCTCGCTGTCAACCTCTCCCCCAAAGCTGCCCCTCACCGGCTCCCCCTTCCCACATTTATTTTCTTAACTAATATGCTGGCTTTCTTAAGACATTGGATTTCATAATCTCTTGGCTTTTCAAGGAGCTAATGGGAACCAAAGAACTCCCAGCACAAAGACGCTATTATATTTTCCCCTCCCTCTGCCCTAGGATTTTCCTTATTTTTTGCTACATTTCGTCCTTTCCTTCTTTCTTGACATTTGGAGTACGTTTTAAACAAGTTAATATATAAAATGTAGTCATGTGGTTTTTTTTTAAAAGGGTGGTTTCCCCCCTCCTTTTCCCCCTCTTTGGTATATTCTTATTCGCCTTGAGAACTGGCCAAGTTTCCTTTGCCATATAACTGTGACTGCACACTCCGTATCCCTCAAAATGTGGTTCTGACGGAGGTGGGCTTCATGGCCTCTGCCTGCCCCACAAGATGCCCTCTGGGAAGTCTAATCTGGTGTGGAGATTTCCGTTCTTCTTGCTCCTTCTCTTCCTCTTAAGAAGACCCCTGCAGGATCAGGCCAGGGGCCCATCCGTTCCAGGCTCCTGTTCTCACGTTGGCTATGCAGATACAGCAATGGGAAACCGCAAGCCAGGAGCACAAGAACACTCTCCGACTCCGTGGAAAACCCAGGTCCCATTTGTTCCAGTTCAGTGATGAATAGCGGGTTTTCCCTGGAAAGCAGAGGGGCAAACAAGCAAGCAAGCAAGCCAACCAACCAAAAACCCACTCAGACAGAGACCTCGAGAGCACTGACCTGTGCCTTGAAAATGTGGCACAAATGGATGAGTCCAGACTCGTCTTTTCTCTAAACTAAAAGCTCCCCAACACTGCAATCTTCTCTCACAGGGTAGCACACCCTCAAAGATTCCCTGTTTTCCAGGGACACCCCTGATTTAGAGAAGCTGTCTCAGTTTCTGCTTTGATGTCCCACTTTCCCTTAAAGGTAAAGGGACCCCTGACCGTTAGCTCCAGACATGGCCGACTCTGGAGTTGCGGCGCTCATCTCGCTTTATTGGCCGAGGGGGCCGGCGTACAGCTTCCGGGTCATGTGGCCAGCATGACTAAGCCGCTTCTGGCGAACCAGAGCAGCGCACGGAAACACCGTTTACCTTCCTGCCGGAGCAGTACCTATTTATCTACTTGCACTTTGATGTTCTTTCAAACTGCTAGGTTGGCAGGAGCAGGGACCGAGTGACAGGAGCTCACCCCATTATGGGGATTTGAACTGCCGACCTTCCGATTGGCAAGTCCTAGGCTCTGTGGTTTAACCCACAGCGCCACCAGCGTCCCAACTTTTCCTTAGGACATCCATATTTTCATTGGGGAAATGTTGGAGGGCATGGCATTTCCTGACCTGTAATCTGAAGGCAATCCCGCAGAGGGAAGTTAATGCTTTATTATATTTTTATACACAGTTGTAGCTTGGAAGTTGAACGGAATCCATTCCGGAAGTCTGTTAGACTTCCAAAACATTTGGAAACCAAAGCACGGCTTCTGACTGGCTGCAGGAAGCTCCTGTAGCCAATCGGAAGCCGCAGAAGCCCCGTCGGACGTTCGGGTTCCAAAAATAGTTCACAAACCTGAGCATTCACTTCCGGGTTTGCGGCGTTTGGGAACCAAAACATCCGAGTACCAAGGCGTTTGGGATCCAAGGTACGACTGTAGGATGGAAGCTGCGCAGAGTACAATTATCATAATGGAATAGGATATCCCTATTTTCATAATGGAATGGGATATCCCTATTTTCGTGTTTGTGAGGCTTTTCCAACTCGACAGGACCCTTTCGGAGGCGAGGTAACCAGAACACAGCACCCACTATTCCAAATGGGGGCGCCCCGTAGATCTGAACAACAGCATTAGGACGTGGGCTGCTCTCCTCTATTCTCCCCAAACTTGGTGTAAAAGGTTCTCTGCACAGCTTCCGCTGTGCATTTAGGAAACTGGCTGGACTCTGCGCTGCGAGTCGGGTGCTGTCGCTGCCGTGGCCTCAGGTGGCCCCCCATAAACCTTGAGCATTGCACAGCCCGCAATCTGAGTGGCAGCATCTGTTGCATTGTATGGGAAGCCTTTGCCGCGCCAAGTAACGGCCGGGGCAACCTGTGTACGTCTTTGTGCATGTGAGACACTCCTGGCTCTCAGCTCCTCAGCAGGAGGTGAACTTTGGAGAGGTTAGGAAATGACGGGGGGGGGGGGCTGGAGCACCGTCTCGTCCTGCTGCCTTTCAAGCGCCGGTTTGAGCCGGGATGTATTAGGGAGGACTTTCAAGCGCGGCAGCCCGGCTCTGGTTTCATGTTCATTAGGCTGTAAACAGGATGGGGCTGCAGCCAGGATTGCTACTGTGAGGGCAGCTGGGGGGCCGAAAAACAGGCTTCTGCAGGGCTCTGGTGGGGGGCCTTTGGAGGGGATAGCACCCCCCCCCCCGCGCATTTCCCAAGCTCTCCGCCTTGGGAATCCTGGAATAGAGGCTGTGCTCTGTCTTCCAGCCTGTGTGCGTTCATATGTCCGCTGCCCCCCCCTGCCAACCTGGCTGCCCCCCACCCCAATACCTCCCTCATGGCTCAAATCCTGCTTCCACAGGATTTGAGCCATGGACAGGATGCTGAACCCAGTGGGCCACCGACCTGATCCAGCAGCTTCTCCTTACATTCTGCTGCCCCCCCCTTTATCATCCCTTGCCCCCCGACACCCTGGCAGACCCTTGAAGTGTCCCTATTTTCCAGGGAGAGTCCCGGATTTACAGAAGCCATCCTAGATTTTGATTTGATTCCCAAACACCCCGCTTTTCCTTAGGATGTCCCTATTTTCATTGGAGGGTTATTCAACCCTTGAGCCAAGGAAATAAGTGAACTATACAGTGATACCTCAGGTTAAGTACTTAATTCGTTACGGAGGTCTGTTCTTAACCTGAAACTGTTCTTAACCTGAAGCACCACTTTAGCTAATGGGACCTCCTGCTGCTGCTGCACGATTTCTGTTCTCATCCTGAAGCAAGGTACTATTTCTGGGTTAGCGGAGTTTGTAACCTGAAGCATCTCTAATAAGAAGCGTATGTAACCCGAGGTACCACTGTACAACCTTTGGAAGACGTCTGAAGGCCTCCCTCATTTTTTTAATGTTTAGTGTTTTATTATGTTTTTATATATGTTGGAAGCTGTCCAGAGTGGCTGGGCAAGTCAGATGGTTAGCTATAAATAATGAAATAATAATAATAATAATAATAATAATAATAAGAAGAAGAAGAAGAAGAAGAAGAATGGAATAAAGGTAAAGGTAAAGGGACCCCTGACCATTGGGTCCAGTCATGGCTGGCTCTGGGGTTGCAGCGTTCATCTCGCTTTACTGGCCGAGGGAGCCGGCATACAACTTCCGGGTCATGTGGCCAGCATGACTAAGCCACTTCTGGTGAACCAGAGCAGCGCACGGAAATGCCGTTTACCTTCCCGCCAGAGTGGTACCTATTTATCTACTTGCACTTTGACGTGCTTTTGAACTGCTAGGTGGGCAGGAGCAGGGACTGAGCGACAGGAGCTCACCCCATCACAGGGATTCGAACCACCGACCTTCTGATCGGCTAGCCCTACAGTTTAACCCACAGAGCCACCCGCATCCCTAACGGAATAGGACATCCTTATTTCCAGTGGAGAAAAATTGGAGGATATTCCCTGGTTGTTCCAGCTCTCCTTTCCCCCACCACAGGAGTTCCTTAAAAAAACCCCAATGTTCTTTGGTTGGGCTTCTTGTTGGGTGAATTAGCTCTCCAGCCACACCAGCCATCTTAATTTCCCCATAGTAGGAACACAACGTACAAGCCTAGAAACAGCTGACCCATCTCCTCCAGCCTCCTGTTCTCACAGGGGCCAACCAGATGCCTTCATGAGGAACCCTCAAGCAGGACCCGAGTGCAAGAGCAGCTCTCGCCTCCAGCGGTTTCCGGCACCTGAGATTCAGAAGCATCGCTGCCTCCAATTGTGGTGGCAGCTCATAACTTTCGTGGCTAGTAGCCCATCAGTAGCCCTCTCCCCTTCCAGGAATTTGCCCAATCCTCTTTTTAATGCCATCCAAATTGGTGGTCATCACTGCCTCTAGTGGCAGGGAGTTCCATACTTTAACCGCTTTCATTTATCTGTCCCGAATCTTCCAACTTCATGGGATGTCTGCAAGTCCTAGTGTTGAGAGAGAGGGAGAGAAACTTTTCTTTCTCTGCTTTCTCTGTGCCAGGCATAATTTCATAAACTTCTGTCTTCTTGCCTTTGCTCCAAACTAAAAAGTCCCAATCTTCTAGGAAATTTGCTCCACCCCCCTTGATTAATTTGATCGTCCTTTTCCAACTCTACAGCTCCATCCTTTTTGAGGCGAGGTGACCAAAATGGGACACAGTTTTCCAAATGTGGTCGCTCCATAGATTTGTATAAGGGCAGGGTGTTATTGGCTCCTCTTACTTTCAATTCCTTTCCTAATGAACCCTGCCATGGAATTCACCTTTTTCACAGCCGCTGAACATTGGGTTAACCTAGGGGTCAGCAAACCTTTTCAGCAGGGGGCCGGTCCACTGTCCCTCAGACCTTGTGGGGGGACGGACTATATTTTGAAGAAAATAATGAACGAATTCCTATGCCCCACAAATAACCCAGAGGTGCATTTTAAATAAAAGGACACATTCTACTCATGTAAAAACACGCTGATTCCTGGACCGTTCGTGGGCCAGATTTAGAAGGTGATTGGGCCAGATCCGGCCCCCAGGCCTTAGGTTGCCTACGCATGGGTTAACCTCTTCATTCAGGTATATGCTGGGACTCTGAGGTCTGGTTCCTGGTCGGTCCCTGCCAGTTCAGACCCCATGAGCATGGATGTGGCATCGATACTGTTTGCATTCCAACATGCATTCCTTTACACTTGTTGACAGGGAATTGCATTTGCCATTGGATTCCCCATAACTCACTTTGTGGAGGTCCTTACGCAGCTCTTTGCAATCTTCATTCCATTTTGTTTCAATGACTGTGGTCAATTTAGTGTCGCCAGCAAAATGCGCCACTTCACTGCCTGACGCTCATTTCTGTCATGGATGCTTTAGTTGAGACTCCTGCATTGCAGGGGGTTGGACTAGATGACCCTTTGGTCCCTTTTGTTGTTGTTGTTTAGTCGTTTAGTCGTATCCGCCTCTTCGTGACCCCATGAACCAGAGCACACCAGGCCCTCCTGTCTTCCACTGCCTCCCACAGTTTGGTGAAACTCATGCTGGTAGCTTCGAGAATACTGTCCAACCATCTCGTCCTCTGTCGTCCCCTTCTCCTTGTGCCCTCCATCTTTCCCAGCATCAGGGTCTTTTCCAGGGAGTCTTCTCTTCTCATGAGGTGGCCAAAGTCTTGGAGCCTCAGCTTCAGGATCTGGCCTTCCAGTGAGCACTCAGGGCTGATTTCCTTCAGAATGGAGAAGTTTGATCTTCTTGCAGTCCATGGGACTCTCAAGACTCTCTTCCAGCACCAGAATTCAAAAGCATCAGTTCTTCGGTGATCAGCCTTCTTGATGGTCCAGCTCACTGCCTTGCTGTGCCGAAGGGGCTTGAATAACTCAGAGAAGCTATGAGCTATGGCATGGAGGGCCACCCAAGATGGACAGATCTTAGTGGAGAGTTTTGACCAAACGTGATCCACCTGGAGCAGGAACTGGCAAGCCACTCCAGTATCCCTGCCAAGAAAACTCCATGGACAAAGATAACAGGCATATAAAAGTTATGACGCTTTTCCTTAGGACATCCCTATTTTCATTTGAGGGTTATGCAACCCCTGAGCCAAGGAGATAAGATACAACCTTTAGAAGACGTCTGAATGCCTCCCTGTGCAGGGAATTTTTTTTTAACGTACAGGATTTTATTATGCTTTTATTATGCTGGTTTCCTTCAGAATGGAGAGGTTGGATCTTCTTGCAGTCCATGGGACTCTCAAGAGTCTCCTCCAGCACCATAATTCAAAAGCATCAATTCTTTGGCGATCAGCCTTCTTTATGGTCCAGCTCTCGCTTCCATAAATCACTATTGGGAAAACCATGGCTTTAACTGGGGTCCCTTCTAGCCCCACAATTTTCTGCTTCCTAGTCTGAGCATGTCTGCTCCCTTTCCTGAGCATTGCCTTGCTGGGCTGCACATTACCCCCTGTGCACACAGCTCAGCAGGTGACTCAGGCCCCCATCCTGGCTCGGCGGCCGACTTTGGAAGGGTTGGGGCCCAGTCCTGAATTCTCAAGTGCAGTAGGTCATCTTGGATCCCCTCCAAACTCTTCATAGCTTGGGATTAGTGGGTTCCCTCCCTGTGGTTCCAAGGCTCTTCGCCGAATACTTTGCTAAATGGTTTTGCCAGATTTTATAGGTTTTGGGAGCCTTTTTTCCAAGCACTCCTGGGCTTCCAATTCAAAAGTGCATCTTGACCTTTGGGACGCAGCCAAGCGCTTCGCTTTGAGTTTGCATCTCGGGGAAAAAAAAGCCACACAAAAAACACACAGCCCATGTCCTTGTTCCTTAAAACCACTCTGTGCTACTGTTTGCCTGCAGGATTCCCTGGGGAAATGGCAACTCTTGGCAGTTTTGGGTTCTTGCCTTTCCTTTCCTCCCAAAACGTGTCCACACATGTAAACACATGTAAATATGTGTCAGTTCTCTCACTTCCAGCATGCAGTTAGCACCAAAAATAACAGCTAGACCCTCCAATATGGAATCAATGCCCCCCTGGCTTCCTATGGGAGGAAGGGTGGGGTGGAAATATTATATATAGATACATTTCCTATAGAGGTTTCTTTTCTTTTTGTCTGTAGCAAGTCACAAGCAGTGGAAACAAGGAGGTGTGTTTTTTAGGTCAGGGGGCTCACAGTTGCGCCTTGGCAGGTATGGGAATCTCAAAAATAGCCTCCAGATCAAATCCTTGAGTGGATCAAGATTGGTTAAGTTGCAGGAAGCAAAGCTCAGGAAGAAATGGACCATTCTCCAAATGGAGAGGAGAAGGTTTAGACCCCCAAGGAATGGCACTGGGATCTGTGCTTTTTAAACTACAGTGGTACATCAGTTTATGAACTTAATCTGTTCCGGAAGTCCATTCTTAAACCAAAACCGTTCTTAAACTGAGGCGCACTTTCCCTAATGAGGCCTCCCACTGCTTGTGCCCTTCCACCGTTCAGATTCCGTTCTTAGACCGAGGTAAAGTTCTCAAACCGGGACACTATTTCCAGTTTTGCGGAGTTTGTTAACCGGACTTTTCTTAAACCGAGGTACCACTGTAGTTCATAAATGATCCAGAGTTAGGACTAAGCAATGAGATGCTGGAGGAGACTCCTGAGAGTCCCATGGACTGCAAGAAGATCCAACCTATCCATTCTGAAGGAAGTCAGCCCTGAGTGCTCCTCACAAGTGTAGGAGGCTCTCTGTATCCCAAACGCCCCCTTCCTCCTTCCCCTGTTCCGATGGCAGTCCCCTGACACTGGAGAAGCCTGTTAGGGTGCCAACTGGAGCCTGAGAAGTGCATCTGGGAACGATGGGGGGAAACCAGGGTGCTTTTTCCTTCTGCCTCACCCTGTTAGTATTCCTGGGGTCTGATTCATGCATGCCCAGGTGAGATATCTGAATCCCCCAGTTGAGAAGCCCTGGGCTTGATGGGATAGATCACTGCCACTCGAGCTGACTGATGGTGTTTCCTGCTTGGCAGGGGGTTGGACTCGATGGCCCTTGTGGTCTCTTCCAACTCTCTATGATTCTATGATTCTATCAAAAGTGGATCCTGGAAGAATCCATGCCATGAATGACGTCTCAGGGTGGGTTGGGAGGTATTTGGTGCTTCACCACCCATCTCTGGCCAAAGGAAGGGATCTCAGGGTGAACAACCGGGCAAAACGGAGAGCATCTTGAACAGCAATAGGCTAGAGCAGGTCTTGTGTGACCAGGCTTGACTCTGCTATAAAAAAATCTCCAGTCAGGCTTGCTTTGAGCAAGAACTCAGCCACGCTGTGCCTTTGGCTCAACAAGGTCTTCCTCAGGGGGCAGGAAGGGCTCTAGATCAGAAAAGCCTGCGCAAGCGACCGTGGATCCCTTCAGCCAGCTCTTGAGACTTCTTTGGTTCTTCCTTCCAGAAAATAGGCAGCCAGCAAAAAGATTTGAGGGAAAGCAAGCAAGAAGGAGAAGCATATTTTCAAGGCAGCGTTAGCAAAATCTCAGCGTCCCCCAATTATCAGGAATGGTCGGAGCTGCAAAGCCTGTGTTTCCTCTGCAGGAATCTCACGCTAATGTCTATTCCTGATGGGGGATTTTTTGGGTGGAAAGAGCTGGACCACCTGACATGTTCTCTAGGACCAAGCGGCCCCCCCGGAGGGGCTGGGAATTGCACAGTGGTTGCCGTTTTCCAGGCCATTGCCAAACATCTGAGACTTGAAAAGATGGAAAGTTTGGGGGGTTGTGTTAATCCAGGAAGCGGGATCATCACACGGAGCCCCTGTTTCCTGCTGCCAAATATTTCACCCCGATTGCCCCAATTAGCAGGCGATAAAAGGAGCCTTTGGGGAGCGGGAGAAGGAGACAAAGGGTGCTGCGGTGGGCTGCCTTTCAAGCCGGGTTTCAAGGCACTGGGCGGACCATTAAGAGAAGTTATACTCCATTAACTTTACTGGCCGACATTCTTAGCAAAATACGTTTAACAGCTAGGTCTTTGAGCTCTGTTTATAGCAGAGCTAGCTCAAGGCTTGTCGTGTTTTATGGGCAGGGTTGGGGGTTAAGGAGAGTTCCAGTGCTCACTCTGCCCCCGCCGCAACCCCTGAACCAGTCTCCCAGTATCTACAGTGACAAACTGGTCTGGGCTTATCTCAGCTCAGGGTTAACCACACTCTGCATCTCTAGGCACAGGTCTGGGATTTCCAGGTCTGCGTCTGACAGCTATTTTCCTCTCTTTTCTTCTTCTCCTGGTGCTTCCCCCAGGAGAAACCAATCTTTACCACTGAATTGTAACAAACAGCAGTCTGCGGGAAAACCTGAATTGCCCTATAATCACAATAAGCACAATAATCACAATTTATTATTTATACCCCACCCATCTGGCTGGGTTTCCCCAGCCACTCTGGGCAGCTCCCAACAGAATACTAAAAACACGATAAACCATCAAACATTGAAAACTTCCCTAAACAGGGCTGCATTTAGATGTCTTTTAAAGATAAGATAGCTGCTTATTTCCTTCACATCTGGTGGGAGGGCGTTCCACAGGGTGGGCGCCACCACCGAGAAGGCCCTCAGCCTGGTTCCCTCTAACTTGGTTTCTCACAGGGAGGGAACCGCCAGAAGGCCCTTGGAGCTGGACCTCAGTGTCCGGGCAGAACGATGGGGGTGGAGACGCTCCTTCAGGTATACTGGGCCTTTGAGGCCGTTTAGGGCTTTAAAGCTCAGCACCAACACTTTGAATTGTGCTCAGAAACGTACTGGGAGCCAGTGTAGGTCTTTCAGGAACGGTGGTACATGGTCTCGGCGGCTGCTCCCAGTCACCAGTCCAGCTGCCGCATTCTGGATTAGTTGTAGTTTCCAGGCCACCTTCAAAGGTAGCTGATTCTGTGGTAAACATTGGGTGGCGGGGGGGGGGGAGGGAAGAACACTAGGACATGGACTTGGAAACTGTAGACTTGACCTGGAAAGTGCAAGGCAAAAGGGAAGACTGGATGAGCTCTTGGAAGAAGGTTGCACTCTGCTCTGTTGAATGCCATTAAGGGGCCAATGAGTTATTTGCCACTCATAGAATTCAAGGGTTGGCTTGAGCATCATGGGATGTCCCCACTGAATTCTAGTGTTATGGGAGAGGGAGAAGAACCTTTCTCTGTCAATTTCCTCTGCACCAGGCGTCATTTTTAAAAACTTCTATCATGTTGCCTCAGCTCAGGAAAGAAGGAATAAATTGTTGGGCGAATGTGATGAAGCATTGCACTGGAGCAGCCCCGTCACATCATTGGTGACAGGTTGTGGCATGATGAGACTTTGCACATTTGTTGTACATGTTGCCACTTCATTAGATGATTGCTAGAATTAAGCAATACTTTTCCAGTTCATCCCTTTCCAGACCTAGGCTGGCACTGAAAAACAAAACAAAAACCAAGCACACTGTCTCTGCCCCGTCTATCCATGGGATAGCTGGTTGCCCCAGCTATTTTGAAGGTGAGACAGTCATGTCACTAGGGCTCAAAAAGCATAAATCAGGGATGTCCTCCAGTTCTTGATGGACTACAACTCCCATTGTTCATGTGCGGCGACTGAAGGCAGCCATCTGCTGGTTTTCTACACCTGCAGGAAAATTAGCCATCGGGTGAAGTGGCTCTCCACCCTCTCATCACCCCAAAACCTCAAAACTGCTGCAGCTCATAATGGAACTGATTTCTTTCTTCAGGGCGGAGTGACCGACGACAAGAGTGACGATGGCAAATCGGTGTCGACCCTCAACTTTGGCGTGAACCGTCCCACAATTTCCTGCATTTTTGACTGTAAGAGCGCACACAGTCTGCTTCTGTTGCCAAATGCATCTAATTGGGCTTCTTAGAGAGAGAGAGGATGTTGATGGGAACTGGGAAGGGGTTCTGTTTGTGCTGGACAAAAGAGACATGGGATCTCTCTGGGCTCAGAGAATTCCTCAAATCAATCACACAAGCAATTTTTTTTATGATTGTAAGCAAACCAGCCCCTGGGTGTGCAATCATGAGAGAGAGAGAGAGAGAGAGAGAGAGAGAGAGAGAGAGAGAATAACCTGCAGTTCTCAGAAGATCTGACTAGGATGACACAACCCTGGTGCTCAGGGACTATGCATGTTTTTGGCCAAACTGTGTGGGGAGACGATGTGCCGCTTTGCTGAAACCCATACCTGCAGTATATAAACCAGGGCTCCAATTTTGGATCAGTAGTGGCATATAAAGTTGAATCCTTACTGTGCCTTATGTTCACCTCCCCAAAGTGTCTCCCCATAGCCTTTTCCCCCTCCCCATGGTGTCTCCCCTATGAAGCCCCCCCCCCCACCAGCCAGGCCCAGTTCTGGCACAGCTTCTTTGTTGAAAAAATGAGGACTTGAGTGGGCAAGCCATAGGTGGGTGGGTGTGTTTGTTGGGGTGTGTGGCACCTATGATGGCATCACCCTGCCCATGGAGGTCGTGAAGTTTCCTAATTTGCTTTCTGTGCTGTAACGGAATGCTATTCTAAAACTGCATCTTGCAAGTTTGGTTTTCAAGCTCTGGCATCAACTTGGATAATTTGTTGTTTTGATTCCCCCTCTTGCCCTTGAAGATGGGAACAGGTACCACCTGCGATGTTATATCTATCAAGCGAGGGATCTGATTGCCATGGATAAGGACAGCTTTTCAGGTAAGCTGGCCTCCTAAATTGCATTTCTCCCTTGGGATTTTACTTAACTTTATTTTTTAACTTGTTTGTATTGAAATATTTTCATGGAAACTAAGGTACATATATTATCTCTGTTTTCAATTCATAGCGTCCTTTCTATAGGTCATTTACATTTCATGTGAGACGCTGCTATCATAGGCATTTTGAGGTTGGGGGGGCTTCCATACGTCCAAGATTTCCTGAACATAGCTGGGATTTATCCACTGAAAATGTCATCTGAGTGGAATTTTCTAAAGTCGGTTAAAATATCTGGAGAAACCTGGGCATATGGCAGCCCATATTGAAAGTGTTCATGTTTTGATGAATTTCCTAAAAAATAGCTTTAAAACTCCTTTTTTTTTGGGGGGGGGGGAGATTTTGCAAAAAAAGCTCAAGAACCTTTGTGTCTGGATTTTCGCTTTTTGAAATATGGCAACCTTATTGGGGGGAGAGATATATGGGAGAAAGAAGGGGGGGTAGTGATCTTTCATTCTTTCGCATAGTGTACGTGTGGCGTTTTTGTGTCAGCATCATGTGGATAAGTTGTTTGTTTGTTTGTTCTTGATGGTGGGGCAAAGAGATTTGGGAGCCCAGAGCATGGAAGGTTGCATTTGGTTGGTTGCAATGCCCAAACAAGACTCCCCAGGGATTTTAGACGTAGGTCAAAGTGCACAGCCCTGTGTGATACTGGCATTCCTTGGTGGTGAAAGGGCACTGTGGCTCCTTTCTTCCTGAAAGTGTCGGTCTTGAGGACCTTTTGCCAAGGAAGGCAGATGAATGGACCAGTTCCAATCTGTGCAGGAATGGAAGCAGCCTGCCACACTTCCTAGTCGCCTGTGAGCGTTTTCTTGGCCCGTTTCCACATGTTGTCGCATGATGGAAGTTAAATGCCATTGTTTCAGGGCCTTACTTTTGCCTCACTCTTTTCAGGTCCAGGTCCGCACTTAAAATATCTGTGTCCAAGTGTTTTTCTTTTTTTCCCCTCCAGAGATTTCGCTGTGAAAACCTTCTCTTTAGCGCTCCATTGGAGTAAACATCAATTGGACTTTTCCATGGTTTGATGTTTGTTCTGAGTGAGCTTTAGAGAGCAGCTTTTCACAGAGAAATCTCGGAGCAAAACAAAGGGACATGGAGCTTTAAAGCACGGACTGCGTCTGGAAAAAGGGGAGGAAAGGTATGTGTGGATTAGCCCTAACTCTGCTCTGTGTGAAGAAAGGTATTTGATTCCTCTCTTTCTGGGCATTTAATGAAAAGTGTGCAGGAATGAGCTGGCAGTTTAAAGACTGTGGGTTGTTGGAGGTGTGTGAAGGGCTGCAGTTTTCTCTAAAAGTGCCTGGATGGAAACGGCATATGGAACTGATGTTCCAGTATTCTTAGACTGGTGAAAGTAAAGTTCTCTCAACTAATCTGTTTTTTTAAAAAATAAAAAATTAAGCCAGATCTCAGTTTGCCCGGATAGCCACATTTTAGACATTTCAAAAAAGATAAAAGAAAAACATTGCCCGGGATTTTATCTGCTTTCTATCTACTGCTTTTTGCATTTTTACTATTGCTAGATAATTGCTTTTGTTTCTGATATTTTTGTTGCCCTATGGTTCTCTTGGAACCATCTATCTTGGAAATCTAGATTAATAAAATGATGTTGTGGTTTTTTTTTTTTGGTGTGTGTGGTTTTCCCCCAAAAGCAAATGGTGAGCGAATGTGTTTTGTGGCTCCCAGTGCGGGATGTTGTTCACAAGAACAAATGCCTGTTTGTAGAAAGTAATACATGGCAGGTTTCCTGGTGCTTGCTGCGTGTGGGGGAAATGTCATTCATTTGGTCCAAGATGCTGCCATCTCCCTGCACAGAGAATATTTTGCAGATTCTCAGTTGAACCGGGCAGGAACCCTTTGCAAACATTGGTGTTTGCCCAGGGGAGAGGGGAGTTCTGGGTTTTGAGGTCAGGTCAACACCTACAGGGTGAAAGGGGGGTGAGGTGGGCCATTTGCAGCTCCCTGCCTCGTGTGATGAAGAAGCCAGGATCACTTTGGGCCTTCAGAAGCTTTCAGCCAGATAAACCGGTGCCTTACAAACAGGATCTTCTTCTTTGGCCAACCCTTGTAGCCAAGTAAGATTGTCTTCCATAAACACGGTTTTAACACTGAGTGGCTTTGGAGACCAATTCTGGATCCACACGTCCTTCCACAGTGCGGACATTGGTTCCCGGTCGGGAGTTGATCACAGAGTGGATTTGCCAAGTGTGCCTTCCTCTTAGCATGTTTCTCCCTTGTGTTCTGAGTTCGAGCGTCTTCAAAGCCCATGACACCTTTGGTAAAGACTGTTCTCCAATTGGAGCGCTCACAGGCCAGTGTTTCCCAATTGTCGGTGTTTATGCTACACTTTTTCTAGATTTGCGTTGAGACAGTCTTTTGTTGACCACTAGCATTACACTTTCAGTTTTTAATTATAAGTAGGTAGCTGTGTTGGTCTGCCATAGTTGAAACAAAATTTAAAAATTCCTTTCAGTTTTTAAGGTCGGGATACAGTACAGTGGTACCTCGGATTAAGTACTTAATTCGTTCCGGAGGTCCGTTCTTAACCTGAAACTGTTCTTAACCTGAAGCACCACTGTAGCTAATGGGGCCTCCTGCTGCTGCCGCCGCACGATTTCTGTTCTCATCCTGAAGCAAAGTTCTTAACCCGAGGTACTATTTCTGGGTTAGCGGAGCCTGTAACCTGAAGCATCTGTAACCTGAGGTACCACTGTAGTTGCTTTGGAAGATGAGAATCAGGCATCTGCACAACATGACCAGTCCAATGAAGTTGATGCTGGTGAATCATTGCTTCAACACTGATGATTTTTGCTTCTTCCAGTACACTGGCATTAGTTTGCCTGTCTTCCCAAGTGGTGTTAAAAAAATTTCGGAGACACCATTGATGGACTGTTTTGAGGATTTGATAGCTGCTGCTTGGAGGGGTGAAGCAGCTCCAGGAGTCTCCCTCCCGGATTTGCAAAGCTAGGCTTGCTGAGAACGGCATGGCAAACTCCCCACTCTCACCCTCACAGTGGCTTGGCTGCTCACAGCCTCCCTTGCAGCAACTTGGGCTGCGTTCATACCATTGATCGATCAATAGATTGTATTGATATCCCACTGAAATATACTGGGAGTTGAGAGTGGATTTCATGCTCTTTATTCAGCTCATAGTGGTGAGGAGGAATGGAAGTTCCCCCAGAATGTCTGCTTTATATACATTATTTACACAATGGGCTGCACGTGATTGGCTAATTCCGGGATTCTCCTGTAGGCCAATCAGGTTGTGGATTCACTTCCACCTGGACCTGGATTGGGTGGCTCCTGTGGACCAATCAGACTGCTGCATTCTGGATCCTATTGTTCTAGGACCAATCAGATTTCTGCATTCTAAATCCTATTTTTCTAGGACCAATCAGACTGCTGCTTTTTGGATCCTATTCAACTCAGTACACAACACCCACCTTTTTCTCTGAGGAGCTCCGGGTGGCAGCCAAGGCTCTTCCTCTCCTCATTTAATCCCCACAACTTCCCTGTAGGTTAGGCTAAGAGGCAGTTTGACTGGCCCCCAAGGTGAGATTCCTGGCTGAGCGGGGATTTGAACCCCTGTCTCTGCAAAGTCCTAGTCCGACACTCTGACCACCACTGGCTCTCATTCACAGCACCTCCCAACCCCCGGGAAGTGTAGTATCCCCCTCGTGGAGCTCCAATTCCCAGCACCCTAAGCAACCTACAGTTTATTTTGGGAAAGTCCTGTGCTTCTCTAAGTGCACAGAGAGGAAGCGGAGAGGAACAATTCTCCTTTGGCATCTCCATCACCTCCTGAGCTGGGATGGGAAGGGGGAGATGGGCCTCAGGTCTCCCTGGTCCTCTCCTGAAGGCTGAACCCCAATCAGTTTTGGGGTTTAGCACAGCCAGCTCCCTTCTGGACCTTGTTGTCTACTTCCTCCTCGGAAAAATCTTTCCACCTCCCCATTCACGGTTCTAATTTAGAAATTGTGCAGAAGCACATCCGCTGGAACAAAATTTTCCGGGCCAGTTATCATCAATGGAAGGAGAGGAGATCGCCAAACTCTTCTCGTTGGCAATTTCGCGTTTGGCCTCGCTGTGAGTTTCCACTGAAAAAGGGAGCCCTTATAGGACGCGTCACGGGTCGGGTTTGTTTTCTCAAGCCTAAAATGTGCCCTTCTTTGTGATGATGAGCGCACAGCACGTTCCTTCTGCGCTTTCTGACTCACTGGACTGGGAAACCATCGAGTGGAAACCTGCCCCAACCCTGATCTTGAACCGGGACCAGGCCAACGATCACCCACTTTTTCCCACCCCGTGGGATCCCTTCTCCCGCCTGTGTTCACAACAAGCCCCTTATTTCCCCTCTCCTTTTCTTGTTTGTTGCTGGTTTATTGCCTCAGATCCAAACCGGAGTGATCTCATCCCTCCTGATTGGCCGGCCCGGGTGGGAGTCGCTTCCCTTGGGTGGATGGCAGCCAATGACAACACAGGGAGCAGACATCCACAATGTGGGATTGTGATTTACCGTCCCTCGAACAAAGCATAAAGGAGCCCTTGAAGGCCGAACCTTTTTGTGGTTATGAAAATAAAACCGCGTGTGGATACAAAGCTCAGACAAAGGGCCTTTTTAAAGGATTTAACGTTCTGTTTATCGTAGTGCATTCAACCTTCCCCGGGCTGGAAAACCCAACAAGCGTCGGCTGAGAAAGACATGGTCTTCCTAGCAGGAGTTCGGCCTCTTGTAGCTGATCGTATCACAAACCTCCTGGCTCATTAGAGATGTACATTGGCTGGGATGCCAACCAAGGCATGGAGTGGGGGAAGCCCGGCACTCCAGGCACCGTGGCACAAAACGGGCACCCAGCTGGCCTGCTGCCCTCCAGGCTGCAGGTCAAAGTGCTGGGTTTCAAATGCTCATTTCTGGAGCCAGGCCCAGAGTGGCAAAGGAAACGCCAGCCCCACAAACGAAATAAAGGTGGCACCGTGTGCAAGCTGGCAGTAACGGGAACTGCACTTATATTGGGAATTGGGAACTGGTTGTGTTTCTGCTCCCAAAGGGTGATGGGCTTCGTTTGGCATACGCATTGCAGAGAATAATAGACTCATAGGTGGTACCTGGACGATCTGTTGAGCTTGCATGGTGGTCTGTTTGCATTGGTTTGAGGGGATGTTATAAGATGTCAGCTCAAGCAGTTGTTCTCTATTTTTCACCATCATTTTCCTTAGCACACAAGGTCCATTTTTTAAAGTGGATTTGTTCTGCAAGAGCACCAAATCCACTTTAACTGCACAGACTGAATTTGCCACACACTGTTGAATCACATCCACAAAATAGCCGCACACAGGCTATTTATCCCTTGCTGGATGGTTCCAGAAGCAACGTTTGGGTTTGGTCTCAAAGCTCCTGGAGAAATAGCTCATTTATTCACGCGGCATTTCTGAAGAGGGTCTCAAGGAGCCGCTCCTCAGTGGCGGTTGAAGGACTTAGGAGGGCCCTGGCAGTCCCCAAGAAGTCCGGAACTGTGAGTGCACACCATAAGGAGTCAAGGATGTCAAGCAAGACATCAGGACCCTGGACAGAAGACAAGGGAGCTGGAGGTGAAGGGAAGGGGGCCTTCTGGGTTGCTCTAACGCTGGCCAGAACATCTGAAGAGCCTGCTGGATCAGGCCAGTCTAGTCCCAAATGCCCATGGGAATCCTGCAGTCAGGATTCGAGCACCAGAGCAATTCTCTCTTCCTGTGGGTTTTAGTGGCATTGCTGCTTCCGGCTATGGAGGCAGAACAAAGGCATAATGCTTATTTTACATTGATAGCCCTCTCTTCCATGAATTGGTCTAATCCTTTTTTAAAGCCATCCAAGTTGGTGGCCATCATTGTCTCCTGTGGCAGGGAGTTCCATAGTCGAACTCTGCCCTGCATGAGGAAGTGCTGCGTAAAGTGTGAACTGGAACCCGGGAGACCAGGGTTCGAATCCCTACTCGGCTATGGAGCTCGCTGCGTGTCCTTGGGCCACTCCCTCCCTCTCAGCCTAACCTACCTTTCAGGGTTGTTGTTGTGGGAATTAAATGAGGAAACGGGTGAAGCCATGTCAGCCACCTTTAGCTCCTTGGAGGAAAAGGTGCAATATAAATGCAACAGCGTGACCAGAATTGGACATGGTACAGTAATACCTCAAGTTAAATGTACTTCAGGTTGAGCATTTTCAAGTTACGCTCTGCGGCGACCAAGAAGTAATGGAACACGTTACTTCCGGGTTTCGCCGCTCGTGCATGTGCAGGCGCTCAAAATGATGTCATGCGCATGCACAGAAGTAGCAAAATGCAACTCGCGCATGTGCAGACACGCATCCAGAGGTACCACTGTATTCCCAACAAAGTCACGCCATGGGTTTGTATAAGGGCATTATGATAGTGGCAGTTTTGTTTTCAACTCCTTTCCTAATGATCCCTAATATGGAATTTGCCTTTTTCACGGCCGCTGAACATGAGGTTGACATCTTCACCAAGCGATCCACAGTGAACCCTGAGGTCTCATTCTTGGTCACCCCCAGTTCAGACCCCCATGTGAAATTTAAGGGACTTGGTTTTTTTTTGGTTTATGTAGAGCTTTCTGAGTCTTGATCCTGGTCTGCGGCAGAACGTGAACCTTTTGAGCCACGGACCTTGCCTTGATCCACCTCCCCTTTCTGTTCCGTCTCAGATCCCTACGCCACCATCTCCTTCCTACACCAGAGCCAGAAGACGGTGGTTGCGAAGAACACCTTGAACCCCACCTGGGACCAGACCCTGATCTTCCACGAGATCGAGATTCATGGAGCCCCACAGAACGTTGCCGAATCCCCTCCCAACATCGTGGTTGAAATCTACGACCACGACACCTATGTAAGTGGGTGGGAACGTGAGAATACACCGGGGAAATGGGGCGGCTAATCTCAACAAAGGTTTGTTCGGGATACTGAGGATTATATTTATTTGTATGCCGCTTTCAAAGGAGGGCCAAAAGTGGTAATATAGTTTTTTTTTAAAAAAAAATTATCTACAATTTTCAATTTTATACATTTCAATAATTTTACTGTCATTTCAACATTTCGAAACTCAACTTCTTCTCCCTCTTTCTCCAGTTCCTTAAATTTATTTTTTAATGTTTTCTTCATATTCCAAATTAATTTAATCATTTATTCATCTCCTTTAAATGTATACTCTTACAAAACTGCAGGTTATTACAATAATCTTGCCAATGTTCTTCTCTGTTTACAGTTTGTTTGTAAATGGTTTAATAAACCTTTTGAATAAACATTCACAAACTTTTTATTGATAATAGTCAGTTAAATAGTTTGAGGATCTATACAACTTTGTAACATGCAGAAAACAGCATTCTTAGAACAACCAAAGTCTGGAACTGAGGGAAGTCAGGGGGTGGGGTGGGGGTGGGTGGGTTTTGTGTGGGAGGGGGGAGGGAGGAAAAATGGGGGGGAAAACAAGGATGATATGTTTTTGGATAATATGTCTTGTTATAATTTTGAATAATAATAAAAAGTAAATGGTTCAATCAACCATTTCCATTCTTTTATAAAAAGTTTGTCACCTTGATTTCTTAATTTTCTGGTAAGTTTAGTGGCAATATAGTTAAGGACATAAGAAGTGTCCTGCTGGATCAGGCCTAGGGTCCAGCCCCTCCAGCATCCTGTTCTCACTGTGGCTGAACAGTTGCCCATTATGGGAAACCTGCAACCAGGATTCGAACACAAGAGCATTTCTCCCCTCCTGTAGTTTCCAGTAACTGCAATTCAGAAGCATCGCTGCCTCTGATTGCGGAGGCAAAGCAGAGCTATCCTGGCTAGGAGAATCCGATGATAGCCCTTTCCTCCGTGAATTTGCCTAATCCTTTTTTAAAAAAGGTATCAACATTGCAGGCTGTTGGTGCCTTTTGTGGAAGCAAATTCCCTTGTTTAATCGTGCACTTCCTTTTTCTTCTTTAGCATGCATATACACTGTTACTTGTTAATTTCTGTGCCGTCCTTCATCCGAGGATCACAGGGCAGTTTACAATATAATAACACGAAATTACATAGCAATGAACAAAAGCAAACCCCCTCATCTACAATGGAGGGGAAAATTGAAAAAAATATATCTTAGAATAGCTAACTGTGAAGATACATAAAACGAAAGGGTTTAAGGTCAGTGAGGAGGAGGAGGGTTGGTTTGAGAAAATATCGAATTATTTGGGCAAGTTTGAACAATTCGGGGCAATTAAAATGTTAAAAGTTAAATAAACCTTGTGGAGGGAGGAGTGTTAAGGTATATTGAATTGTACATATGGTTGATTTGAATATGTTATTATTGATTATGTATACCCAATGTATCAGCCACCTGGGGGTTCTCACTGTTTGTGTTTTGGTTGTTGGTAATTTTTTTAAAAAAATATATTGCATCTACATGTGTGCTTATGTAGCACATCTATGCGCTCGGTGCATGTATCCAGCTTCTGCAATGCTCCTGCACTTCTCATTGTGGCTTGTTCAGGAGAACATCCTGCTTAATTGTGAAGATGATTAGGATTCTGTCCTTATAAGTACCCTATTTTTCACTCCATAAGACACACCTGACCATAAGATGCATCTAGTTTTTAGAGGGGGAATGCAAGAAAAAAAATTATTTAAAGGGAGTGCTGAGCAGAGCCTGTATGCATCCCAGGCTCTGCTCAGCACTCCCTTTCACGAGCCGCGTGGAGCGTGTGTGCGGCATTTGCAGGCTTTTCCCCGAGGAGGGAGAAGGGCCAGAAGCTAGAACAGCAAGAGGGAGCGCTGCGCAGTGATCCCTCTTGCTGTTCTGGCTTCTGGGATAGCTGCGCAGCCTGCATTTGCTCCATAAGACACACACACATTTCCCCTTACTTTTTAGGAGGGAAAAAGTGTGTCTTATACAGCGAAAAATACGGTATTTTCTGGCTCGCTCTGAGCATTCGCCCCCACTTTCAGTGAAGCTGTGTGTGTGGCTGCCTTGTCCCCCTTCCCTGACTCTCACTCCCTCTCCCCAGGGCGCCGATGAGTTCATGGGCCGCTGTATTTGCAAGCCGAGCCTGGACCACAAGCCGCGGCTGTCGTGGTACCCCATCTGGAGGGGCAGCCGGGGCGCCGGAGAGCTCCTGGCTGCCTTTGAGCTCATCCAGCGTGAGAAGGTGAGCCGAGGGGAGGCGGGGGTCTTGGACGTTGGGGCAGAAGGCTGCCCAGGGCACCGGCCGAAGGCCTGAGAAGGATTCTGCCACAGCTAGAACCCAGAGGCTGGCCTCTTCCGTCTCTGAGGATGCAGGAATCCAGGGGGAGCTCAGTTACTCCAAGCTGGCTTGCAACCTCCCTGGAAGTCGCAGGACGGGTTGCCTGAACCTCAGCCAGTCAAGGCTAATTGAATGTTCTTGTTTACGGAGCAGCGTTTGGCATCCAGGTGGCGGTTTTTATTTATTTGTTTGCTTGTTATACAAACACATTGTTTCTTTGGCTGCGGGGCTGCTCAGCAGAGCTCACAACGTGGAGAGAGAAATTCAAAAACATTAGCATAAAATAGCCAAAAAAATGATTGCATAAAACCTCTTTCTTTCTTTCTTTCTTTCTTTCTTTCTTTCTTTCTTTCTTTCTTTCTTTCTTTCTTTCTTCCTTTCTTCCAAAATATCAGAATAAAACTGTTTGGAAACTCATACGGATAAAGGCAGCAGCCGCAGCAGACTGGGATCAACCAGCTCTGTGGCCACAGAAAAAGGCTTGGTGGGGAAAGAATAATAAGAGCCACTTGAAAATCAGTTCTGGTGGGAAGGGGGTGGGTGCTACCACTGAAAAGGCTCTGCTCAAAGTTACTGATAAGGTCAGTCACCTTTGACTGGACTTAACCATCCAGGGGTCCTTTACCTTTACCTTTACCATAAGGCTTAGCTGTTCTAGTTAGTAGCCTGGAGATGCCCCGGGGAATGGAACCTAGGACCAGTGCTTTATCAACTGCACTCGCTCCCGGTGGAGTACAGGGTCAGGTCTAAGGTGCTGGTTTTGACCTTTAAAGCCCTATGCAGCCTAGGACCCACGTACCTACGGGACCGCCTCTCCTGGTATGTCCTGTGGAGGACCTTAAGGTCCACAAATGACAACACTTTGGAGGTCCCTTGCCTCAAGGGGGTTAGATTGGTTTCAGCTAGGACCAGGGCCTTTTCAGCACTGGCCCCGGCGTGGTGGAACGCTCTGTCCCAAGAGACCAGGGCCCTGCGGGACTTGACATCTTTCTACAGAGCCTGCAAGACAGAGCTGTTCCGCCTGGCCTTTGTTTGGACTCGGTCTGACCCTTATGTTTCCATCCCCTTATGCTTTTGATCTATGGGCTACTTTAAAACGAGGCTGCATTTTAAATTGCATTTTAACCTGCATTTTAAATTGGGGTTTTTTCTCTCTTCCCCCCTCCCCTTTCCCTCCCATTATGTTTTTATTGTGATTTGATTGGTGCTCTGGCCAGGGAGGGCGGGGTATAAACAATTATTATTTTATTATTATTATTATTATTATTATTATTATTATTATTTATTTATTTATTTTGCATGCAAGTGGTTGTCATCCCCCTGAGCTGTGGCTCCTTTGTAATCTCCTGCAGGTTTGTCCCCCCTGGACCCAAGACCATCTGCTTGTGAAAGGGCCGGTTCACTTACAGTGGTACCTCTGGTTACATACTTAATTCGTTCTGGAGGTCCGTTCTTAACCTGAAACTGTTCTTAACCTGAAGCACCACTTTAGCTAATGGGGCCTCCTGCTGTCACCGCGTGATTTCTGTTCTCATCCTGAAGTAAAGTTCTTAACCCGAGGTACTTTTTCTGGGTTAGCGGAACCTGTAACTTGAAGCCTATGTAACTTGAAGCGTATGTAACCCGAGGTACCACTGTACAGATGTTGAACCTGCTTCTGGTCGTCTCCCTGTTTGGAGGGCAGAACCAGTCTCTCTGCTGATCTCCTATCTGTTCTCTTCCATCTGATCGTTTTCCACAGACAGCCTGTTCTGCTTCTGCTGTTGTTAAGAGGGGCCGGTGTTGCTTTTCCAAGGGAAATGCGGACCTTTGAGGCTTTGGGGACAGAGGTGGGGGGAGCTACACCCCCTCCCTTCAACTCCTGGGTCTGTTCCCATTAGGGGGACATCTCTCTTGGAGAGCTGAGCCAAAAGTGCAAAGTGTCTCCATGTTTATCTCGCTCTCCAGCAGGCAAGGAGTGTGCTGTGCCGGGCTGAGGGAAGACACGTCCCGAGTCCCTGCAGCGGGAAGGAGAGGCTGGTCTGTCCGCGGGCAGCCTCTGCCAGCTGGCACCGCTGGTCTGTTGACATTGGCAGGGGTCAAGAACAGTGCCTGGCAGGAGAAAAGGCAGCGCTGGGTTTGCGGCAAGAGCGGAGCGGTTGGCAGATGGGACAATTTTGACATCTAAGGAGTGTCTGGCTGGCTGGAGCGTAACTAGAGCACCAAACGGGGGCACAAATGATAGAATCAGGATTCGAGATTGGGGAGCGGAGCCAAAACTGACTGCCAGGGCCGGGTTTAGGTTTGATGAGGCCCTAAGCTGCCGAAGGTAATGGGGCCCTTTATATGTACAGCTGTGCTTTATCAACAACAAATTGCCGCTGTTTTCTGTGTTGAATAGATGCTATTTAGTCATTGATGGACCGAAAAGGTATCTCAAGCCATTTGCACATGTTGCCATACTACCAGTCCATGCAAAATGTAGGCACCCTATATATAGAAAGGAGCAAACCAGTGATATTTTAGGGAGCAGGCTAGCAGGCGGGGCCCATCAAAGGAGCCTACACAACACAAAACACTGTTGCTGTAGGTAGGTTTTATTTTACAGTGGTACCTCAGGTTACAGACGCTTCAGGTTACAGACTCCACTAACCCAGAAATATTACCTCGGGTTAAGAACTTTGCTTCAGAATGAAAACAGAAATCATGCTCGGGTGGCGCGGCGGCAGCGGGAGGCCCCATTAGCTAAAGTGGTGCTTCAGGTTAAGAACAGTTTCAGGTTAAGAACGAATTAAGTTCTTAATCTGTGGTACCACTGTATTTGTTTTTTATCTTACATTTTGAAAATGTACATTCAGTTTTTTTCCCTTTCAATTTTTTGGGGGCCCCCAAGAGAGTGGGGCCCTAAGCTAGAGCTTGTTTAGCTTATATGTAAATCCGGCACTGCTGACGGCATTGGTTTTTAAGCAGAGGTTGGATGGCCACCTGTCAGGGATGCTGCAGTTGAGATTCCTGCCTTGCAAGGGGTTGGACTAGATGACCCTCGGGGTCCCTTCCGTCTCTGCAGTCCTAGGATTCTACCTGGGCATTGAGTGCTTAATGCACCTCCAGAGATTCAGGGCATTTGCAAAATTCAACATCAGTTGCAGTGTTCAGCACTGTGAGAATCCCATCTCGGAGGATGTTACGACAAGTTTTAAGTTGTATTTCAATCAATTTGTTTTTTTATCAGGTGTTAGCCACCCTGAGCCCAGTCTTGGCTGGGGAGGGCGGGGTATAAATAAATTATTATTATTATTATTATTATTATTATTATTATTATTATTATTATTATTATTACAGCTTTTAGGAGCCACAGGTAAGAGCTGAGAACAGGGTGGGCGCCAAGATGGGCAAACCACCCCAGAAGGAGCACAACGTCCTCTGGAAGTGCTACTCCATCCCTGCTATGCCATACGGTCCATAAAACTCAAAATTAAGCATTTATAGAAACATAGAATTGGAAGGGACCTCAAAGGTCATCTAGTCCAGCCCCCTGCAATGCAGAAATCTTTGGCCCAACATTGGACTCAAACCCACAACCCTGAGATTGAGAGTCTCCTGCTCTACCGACTGAGCTATCCCAACCCGCATTGGATCAGCTAAGCCAAAACTGGGTTTCCATTTAATGTGCCTTGTTGAGTCAAATTTCAGAATTCCACCTTATTTATTTGCACGTGTGTGTGTGTTCTGATTATTCCTCCCTGGTATCTGAGTGAAGTTCCTTCTGGCAGCTTTATAGCTCCTGGGGGGTTTGCATTGTCAGGACTAGTAAGAAGAGGAGGCTGAGTAAGGCAGGAGCCCTTGGAAGGAAACCAAGTGTTTTACAATCTTTAAATCTTTCTTTTACAAGAACTCTGCATGGTGGCACGGTAGTCGTGTTCCCATTTACAGCCAGGGAACGGAGAGGTTATGGAGTTGCCACCGGAAAAGTTTCCCTGCAGGAGAGAGATCTAAACGGAGGTTTCTGCCCTCCATGGGCCTTCTGCTAGCCCCGAGGGGCCTTGAGGACATGGGCAAGGCCCTGGGATCAGGGTGGGTGGCTCTGTGCGATTTGGGCACTTAACCCCCGGGGCTGGTTAAGGGTGTAGGGGAGGAGATGGCTGGCTGGGCCAGGGAGGAGGTTTGGGTGGGAGGGAAGGTCTAATCCAGGGGTCAGCAAGGTTTATCTTGCCTGGACTGGATCGGTCCCGTGGAGATCCCTCCGTGGGCCGGATCATGCATGCCTGCCCATGATTTTCAGCGTCTGTGCGTGCGCAGACGCGATTTATGGTGTCGCGGAAGCGAGTCCCTGTACCGTGCTGCGCCGGTTTAGCATAGCACGTGAGCAGGGGACTCAATTTGGGGGCGGCTTGTGGGCCGGTCAAACGACCTCTGTGGGTATTAGGTTGCTGAACCCTGGTCTAATCCTTCTCTCTCTCTTTTTCTGTCTGTGTGATATATCATTATTGTTTTAAAATAGATACATTTATGCCAGAAAAGCAAACCAACCAACCAACCAACCAACAAACAAACATACAATCAAATAAACAAACTATAAATTGACAAACAGACAATAGCAATATATGAAACAACACAGTTCTTATAACTAACATCATTTGTACTCCCAATGATGTGAATGATTGTAAAACTTAAAAATGACTTCCAATTATTCTTGCTGTACTTTATCTGTTGATATCTTATAGCAGACAGTTACTTATTTCTTATGTAGTTTCTGTTAACTTCCCTAATCCTTCTCATGGTGCCATTGTCAGAGCTTTGGGGCTATTTTGAAGGGTACGTTCTCTCAAATCTTCCTGGTTTGTGTTTGTTCTTCTCTGTATTTTATCATGCTAAGTTGCTCTGAGACCTGCCCTTCCTATAAAGCAGCCATAGGCAAACTCAGCCCTCCAGCTGTTTTGGGACTACAACTCCCACCATCCCTGATTGTTGGACTCTATGAACAGACAGGTGGAATAGACACTTTCACATATATGGACCTTATGCATAAACTGATTAGAAACTGAACTGATCCACTGGGTCTTCTACTTTTTCCGTTGAACTTTATATGAACTACTTCTGTTGAAATCTACAATTCAGTACAATGAATAGTATATATTATTTTTTCAAACGTACAGCCGGTTACGTCTTGTGTGTTTATTGAATGATGCAGAACAGAGCACAAGAGGCGGGAGGGCAGCACCGAATTTTAGCGTCACACAAATTTTGAGAGCCCAAAGTCTGCTACTGCCCTGGTGCAACAGAAAGCAAGCTGGCTCCATCTCCCACCGAACAGCCCTTCAGATATCTGAAGGTGGCTGTCCTGTCAGCTGCCAGTCTCCTCTTTTCCAGGCTAAACACACCCAACTCCCTCAACTGTTCCTCATCAGGCTTGGTTTCCAGAACAAGATGATTAGGAGACTCTGAATGCAATGGCTTTCAAAATGGGTCAGGTGGCCTCTGCCCACGGCAAGACGTGGTCCTGGGGAGAATGACTGACTGGGACCATTTGGGGAGCTGGTTCACTCCAGTGGCCCTGCGTGAGATGCCTGTGACGGCTGCATTTCATGGGGCCATTGCGCTGCTCTTGGCGCATGAGAATGGGGCCTCAAGTGTTCCCACATTGCAGATGGAGGCGCTGATACAGGTCTTTGCTTTTTGCTTCCTTCCCACAGCCGGCCATCCACCACATCCCTGGCTTTGAGGTAAGAACCCCTTTCTTGGCTGCGATTTCCAGGAACTGCTGTGGGACTGGCTGCCTTTGCCACCTCTTCTCATGACTGAGTGATGCTGATGGCGAAGGGCCTGCTTGCGTGGCGAGTTCCTTCCCCCCCCCGGGAAGTAAAGACACATGGCACAATTATTAAGGTTAATGGGCTAAATAAGGCCACAACTTTATTGGTTACAGGTGATGAGCGGTATTGGCTCAGGCATTGGTCCTAACCGACTATATCCGACTCCAACCTGTCTGCTCAAAGTCCAGGAAGGGTTAACCACCAGTAGGGGGAGTCCTGCTGATGCACATCAACTAGGAACTCCCCCAGAGTCACTGATAGGGGGCGCGCCTTAGGCCCTCACCCCCATAGGCTTCAGACAGGGCCACACCCCCTGGAATCCCTTACTGGACTACCCTTCAATTTGCGGGGCAGCTGATGGCATTACCTCCCCTCTTCCATCTACAGAGCAATACCAATGCCGTACCGCCAATACCAAGAAAGTTGTGACGATTTGCCAAGAGGTAGGCAAAAACCAAGTGGCTGGTGCCAATTTGCCAAGACCTTGGTTGGTTGCCAGGCCCTTTAACGGCAACCAACCAAGGTCCATAGCAAGGTCAAGGAACGAAAACCTTAAAGGGCAGGAGGGTGGGAAACCGGAGCATCTGGAGGCAGCAAAAGAGGCGTGTGGTGGGGCCGTGATGTCTGCAATTCCACCTCCTCTCCAGGGCGGAAGCGGCTCTAGCGAATCTCTGGGCCTCTGGTGCCTGGTGGTCTAAGGTGTGTTTGCATTAAGTCTGCACAGTCAAGGAAAGGAGAGTGTGCTTCAGCTCTCTTTGAACTGTGGCTGGTGAGTTGTTCCTTGAGAGAGACTGAGCAGGTCTTTAAGTTCTCCTTACCAAGCAGCTGTTGCTTGAAGCTGCATCCTGGACCCCTAGCCTAGGGATGTGGAAGCCCAGGAGTCGGGGGCAAACTGCAGCCTCTTGGCTTCTCTAAATGGACTTTCCCCAGTCCACAACCCTGTTTTGGGCTACAACTGCCATCAGTCCCAGAATTACATGGGCATGCTGGCCAGAGCTGATGGGACCCGTTGATGCTCACAGTGTCTTTAATTTATTTCCCAAACACATTTATATACTGCCATTCCCCTTGTTTGGATTTGAGAGCAGCGTCTAGCAATTCAGCTTTGACTCTTCAGAGCTAGCCGGCTGTCGCTTTTTGAATTTGCCGATTTGCTATAAGCAAGAGCTGAATGACATCCAGCCATGGATAGGGCGCAAAATACCGTTTCTAATGCTGAAAATTGCTTTTTGGATGTGTGCACAAAACACTGGCATTTCTGACCTTTTTCTGTCTCTGTCCCCATGCTGCCCTCTTCGCTCCACTTCCTGTGCAATTGGGAAAACTCCGCAGACCGAGCTGTCGTCCGTCTTCGATGAGGTGAGGCTCTTTGGAGAACTTTCTCTCTTTCGCCTTCTGTCTCTCTTGGTGTGATCCAGGAAACTTGTCGCATGTGATCCCCCTCAAAATGGGAGCTCCACCACAGCCCAGGAGCCTGTCCATCCATCTCACCTGTTTGTAACAAAGGCCTCAGGTGAGCTGAGGCTCATTGGAGAGCCTTGCTGCCCCTAGCCAGGATGGGACCATCTCACCTGAAGACCCTCTAGAGATGTTTAGGTGTCCAAGGATCATGCCAGCCCACAGTGGAGGAGGAGTGAGCTGGGGGCTTCTCCACAAGGTGGACCATAGATCAAGTCTCTCTCAGACCCCCAGCCCATGTAGCTCAGTGTCAGGGCTCCTGTCTCAAGCCCTGAAACAGAGGCTCCTCAATGTAAGAAAACAGACTTGTTCTGAGTTAGCGGGACCAAGTGACCAACAGCCATCCGTGGAAAACCCAATTGCCGTTTGCTCCAATTCAGTGGCTGTTGTTCTGAGTTAGCGGGACCAAGTGATTTTCCGAGGGACTGTGGTGGGGCGAAGGGAAATCCCCTCGGACTTGTGGCTACAAAAGGAAACCGCTTGAACATGTGTGTTATGTACTGAGTTGAATAGGATCCAAAAGGCAGCAGTCTGATTGGTTCTAGAACAATAGGATTCAGAATGCAGCAGTCTGATTGGTCCTAGAACAATAGGGTCAATAATGCAGCAGTCTGATTGGTCCACAGGAGCCACCCAATCCAGCTCCAGGTGGAAATGAATCCGCAACCTGATTGGCCTACAGGTGAATCCTGGAATTAGCCAATCACGTGGGGCCCATTGTGTAAATAATGTATATAAGCAGACATTCAGGGTGAACTTCCATTCCTCCTCACCACTATGAGCTGAATAAAGAGCCTGAAATCCACTCTCAACTCCGAGTATATTTCAATGTGCTTTCTAGAAGTGTGGCCAAGTCCTTTATTTGAGGGCATTGCCCAAGGCACAACTAGGAAATTTAAGATGAGCCTGAGACTGTATGAAAGCGCCCAAGATGTCCCAACATATGGGAATACGCCTCTGGTCAGCTTTTAAAGGCGAGACATGGCACCCTTGCTCATGAGACTGCATGTGAGGCTGGTGTGCTTGGACCTGCATGCTTCCCTAAGAGACAGGGGTCCATTGCCGACCCCAGAGGTGGCTCCAGGTTCTTGGTGGCTGGGTGGTGGTCAGCCCCATTGGCTCCTCTAGCTGACCAGCCTCCCTTCCAGGCTCTCCAGGCTTTGAGAGAGAGAGAGAGAAGTGATCTTCTCAAGCCCAACCTGGAGATGCCACCGTTGGGGATTGGACCTGAGATCTGTTTGCATGCGAAGCATGTGTTCTGAGTTACTGCCCATCCCATCTCCACCTCTGCTTTCCATCTGCACTTTGGAAGTATGGCTGATCTACCTTCCAGGATGCTCTTAAGAATGGCTGCAAGCTCATGCATGAAGAGCTTTGGAAAGAAAAGCACATAGCTTTGTTAGATCTGCAGAGAACCTTCTCCCACTTCCATGGAGCTTTTTTTCCAAGAAAATTGGGGTTGAGATATCTGGGGACAGAGAAGGATAACGGGGGACTTTGGGTTGAATGTGGAAGATATAAACGTAAAGGGACCCCTGACAATTAGGTCCAGTCGTGGCCGACTCTGGGGTTGTGGCGCTCATCTTGCTTTATTGGCCAAGGGAGCTGGCGTACAGCTTCCGGGTCATGTGGCCAGCATGACTAAGCTGCTTCTGGCAAACCAGAGCAGCACACAGAAACGGCATTTACCTTCCCGCTGGAGAGGTACCTATTTATCTACTTGCACTTTGACGTGCTTTCAGACTGCTAGGTTGGCAGGAGCTGGGACCGAGCAACAGGAGCTCACCCCATTGCGGGGATTCGAACCGCCGACCTTCTGATTGGCAAGTCCGAGGCTCTGTGGTTTAACCCACAGCGCCACCTGTGTCCTGATGGCCCCATACCTGAGGCCAGGCTTGGAAGGAGAAGCTCATTTCCTACACAGGAGTCTCCCACAGATCCAGGCTGTGGCTTCCCCCTCTTTTAAAAGCTCCAGAGAAAGGAGAAATCTGGTAGCCCCCCCATAGCACCAGGGCTCTGTTGGTCCAGCAGCTGCAAAGATCTGCAGGTGCAAGAGGGTCCTTGCTCTGGTGATGTTCCTCATCTGATGTTCCTTGTCTGCTTTCTCTCCCCCTCCATCTTGCCTCGCCCGGGACGGGTGCTTCACAGCTGTGCACCCACCTCTTCTACCAAGAAGGGCTTCTCCGATGGGTATCATAATGTTTTCTCACCCTCTCCTTTTCTACCGCTCTCTGCTGGGCAACCAGCTTGGGGACTGGGCAACTGGGCCAAAGAGCTTCAGAGCACTCCTCCTGGAGGATGAAGGCTACCAGATAGCCATGGGGGCTAAAAGCAGAACCTCCACAGACAGGAGCACTGTATCTCGGATGCCAGGGACCAAAGACCAGAGGCTTCTGCTAGGCTGCTGTTGGAATGGCAGTGCTGGGCCAAAATGCCCCCTTCAGAGCAATTATTATCAGGTCTTTCCTATGAAATGCACCTGGATTTCTCCTTGATTTGGCCACGCTTCTCTTCTCCTTGCCTTAAATGTTGGAAGAAACCTCACCCCCACCCCCACCCCAAATCTGCAGAATAAATGTCTGAGGCTCTTTTTTGCCCGTTGCTCACGCTTCACAGATGACTGCCTTAACCCTTTGCTACCCAGCCATTCTAATTTCCTGCTCAGCATCATGGGTCACGGAGTCCGTTTGGCAAGCGGGATTTTTGCAGACTTAATCTTTACAGCACCCCTGCGGTTGGGGTGTGTGTGTTTGCCAATGCCCCCTGTTTTTCTCAGAGCCAGAAGATATGTGAAGTTGGTATATTATTTGGCAGGGTGGTGGTTCAGAGAGTTTTAATGGTGCCCAGTTGCAAATGCCTGGATGAACGGCGTTTTTTAAAAAAGAATGTTTAAAAATGCAGGCCCTTCCCATTCCTGAAATTTGGGAGCCCAAATCTGGAAGCTCGCTGCTGAATTTGGCCCCCCCCCCCGCTTTTGTTTCCCATAAGTTGCCAAACAAGAGAGTCTGGCAGCCTATCTCAGCCTGGCGCCAGCACCCGGCATTCTTGGGAAATTGCTGATACCCCACCAGGCCCTTCTTCAAATTATATTTCTCCCCCAATTTTCCCGTCGGCACCGAGTCTGGGAGCTGCCATTTGGACGTCCCGCAATGGGGACTTATAAGTAGTGGCTCCTGTAGCCAGCTGTATGGCAGCCATTGGGGTTCTGCTTACTGCTGCCAGTAGGTGCTGCAGAGAGAGGATGGGGCCCGCCAGAGACCCCTTTGCTGGTGGGGGGGGTAAATCCTGCCAGAGCCCTTGATCTCTGAGCCACCATGGCACCTTCCTACTGGCTTGGCTTGCTGGCTTGCTCTGTGCTGCAGCGCCCCCTCTGTGTGTGGCCAAAATGTGGTATTTCAGCGACTGGCTCATCAGGGATGACTCTGTGTTCCTGTAGAAGGGCAGACTCTGTCCCGGCTTGTCCAGCCTGGCTCAACTAATTCCTGGACTGTCTTTCTTGCATGCCGGCCTGACCAGCAGCTCTGACATTTCTCATGCTTCGCTTTCTACTTCTAAAGCAAATCTAAGCATTGGGGTGGGACTCAACCTCCTAAGCAAAGTTCACTCTGATGATGGTAATGATGATAATGATTTTATTTTATTTTATTATTTTATTTTATTTATACCAAACCCACTCTGGACAGCTTCCGACACACATCAAAACATAATATAACATCAAACAGCAACCATCTGATCCAATAGAAAAAGTCACAATAACTTTAATATAAGCAGCTTCTATCAAACAAAGCAATATTCAACAAGCCATCAGAATCTAATAGCAAACCATAAAGTTAAACATCAGCAAATAATAAAGATTTTACACTCATCATCCACAATAAAGAATTACCAATCTATAATCAATAAATAAATAACAGCAAATCACAATGTATACAATTAACAGTGATTGCCATCTAGCTCGAGGTCTCCTGGCTAACTTCAGCTCTCTATATTGGACAAACAGGCCAAACCTTACGCCAAAGAATAAACGGACATAAATCTGACATCAGGAATCACAAGACAGAGAAACCAGTAGGAGAACACTTCAATCTCCCAGGACATTCTATACAAGATCTCAAAGTAGCTGTTTTACTACAAAGGAATTTCAGAAATAGACTGGAAAGAGAAGCTGCTGAATTGCAACTTATTACCCAACTTAAAACCATGGAGAGACCTGGTCTGAACAAAGACCTTGGATTCTTATCTCATTATACATGACAAAGCCATTTTTCACCTTCTCACCCCTTGCTTTTTCCTGTAAGACCTACTGCAGTCGTTAAGAGTCGTCAACAGGCTCATCACAGCTATCTGCCAATCACCCATTCCCACCACCCTTCTGAGTAATACCCCTCCCCACCTTCTCACTATATAGAAGGGTCTGGTGACTTCTGTTTCAGTGTATCTGAAGAAGTGTGCATGCACACGAAAGCTCATACCAAGAACTAACTTAGTTGGTCTTTAAGGTGCTACTGGAAGGAATTTTTTTGTCCTGGCTAACTGACAGCTAATCAATACCCAGCATCTAATCAATACCCAATTAGGTTGGGTCTTGCGTACCAAAGATGCAGATGATGTCACAGGAACGAAGGAGAGTCAGGCCACTGGCCAGTCTAGATCAGTCTTGTCTACACTAGCTGGAAGCAGGGTTTAGGCAGGCAGTTAAAAGTCGAAAGAGAAGGCGCCTGCTGAATCTCCAGTGGCAGAGAGTTCCACATGACACGAAAGGCTCGGTTTCTCATTGTGGTCAAACAAACCTCACCAACTCGAGGAACGGCCAATGGCATGCCTGGAGAAGATATCAGGGATTGAGCTGGGATATTAGGGCTCAGGCGAAGTAGTTCATGGATTTGTAAATTTATGCAAGGACCCTGAGCCTGACTTGGGATTAAGCAGGCAGCCAGTGGCAGCTAAGAATGGCGCCACAGGTTCTTGGCCGGCTACTCCCATCCGCTTCTGCACCAGGGCCAAGGGCAGCCCCACCCAGAGCGCATCACGGTCGTCCAGCTGATGGCAATAGCTCATGCCCTCCTTTGAATGGTGGCACTGCCAACCTTGCAGCCGTTGGCAGAACAGTAGCCTGGCTTAGAGAAGATAGGGTCCCTGCTATGCACCCAACCCCCTAAATCCTCCCGGTTTGCTCTATCGGGAAAGACATCCATGGCTCCAGTTTCCCCCGAGCGGACCTGGCAGCGCCACTGCTCCCGACAAGCTGTTTTGATTTGGCAGCTCCTGGCAACCGCCGAGGAAAATTGCGAGCCGACGTCGGAGCGCCTCTGGCAGGCCACCGCCCGGCATCCCTCTCCGTGGCCTTATTAATGCACACATATAGGGATCTATAAATAAATATGGCCTGATCTGATGTTTGAAATGTATCTGCCTCCTTCATTTAATGCAATAATACTTTAGCCTGGAAAGAGTGACTGGCTCCTAAATTGCTTCCAACTGCTGCCTTTGGTTCGGGGGCGCCTGGTCCCCACCCCCAGACCCCGAGGGTTTTCCTTTTGCTCCGGTGACTAGAAAAGATCATGGTTAGGATGAACCTTGGGAACTTTTCCTGCTGGGAAAACTAGGGCGAAGGCAGAGCAGGAAGGAAGACTCTGGAAGCGGCTTCACTGTGATGAGTTCAAATATTATTATTATTATTATTCTCACACCCTTCAACCCTGTAACCATGAAAATAAAAATAAGGCATAAAAACAGGCATCGCAAGGGTCTCGGGCCAGGTCAAGGATGTGCATCTTCAGCATCCTGTTCAATGAAGGTGCCAGGTTCGCAGTTTAGGAGCCACCACAGATAAGATTGCGTGTCGAGACCCCGCAGTCACCCCCTCGTTGGGAAATAACTCACACAAGGACACAGATATTGTTGTTGTTGTTGTTTAGTTGTTTAGTCATGTCCAACTCTTCATGACCCCCTGGAGCAGAGCACACCAGGCACTCCTGTCTTCCACTGCCTCCCGCAGTTTGGTCAAACTCAATTTATGACACTGTCCAACCATCTCTGTCGTCCCCTTCTCCTTGTGCCCTCCATCTTTCCCAACATCAGGGTCTTTTCCAGGGAGTCTTCTCATGAGGTGGCCAAAGTCTTGGAGCCTCAGCTTCAGGATCTGTCCTTCCAGTGAGCACTCAGGGCTGATTTCCCTAAGAATGGAGAGGTTTGATCTTCTTGCAGCCCATGGGACTCTCAAGAGTCTCCTCCAGCACCAGAATTCAAAAGCATCCATTCTTCAGCAATCAGCCTTCTTTATGGTCCAGCTCTGAGCATATTTACAAGCAGTTTATTCAGCATACATCAGGACAAAAGGAAAACATGTCTGATCTCCTTCATGTCCAAAGTGAGACAGCAAAAAGCAAAAGCTAGACACAAACGGAAGTTCCCAGCAAGCTGTGCTGGAGTGTAAACAGACATGTGACACACAACAATTCCACGTCTGTCCTTAAGGTGGAACGGACTATTCGAACACAACCCTCTGCAATGCGTTACCCAGCTCCCGATTGAAATCATTGCACGCCAGTTGTGTTTGCCTTGCTGTGTGAAGGAAGCCGAATGGTGCTTCTGACTTCTTCCCCTTCTTCTTCTTCTTCTTCTTCTTCTTCTTCTTCTTCTTCTTCTTCTTCTTCTTCTTCTTCTTCTTCTTCCTTCCTTCCTTCCTTCCTTCCTTCCTTCCTTCCTCTTATTTTTGAAAATAATTTTTATTTCATTTTACAAGTGTAGAGTTATAACAATACCAAATAAATATCAATGTTTAGAGATTTCTCTGAATCTCTAGACTTCCTTCCATCCCCTCCTTGGGTCTTATTGTCAACGTTGTCAACTGCATATTATTTCATAATCCATATTTTAAATCTGTCCATATTGCCCATAATACTTGTTACATTACAAGTGTTATTAAAACCCTGCTAATGTTTTCATCTGCTTACAGTGGTCTCCTAGCTTGGTTTGCTATTCCTCTCTGATCAGGACTTTATCTTCTTTCCATCTCTGGGCTAGTAACATCTGCACGGCAGTTGTTGCACACATAAAACGCCTTTTCTGATCCTTTGGAATATCGGCACCTACAATTCCTAATAAAAAGGCTTCTGGTTTTTAAATGAAATCAAAGTTATTTTAAACATTTTTTCCATTTCATTCTATATCATTTCCCAGAATGCTTTTATTACTTTAGACGGCCACCACATATGATAAAAGGTACCTTCTTTTTCCTTACATTTCCAGCAGGTATTTGTACTTGTCTTACACATTTTTGCTAACTTACTAGGAGTCAGATACCACCTGTACATCATTTTTGTATAATTTTCTTTCAGCGTACAACATGCCGTGAATTTCAGATTGGTGTTGCATAACCTTTCCCAATCTGAAAGTTGAATATTGTGCCCCAAATCCCCTGCCCAGTGTATCATTGCTGATTTAACCTGACTCCTTTCCCTTTCTGTTCCAGTCTGAAGATTTGGACCTGCCTTACCCTCCGCCCCAGAGAGAGCCCAACATCTTCATGGTCCCTCAGGGGATCAAGCCCGTCCTTCAACGTACAGCCATTGAGGTGGGTGCCAGAGGCCACGTCAGCCATGCCTGGGGGGCCACGAACAATCCTCTGGGAGAGAGAAACTTTCATTTGATATGATCAGGCACAATTCATCAGTTCTGACAATACGATGCTGATTTTCGAGGGGTCGGTGACTCCCTGGTCCTGAATGGGGTCACTGTGCCCCTGAAGGACCAGGTGCGCAGCCTGGGAGTCATTCTAGACTCACAGCTGTCCATGGAAGCACAGGTCAATTCTGTGTCCAGGGCAGCTGTCTCCCAGCTCCATCTGGTATGCAGGATGAGACCCTCCCTGCCCATGGTCTGTCTCGCCAGAGTGGTGCAAGCTCTGGTTATCTCCCGCTTGGACTACTGCAATGTGCTCTATGTGGGGCTACCTTTGAAGGTGACTCGGAAACTGCAATTAATCCAGAATGCGGCAGCCAGACTGGTGATTGGGAGCGGCCGCCAAGACCACATAACACCGGTCTTGAAAGACCTACATTGGCTCCCAGTATGTTTCCGAGCACAATTCAAAGTGCTGGTGTTGACCTTTAAAGCCCTAAACGGCCTCGGCCCAGTATATCTTAAGGAGCCTCTCCACCCCTATCGTTCTGCCTGGACACTGAGGTCCAGCACCGAGGGCCTTCTGGTGGTTCCCTCACTGCGAGAACCCAAGTTACGGGAAACCAGGCAGAGGGCCTTCTCGGTAGTAGCGTCCGCCCTGTGGAACGCCTTCCCACCAAATGTCAAAGAGAACAACTACCAAACTTTTAGAAGACATCTGAAGGCAGCCCTGTTTAGGGAAGCTTTTAATGTTTGATGCATTACTGTATTTTAATATTTGTTGGAAGCCGCCCAGAGTGGCTGGGGAAGCCCAGCCAGATGGGCGAGGTATAAATAATAAATTATTATTATTATTACTAACTTCCCTTTACTGAGAAGTCTAACCCCTTTCCCCTCTTTGCTTTGAGGGGTTTCTTTCCCCCATGGGGTTCTGCTTTATCCCAAGACAGACCATTTGTCTGCCCAGCTTAGCTTGGTCCTCACTGGCCAACAGCAGCTCTCTGGGGCACATACCTGGCCCGCCCTGGAGGTGCTGTTGTGAATTTGAATCTGGGACCTTCCGCTTGAAAAGCAGGTGCTCTCCCCCTGAGCTATGGCCCTTCCCTAACAAGCTACACCAAAGGGATTGTGTCGCGAGCCAGCAGGATGCAGTGGTGAGAGGGTCAGAGCTGGGTTCCAGTCCCTACTTGGCCATGAAGTTGACTCCATCACTTTGGGCCCTTCACTGCTTCTCAGCCTACCTTGCAGGTTGGTTGTGTTTAGATTAAATGAGTAGAAGGGAGAACCATTCCGCCACCTTGAGATCTTTGGAGAAGATGGTGGGACATGAATGCATTAAATTGATTTGGCCACGTTGAGTTGCCACGTCAAGGAGTTTCTCCTTTTCTCAACGGTTTCCTCTCTCTTCTATGACTGCACACCTTTGGGTGCCATTTCCTTTTTGAGAACAATTTTTATTAGTTTTCAATTACAATAATCCAATCATAGCCTCATTATAGCAATGCCAAATTACAATACAATTACCAATGCCAATCAATGGTACCAAATGATACAATACAGGTGGCCCTCCATGTGCTATAATTGAGAAGGTGAAGGTAAAGGGACCCCTGACCATGAGGTCCAGTCGTGGCCAACTCTGGGGTTGCGGCACTCATCTCGCTTTATTGGCCGAGGGAGCCGGCGTACAGCTTCCGGGTCATGTGTCTGGCATGACTAAGCCGCTTCTGGCGAACCAGAGCAACGCACGGAAATGCCATTTACCTTCCCGCCGGAGCAGTACCTATTTATCTACTTGCACTTTGATGTGCTTTCAAACTGCTAGGTTGGCAGGAGCAGGGACAGAGCAACGGGAACTCACCCCGTTGTGGGGATTTGAACCGCCGACCTTCTGATCGTCAAGTCCTAGGCTCTGTGGTTTAACCCACAGTGCCAGCCGCGTCCCGCTATAATTGATAGTTTGATGATTTACTTTATTTCTGCATTCTAAAATCTTATTCATTTCAATTACACTCCAGTCAAAATAAGACTCCCTTATACAACAACTGCAACTTTAACGACTTCCATTCTTATTGGCATATTACATGATTTACAAATCTATAGGTGAAGCATTCAAACTATATCTTTGTCTTCCTGTGTGTGGCAATTATTCTGTCCGTGATGTTTCTTCCTGTCCTTGTAAAATATTCTGTCTATCTTTCCCAGTTGTTGCTGTTCTCCATCATGCCTTGGGCGGAGCTGGTATCCCATTGTTGTTTCAGAAGTTCTCCATTGCTCTGCCCTGTGTGTCATTGTTTTGCAACTTTAGCAGCAGCAGCTGCAAAAATCGCACTGTCCCAATAAATATTCTGTTTTCGCCATTTTTCTCTCGGCCTGGGAAGGAGAGCGATCTGTCAAGCTTCAAATAACTCAGTAATGAACCTTACCTTGGCAAGCTCACAGGTTCCTTTCATTCCTCCGTTCAGCCAAAGATAAGCGATTCTTCTTCTTTCCTTTTGTCCTTCCCGAATTTAGATATTGGCCTGGGGCCTCCGGAACCTGAAAAGCTACCAGCTGGCCAGCGTGACCTCTCCCAGTCTCCTGGTGGAGTGTGGAGGACAGATGGTTCAGTCGTGCGTCATCAAGAACCTCAAGAAGAACCCCAACTTTGACATCTCTGTCCTCTTCATGGAAGTGGTGAGTGAGAGGCCCCCATTCTGCATGCTCATTGCACCTCTCTCTTGTCATCCTTGGCTGGAGAATCACCTTTGCTCTTTGAATCATACAATCAAAGAGTCGGGAGGGATCCTGAGATCATCTAGTCCAACCCCCCCTCTTCCAGGAGCCGGTTGAAGTTAAATCCTTTGAAGACAGAGGTCCTCTGGCTGGGGCGGGAAGATATGGGATTGAGGGGGCAACTCCCATCTCTTGCGGGGGTGCAATTAGTGCCAGCACCGTCCATTAAGAGTTTGGGTGTAATCTTCGATACCTCCCTCTCTATGGAGGCGCAGATTACAGCTATAACAAAGGCGGCATTTTTATATCTCCGCCAAGCTAAGCAGTTGGCCCCTTATCTCTCTCACCCTGACCTAGCCACTGTGATCCACGCGACGGTCACCTCCAGACTGGATTATTGTAACTCGCTCTACGTGGGACTGCCCTTGAGACTGACCCAGAAACTCCAGCGGGTGCAGAATGCCGCGGCGAGACTCCTTATGGGGTCTTCGCTGTGAGATCACATTCATCCGGTACTATACCAACTGCACTGGCTCCCGGTGGAGTACAGGATCAGGTTTAAGGTGCTGGTTTTAACCTTTAAAGCCCTATACGGCCTAGGACCCTGGTACCTATGGGACCGCCTCTCCTGGTATGCCCCACAGAGAAACCTATGGTCTGCAAATAATAACATCCTCAAGGTCCCAGGCCTCAGAGAGGTTAGGCTGGCCTCAACTAGAGCCAGGGCCTTCTCGGCTGTGGCTCCAATCTGGTGGAACGCTCTCTCACAAGAGACTAGGGCCCTGCGGGACCTGACATCTTTCCGCAGGGCCTGCAAGACAGAGTTGTTCCACCAGGCCTTTGGTCAGGGCGCAGCCTGACTCCCTCCTCTGGCAACCTGCACAGAATTTTGCTTAATCGGTTGCCATCAATTTGATTTGAATTAATTTTTATAATGAAATATTTTTAGAATGTGTGATTATTTGACTGTTTGATTATTTGATTGTTGTTAGCCGCCCTGAGCCCGGCTTCGGCTGGGGAGGGCGGGATATAAATAAAATTATTATTATTATTATTATTATTATTATTATTATTATTATTATTATCTTTATACTATTGCAGATAATTACATTGCACTGCTTGAAGTAATAGGATGCATATTCCTTTTGGAATAAAAATGGTCCAGACCCAGAAATGTGCTTCCAAGCTTTACTAACCAGAACTCCTTCAAAACAGATACAAATCAATCCATGACACATCCAAGCAATTCCAAAAGTCTTACGCTTATCCAAGCATGGGTTCTTTTTCTTCAATATATAAAATAATTACGATCAGAGCAAAAATCAAAGCTCTGTCTCTCCCACAGGTTGCATTAGCCTGCATCTAGCCTAAGGCTATGCCGGTCCTGGGGAGGCTCATTTATATGACCCAGGTAAACTGTATCTGGGAACAAAAGACAAAGGCACCTCCCCTTCAAGATGGCGATTTGCAATTGAATGCCTTGATCATGTAATCTAAAGTTAGACACTCTTGTGTAAGTGAGCAGAGAACAGCAGTAGTTAACTTGTTAGAGCTCAGAGAGCTTCAGAATGCTTCAAGGGAAATTTCCAATGTTAAACCCTTTCAGCAATATACCTAAGGCATTCTCCATTTCAGAGTGCAATTCAACAATTATACTTAACATGTCAAGAAATCCACCCTCCCTCTTTCTCCTCTTCCTCTGCTTCCTCCCTCTCTTTCTTTGTCTTGCTGTGCTAATTCTGCTTCTTGTTTCAGAACTTGCCAAGGGAAGATCTGTACTGTCCCCCCATCATCATCAAAGTGATTGACAACAGGCCCTTTGGCCGGAAGCCGGTGGTGGGCCAGTGCACCATCCGCTCTCTGGAAGCATTTTTCTGCGATCCCTACAAGGAGGAGGTTGTGTTCCCTGAAATGCATGCAGGTATGGCAAGCCGGGGAAGGTCAGGCTGGTATTTGATTCATTATTCACAGAGAGAGACATAGCATGTCATCTCTTGGATAATGGTATTGCTCTGAATAATCTCCTCCCCCCCTTTTGCCCCCCCTTAAGATACAGTGGCTATGCAAGATCTTTTGCTTATTCACTTTCTGTTCTACCGCTTTCACTGTCCTCCGAGCGGGTCGGGTCTGGAGTTCTTTCGAAAGATAACGTGTCAGTCAGCTGTCCTGGCCCTGCTGCTTCCTCCCTTTCTTCTTCCATTATCTCCCAGTTTTGTCCCTCTTATGTCTCAGAGTCATGACCTTCTGCAAACCACCGTTGTAAATCTATACTGTCCTTCTCTTCCCGGGAAGGTGATCTCCACCATTCCTCCTCTGATGTCCAGTCCCTTAAAAAAAATAAAATCATTTTTTCTTTTTCATTCATTACATACATCTCATATCCACAACATTTACTAGCGTTCCTTCCTCCCTCCCCTTCTGGGCTTCCCCCAACTTCCGTTTCTGGTTTCTTTCTCCTTTCACCCACTTTGCTACCTCATAACAGAAAATAATGCTAATAACATATTTATACAGTAACATCAAACCTAAAAACATAAAAATAAAAGTGAATACATCGTACTATTTCTCTATCTTCCACACTTTTCCTGATGCTAATAATGTGAATGTTTATTTAAATCCTTCCATCAAGTCTATAGACTTTCATTGTTTCTGCAAGTATAATATAAATGGTTCCCATTCTTTTTTCAAAGACACTGTTGTCTTTTTCTCTTAATCTGTCTGTCATTTTGGCCAGTTCTGCATAATTCATCAACTTCTCTTGCCATTGTTCTTTAGTTGGTATTTCTCCAGTCTTCCAATTTTGGGCAATCAACATTTTCGCAGCTGTATTGGCATACACATATAAAGCCCTCTTTTCTTTTGGTATATCTTGGCCTAAGATACCTAGTAGAAAGGCTTCAGGTTTTTTTTTTTACAAAAGTTGTTTTCACCATTTTCTTCAACTCATTATACATCATTTCCCAATAAGCTTTTACCTTTTTACAATCCCACCACATATGATGTCCAGTCCCTGACACTCAGTGTTGTCTACACTGACTGGCAGTGGTCCCCCAGGTCCCCCAAGCAGAGGTCTCTCCCAGTCCTACCAAGAGATACTGCCAGGCATTGAACATGGCACCTTCTGCAAGTGCTCTCCCACTGAGCTATGGCCTCTTGGTCTCCCTGGTCCATGGAATACCCACAGATGAAGTCCTCCCACCCAGCAACCTTCTAGTTGTCATCAAGAGGTCTTCTTGAATCCCGGGGCAAGGTTTGGCCTTCTAATGGTCTTTATGGGCTGATGAAAGCTGCCTTTTCCTGGTGGATCCATCCACCACGAACCCTCCTTGTAAATTAAGCAACGTATGGGTGAAGTTCTTGCTGAAGAAGACTTCCAAGGCTGGTTTGATAAATCTACAGAAGACTCACCTGGGTGGCTTTAGAAGAGAATTGGACCAATTCCTGGAGGAGGAGAGGAGAACGGGTGGCTCCTAGCCAGGATGGCTCTTCTCTGCTTCCACAGTCGAAGGCAACAATGCTTCTGAATCCCAGTTGCTGGAAACCAAAGGAGGGGAGAGTTGTTCTTGTGCTCAAATCCTGCTTGTTGGTTTCCCATAACTGGCATCTTGGTTGGCCACTGTGAGGACAAGAGGCTTGGCTAGATGAGCCATAGGCCTGATCCTGCAGGCTCTTCTTATGTTCTTATGTCCTTAAAAGAGTCTCCTGAACTGGGAAAGAGGAGAATGAGCTGCTTGTGATTTGCACACGATTCCAGTCCTGCCTTCCCGCACTCTGCAAATCTCATTTATTTTGTATTTCAGATGACGTGAGCCTCACCCCAAGGGATGACGTCCTCATTGATATTGATGACAAAGAGCCTCTCATTCCAGTCCAGGTAATCGCTCTGTAAGAAAGGGGAAAATTAAGGCTAACCTTTCTGGTTTCTAGCTCAGAATACAAGCTGGAATTGCGAAGGGATGCTTGGATCCAGAGCACCCAAATCACATTTTTCATCAAATGAAAGCAGCAGCAACCCCTAAAACATTGCTAACCGGGAGCAGTGGATGTTGGGGTCCTGTCCCCCTGCTACCCCTCATCTGAGGAGACTTCTGATTCAGGGTGTGGGCATGGCTGGACCCCGATAGAGATGTGTTGGTGTTGCCCACAAGTGAAAACTCTTCTGGGGTGAGTCAAGCTCAGTGAGAGCCCTTGGCTGCCAATCTCCCTCTCTCAGCCTTCCCTACTTCAAAGGGTTGTTGTGTGGATTTTCATGATTTTTAAAATGAAAATTAGGAGGGAAGGACCAGGTATGCTGCCTTGAGCTCATTTGTTGGGGGGCAAATAAGGACTATGAATGCTGATGGACAAATAAGGAGATTCTGGGATTATTGAGGAAAATAACAACAACAACAACAACAACAACAACAACAAATTTTATTTATACCCCACCCTCCCCAGCCAGAGCCGGGATCAGGGTAGCTAACACCAATAAAATCACAGTAAAAACATAATAGGGGGAAAAGAGAGGGGGGACACAAATTTAAAATACATGTTAAAATGCAATTTAAAATGCAGCCTCATTTTAAAGTAGCCCATAGATCAAGACCATAAGGGGAGGGAAACCTAAGGGTCAGACTGAGTCCAAACCAAAGGCCTGGTGGAACAGCTCTGTCTTGCAGGCCCTGTGGAAAGACGTCAAGTCCCGCAGGGCCCTGGTCTCTTGTGACAGAGCATTCCACCACGTCGGGGCCAGTGCTGAAAAGGCCCTGGCCCTAGCTGAGACCAATCTTACCTCCTTGAGGCTCAGGACCTCCAAAGTGTTGTTATTTGTGGACCTTAAGGTCCTCCGCGGGGCATACCAGGAGAGGCGGACCCGTAGGTACGTGGGTCCTAGGCTGCAGGTTAAGTATACACAGCCATAAAATATTGTACATAAAAAACCCCCACAGAGATGTGGGGGGAAGGCATTGGGCCCCTAGAATTAAATGTGAAAGGAAATCCTTTAAGGCATTTCCAGTTGTCAATCTATAAGATTGAGGACTCTGCTGGGCATGTATCCCCTGCCCAGGGTGGTCCGTCAGTTTGGATGCCTTCTCCTGTTCATTCCTCCTCTTGGGCCAAAACTGACCTCCCTGATTCAGGGAGAAGTGAAGATTCAGGGATTTCCCATGAGGGGGCACCCCAAGTCCCCCACCCTCCTATTCCTCTTCCCGAATGATATAGCAGGCTACCATAATGGCTGAGTTCAACTGGGGTTTCAGGCAGGGTCTCTTTCCTATGGAAATGCAGACCTACCTAGAGATGCCAGGAATTGAATTGAGCCAGTGTGGTATAGTGGTTAGAGAGACTAGAACCTGGTTCTAATCAGCAATGGGTGACCTGGAGCCAGTCAGTGTCTTCCTGTGACTCCAGCTTTCTCTTCCATCTGATGCCTTTCCTTAGTCTTTATAATAATAATAAGAATTTATTATTTGTACCCCGCCCATCTGGCTGGGTTTCCCCAGCCACTCTGGGCGGCTTCCAACAAAGATTAAAAATACATTAAAATGTCACACATTAAAAACTTCCCTGAACAGGGCTGCCTTCAGATGTATTCTAAATGTCAGGTGGTTGTTTATCTCTTTGACATCTGGTGGGAGGGCGTTCCACAGGGTGGGTGCCACCACCGAGAAGGCCCTCTGCCTGGTTCCCTGTAGCTTTGCTTCTCACAATGAGGGAACTGCCAGAAGGCCCTCGGCACTGGACCTCAGTGTCTGGGCAGAATGATGGGGGTGGAGATGCTCCTTCAGACCTGGACCACCCTTGTGCTTCACCTGGGCACCCAGAAGGCATTGGTGCCTCTTCTAGTCTGAACAACCTCTAGGTGAGGCCACCTTCCTCCAAGCAAGCCCTGTCCATTCTCCAGAGCATTCTTGCCTGCCTCAAGATATATTTCTCCATTATGAATGGGGACGAGAGGACCACGGAACAACCTCAGATGCTGGATCAGTTAGGAGTAGCTTTGAACACTACTCAGGACAAGATGTTCCTGTCCCAGGACAGTCAGGAAGAGGTCAAGGATCAGGCTCTCCAAGTGCTTCTTGTGGAGTGCAGATACCTCACGCCGTTGTCAGCGTTCCTGGGAACACTCACGTCTTGCCAAGAACCTCCTTTTCATGCCAGTTCTCTCCAAAGGCTCCTCCTTCCCTTTGAGCTGGACACAACATCAGCAACAGGAAGGCCCGTTCCCTTTCTCTCATCACCCCAGTCAGGGACAGCTTGTGTCGGTTCCTTGCCTGTCGTGACCCCAGAGTCCAGCAGCGCTCAAGACAAAGAGTCAGAGAGGCTGCAGAGTCATCTGGCTAAACTTTAGGATGAACCTTCTGCTGGCAAGAACAGCTTGAAAGGCAGTGGACTCTCCTTCCTTGGAGGTTTCTAAGCAGAGGTTGGATGGCCACCTGTCATGGAAGCTTCAGAGGAGATTCCTGCATTGCACGGGGTTGGACTAGATGGCCCTTGGTAACCCCTTCCAATGCTACACTTGTATGATTCTAAGAAGTGAGATGGGATTCCTGACTCTGAGTCTGATGCTTTTGACCAGGAGCCCCCGCTAAATCAAGCGCTGATGGGCATCACATGGAACAAATTCAACGGACCAACATGGGTGTCTTCTACTGGATCCCTAATCTACCTCCTGATGAATAAATAAAATAAATAAATTTTTATTTATACCCCACCCTTCCTGGTTCAGAAAACCGGGCTCAGGGCGGCTAACAACAAATTTAAAACACTTAACTGATGCAACAAAAACAGCATAAAATACAGTATAAAGCGTGAATAACAATAAATTCAGAATTTAAAAATCAATTTAGGGGGGAAATCCATCCAATAAACATTAGATGATCACCAGGGCTAGCTGGCTAAGTTAGTCCTATTTGGGCCAGCGAGGAGACCAGGGGAGAATTAGCTGTGGGGTGTCAGAGCAGGTAATCTTCATAAAAGGGGAGAGGGAGGGAAGAGAAGGGAAATAAAAGATCAGGCTGAATTCAAATTGAAGGCCAGGCGGAATAGCTCTGTCTTATAGGCCCTGCGGAAGGAGGTTAAATCCTGAAGGGCCCTAGTCTCCTGGGACAGAGCATTCCACCAGGTCAGATCAGGCTAAGTTCAGATTGAAAGCCAGGTGGAATAGCTCTGCAGAAGGAGGTTAAATCCTCCAGGGCCCTGGTCTCATGGGATAGAGCATTCCACCAGGTCGGAGCCATCACTGAGAAGGCCCTGGCCCTGGGGGAGGATAGTCTGACTTCCCTAGGACCCGGGACCTCTAAACTATGGTTATTCATGGACATTAAGGTCCTCTGCGGGGCAGACCAGGAGAGGCTGTCCTGATGCAACAGCACAGGGAGTGCACCAGATTGGAGGCTAGTGGGTACAGAAGGTCGGGCACATGGCCTTTAAGAGGCTCCGTTCCTTCAAAAGTGGGGCATGTCATGAGGAAAGTGCCTTGAGAAACGCTACCGCACCCTTTCATAATACTTGAAAAGGATTCCAGGCCTGGTGGGCCATTGGCCTTGTCCAGCAGCCTCTGTTCTTAGGGAGCCTTAGAGAGAGGGGCTGGAAGCAGAGGCTGAAAAGGCCACCTCCAATCCTTCTCAGAGCAGGTTGCTGATCAGGAGCTCTCCATGGTGCTGCCTTGCCCTGTGGGCTCCATCGCCAGGCCAGAGATGGGCATAACCAGTGCCTGGCAGGCTGGCTCAGATGATGCCTTGGGATGCCTCCCATGATTGAGGAAGGTCTGTTGTGTTGAGGGGCCCACTCTGAAGAACGTGTTGATGTGAGGGTTCTTGGATGGCCAGCAAGTGCACAGCAACATGACTCAGGAAGTAGAGAAGAAAATGACCAGGTCAAAGGCAGAGTTGGGAAATAAGGAAGAAAGAGGGTGAGATGACAGAGGCAGCCCTGAGATACCCCAGACCTGGACCTTTGGGGCTTCAAAGACCAGCACTTCAAACAAACAAACGCATCCAGGTTTTGTGATGTCATGTGGATGAAGGGCTTTACTTCTGGGGCAAATCCTGGTCTCTCCTGGACCAGATCAGTTCCATCTGGTGGATGGGAAGAGAGTCATTCAAGCTGAGCTCTGCCTAAGCACTTCTCCACACGCAGTGCCATATCCTGGCACATGGAAGCTGCCAACGTGGCCTTTATTACGTGGAAATTGCTTATGACTTCATCCCTGTCCATTGGTGGGGAAACAAACAATCCCTGCTCCCCTCCTTCAGCAGCCCTTTCATCAGGCAGCCAGAAAGGTGTGTGTGTGTGTGTGTGTGTGTGTGTGTGTGTGTGCAGCTGACGCCCTTTTACTTAGAAGGGGAGGGGTCCCCTCTCGCATTCCTCTGGGCTTCTGCCCGGTATTATAGCTGAGAAGATGGTGATTGACTGGGGTCTGGCAAGCCTCTTGGGACTCCACTGTGGCTTCCTTTGAAGTGGCATCTCCCCCCTCTCCCCAGTCTCCGTTAAGAGTACCATAACCTACGAGGCTTAAGTGGAGGCTGATCAGATCCTTCTGCGGAAAGTTGCAACCCAGTTCTCTTTCCAACAGGCAGTTCTGACGCATCTCCTTTGAACTTCAGAAGATTCAGGAGATGAGAAAGGAAGGACTTAGAATTGTAGGGTTGGGAGGGGCCCCAAGGGTCCTCTAGTCCAACCCCCTGCAATGCAGGATCACAGCTGAAGAATCCCTGTTGGTGTGGCCACCTCTGCTTTGAAACCTCCAACGAAGGAGAGCCCACCACCTTGTGAAGGAGACTGTTCCGCTGCCAGGTGGCTCTCGTCTTCAGAAAGGGCTTCTTAAAATTTAGTTGCCATTTCCTTTCCGGCAATTGGAATCCTCAGTGTGTGGTGCAACCATGAGATTTGCTTCCAGGAGAGTCTGTGATGGTCACCAACTTGGATGGCTTTCAAAGATGATCACGTTAATGGAGGATGAGGCTATGCTGTTGCAATGGGACCCTGTTGGTGGGCTTCCATAGGGCAGCTGGTTGGCCACTGGGAGAACAGAAGGCTGGGCCAGGTGGACTTCAATCTGAGGCTGTTCTTGTGTTGCTCACTTTGTCTCAGGGCAGAGGTTTAGACAGACCTCAGGTGGTGTTTTGGGTTGCTTTCAGGGTTATAGGTGCTGCAGCGTTCTGTTTTGGGCCCGTTGTCATTCAACGTCTTTATAAACGACTTGGGTGAAGGAATTGAGGGGATGCTTATCAAACTGGCAGATGACACCAAACTGGGAGGGGTAGTTAGTGGCACAGAAGACAGAATCAGGATTCAAAATGACCTTAACAGATTGGAGAACTGGGCACAAGATAATAAAATAAATTTCAATAGGGACAAATGTCAGGCTGTACACTTAGGCAGGAAGAACCCGGAGGCAGGTAGGGAAGGGCAGGAAGCCGGGGACAGGGTCCACCAGGACACACCTGGGCAGGATGGGGATCCCCACAGAAGCTGGCACCTGATTATTGCATCTGATTCGCACCCCCTCAATATTGTGCCCCCGGGGCCATGGCCCTTGCATGCTATGATCCTGGGTGGGAGGGCTCTGGTGCCCTGCCAGAGCCCTTGTGTCTTGTTCCCAAAGCCTGGCACTTCACTTACTTGGCTTTGGGAAGGTGACTCAAGGGTTGTTGGCCCTCTCACAGGGCACCATATTACCCAGGTCTGCCCCTGCATCATCATCATCATCATCACCACCATCATCATTTTATTTATATCCCGCCCTCCCCAGACGAAGCCGGGCTCAGAGTGGCTAACAACAATAAAAGTAACACAGCATTTTAAAATCAATTCAAAATCAAATTAATGGCAACCATTGGGCTAGAGTTTTGTGAGGATTGCCAAAGGAGGGGGTCAGACTGTGCCTTGGCCAAAGGCCTGGTGGAACAGCTCTGTCTTGCAGGCCCTGTGGAAAGATGTCAAGTCCTACAGGGCCCTAGTCTCTTGTAACAGAGCATTCCACCGGATCAGGGCCACAACTGAAAAGCCCTGGCTCTGGTTGAGTTCAGTCTGACCTCTCTGTGGGCCTGGGACCTCCAGGATGTTTTTGTTTGAAGACCATAAGGTCCTCCGTGGGACATACTAGGAGAGGCGGTCCCGTAGGTACGAGGCTCCTAGGCCGTATAGGGCTTTAAAGGTTAAAGTCTTTAAAGCCCCATATATAGCTTTGGCACAGATTTGGCATTTCTGTGTCTGTCGTCAGGGTGGCATTCCGCCTCCAGGATGTTTGCTGCTGCTCCTGCCATTGCTCCACCCAGCCGCCTGTCCTTAAGCCTGCTCCCAATTAAATTTATTTGGAGCTGCCGGAGGGGCTCTCTGCTTGCTTGCTGCCAAAGGCCCTGGCCTTCTGCTGCTGCTTAAATTGCCAAAGATTTATCCCGCTTAGATGTGGCGCAGAGTCAGGGGCAAACAGGGACTTGGGTTTGCCACACTCTGTCGCCACCGGCACCGCAAGATACATGTGCAGCCCCCTCTCCCCACCAGGCGATCGTTTGCCAGGAGACGGAGAGGGAAGATGGGATGGGAGAGAGTTCACAGCTTAGGTAGGAGAAGCGCTGAGAGTTTCCTTGCAAATAAAATGAGAAGCTCGTGTCAGGGATTCCAGAGTTGAGATGCAACTGGGAGCACCAAACCTCCGGTGAACGGGCCTCTCTGGCACCTACAAAAAACTGCCCTGGTGATGGGCACTGGGATGGTGCGTGGGTCTGGAGGAATTTTTTCCCTTCTGCCCATCTCTCTCTCAAATCATCTCATGGGCTTCTGAGTTTTTGGGGGTTCTGGGTGAGGCGGTAAAATCATATCCTCCAACATTTCTCTTATGAAAATAGGAACGCCAAGGGCTTCTTTTCAGCTGGAACTCAGTTCCAGCACCTCTCAGGAGGACGTCAGTACCAATATCAGAGAACAAAGGAGGTGTTCATGGTGAGTTCTGGCACCTATTTTTCTAGAAAAATAGCACTGTGGATAGCCTATTCCACAACAACAACAACAACAACAACAACCTTATTATTTATACCCCGTCCATCTGACTGACTTGCCCCAGGCACTCTGGGCGGCTTCCAACATATAGAAAAACATAACAGAACATTTAAAAAACTTTCCTATACAGGACCCTCTTCAGATGGCTCTTGGGTCAGATAACTCAGCTCCCTCCAACATTTCTCTGGTGAAAACAGGGACGTCCTGAGGAAAAGCAGGACATTCCAGGATGAAATCAGAAACTGGTCCAGCTTCTGGAAATCCAGGACTGTCCCTGGAAAATAGGAACATTTGGGGGTTCTGTAAGATGCACCTTTGTATTTAGGCACTTTTGTACTTAAGCGAATTGGTTGTTTGTGTCTTCGACTCTTTTATATGAAAGTCGCCTTGAGATGGTGGTTTAGAAAGCGATTCATAATTCGGTGTTAATAATGATCATTTCATATTTCTGCAAGGCAATTGTCGAATCATTGGGGACTGTTGCCCTCTTTTGCTCGACTGCTCTAATATGGCACACCCCTCCTATAGCATAATATGATTATGGTTGCGATTTGCAATGTGACTATCATAATCTCTCTGTGCTATCAATGTATGCAGCCCTTTGTCGAGTAAGGGAAGAGTCTAAATTTTAACAGTGAAGAGAGACAACAGGAGGAAAGCCAGGGATGGAAGATCTCCAAGTTTCACCATTTTCATAGGGCTTGCTCAGGAGCACTTCCCAGTGGGCTGTGTCCTTGATCTTGCAGCAATTCTGTGAGATCGGCTACAGACATACCCATTTTTCAGATTGAGGAACTGAGGCTGAGAGGTGGAGTTCGGATTTTAATCCCAGTCTGCTTTTGCCTGATTAACTCTGGAAGCTTGTTGTGCTCTTTGCATTGATTAACCTCGGTTATCCACATCTCTGCAACATGAAAGTTATTGCTTACCTAAAGTTTCCATGGGTTGTGTGTATTTGAGCATCATTAGATGCAATGAGGATGCATTGAGATGCAATTTCCTATGACTACGAAATTCGGGGTGTATGGTAGCCCTGAACTAGAGAATGTGGGAACAGGAACAAAGATATTGGCTATTTCTTTGCTCCTGTTCCCACCTTTTCCCACATTCTCTAGTTCAGGGTTGCCACACACCCTGAATTTCCCAGTCATAGCTGGTATTTGGCCCTTGCAAGCAGGCGTTCAGGCTGTTGTTCTCCTTATTTAGGATCTTGTGCTTCTGATGCCCAAAATGACCCCCCCAAAAAACCTAGCTTATAATGAATAAACAAAGGGGTGAGGAGCATTGAAACACACTGTGGCATAGAGTGCTAGACTAGAACCTGGGAGACCACGGTTTGGATACCTCTTGGGTACAATCACTGTCTCTCAGCCTGACCTACCTCCCAGGGTTGTTGTGGAGATTAAATGAGAGGAAGAATAATGTATGCTGCCTTGCACTACTTGGAGAAAAAGGTGGAATATAAATGCGAACGAACGAACGAACGAACGAACGAACGAACGAACAAACAAACAAACAAACAAACAAACAAACAAACAAACAGAAAACAGCACTTTGAAAGCAACACCATGAAATGCTTTAAAGGTATAAAATCTGCAGGCCCAAATGAAAACAGAGACCTCAGAGGCCCTCTTGCCTCCTTGCCTTTTTGGATGTTCAAATTAGTTCTCCCACCACCCACTGGCCTGGTTCGCAAGACAGAGCCACAGTATCTCAGGACTATGTGAAGGCGCTGCCTCCCATAGAAGATCCTGGCCCCCTTTGCTCCCCCCCCCAGCTTTTTAGCTCAGGGCAAGACAATGGCTAAGCCAAGGCTCGATATCTAAAGTTCAGGATAGATACAAGAAAGTGCTCCTTCCTGCAGTCTGCAGTTAATCTATGGAACTCACTTCCCCAGGAAGCCCCAACCTCAATGACTTTAACAGAGGACGGGGCAAATCCATGGAGGAGGAGAGGGCTATTGATGGCTCTGCTCTGGCTCTATGGTTTCTGCATCCCAGTTTCTGGGAGGGTGTTGGGATGGGGAGAGTTGCTGCTCTTGTGCCTGAGTCCTTCACCAGATTGGCCATTGGCCTGATTCAGCAGCTCTCTGTATGTCATCATGATCCCTGGGACGGTTCTTCAGGCTTCTGTTCCCTAACCATGTGCTGTAGCCCAACAGCCAAGGGTCTTGGCTAAGCAGGAGTGTTAGTGGTGAAGCCCAGGAGGAGCCAAGCAGGTGCCATCATCTCCTCCACAGCCAGGCATTCCTGAGAAACCATGGCTTGGCGAAACATTATGTGCAAAGGCAGCTGCTGTATCCACAAAACCAGTCAGCATGGATTTTTTCCCCCCTCACACCTTGTTTGTCCTTCAGTTATTGGAGATCCAGTTATTTGGACTCGAGGTCTTTCCCATGTGCTCGTTTGGATAAGGGAGGTTGTATTTCTATGCCTTGTTTGTGTTTTTACAAAAGCCAACCCTTGCTCCTGCCATTGTGTGTTGGATTTGTGCTTGTCTAACTCCGCCACTAATCAAAGCTTTTAATTTGTAGCCTGAGGATGGCATGACCAGCTCAGCTTTCATTAACACGCAAACTTCCCGGGCCGACCTCCATGTATGTATGGCTTCATTTCTCACCTAATTACTGGGTTCGGCGGCTTTATGCTTTATTTTGCAAACCTGGGGTTTTCTTTCCTTTCTCTTTAAATGGCGTGTGGTAGGTGGTGGAAACAGCCACAAATTGGAGGCTGGGAGTGTCGGATTGACGTTTTCTCAGGTTACACAGAAAGATGAGAAAACCCCAGCCTTCTATTTATGCCTGCAAAATTTGTCCTGATATTAAAGGAAAAATAGAAAATTGGAACCGCAAAATTGGGTTATTTGGTTGAGGCAAAGCCCAGGATTCCTTGCTGGGTGGAAGTTATTGGGTCATGAAGTTGGAATAGCTGGATGCCTTGACGTGGCCTCAGGGACTCCCTTTCCTTCCACACATCTCTCAAGTGATTTGGGGGGATTTGAGGATTGGTGGGTGCTCAGAACTTGGGAGTGCATGAAGAACATAGAAATTGTTCCTGTGTAGACCCCAGCCGCTGTATCTGCAAGGCCTGGAGGTCGAGAGTCTGAAAAACCCACCATCTGGGAGGCTTCACTCAAGAGTGCGGAGTGACCATAAAACAAGAACCAGTTTAGGAGGACCCTAACTGAATGCTAGGGGACGCGGGTGGCGCTGTGAGTTAAACCACAGAGCCTAGGACTTGCTGATCAGAAGTTCGGCAGTTCGAATCCCCACCACAAGGTGAGCTCCCGTTGCTCGGTCCCTGCTCCTGCCAACCTAGTAGTTCGAAAACACGTCATGTACAAGTAGATAAATAGGTACCGCTCTGGTGGGAAGGTAAACGGTGTTTCCATGTGCTGCTCTGTTTCGCAAGAAGCGGCTTAATCCTGCTGGCCACATGACCTGGAAGCTGTACACCGGCTCCCTCGGCCAATAAAGTGAGATGAGTGCCACAACCCCAGAGTCGACCACGACTGGCCCTAATGGTCAGGGCTCCCTTTACCTTTGTTGTTGTTTAGTCATTTAGTCGTGTCCGACTCTTTGTGACCCCCTGGACCAGAGCACGCCAGGTACCTCTGTCCTCCACTGCCTCCCGCAGTTTGGTCAAACTCATGCTGGTAACCTCGAAAACACTATCCAACCATCTTGTCCTCTGTCGCCCCCTTCTCCTTATGCCCTCCATCTTTCCCAACATCAGGGTCTTTTCCAGGGAGTCTTCTCTTCTCATGAGGTGGCCAAAGTACTTAGGCAAACTAAGGCCCGGGGGCCGGATGCGGCCCAATCGCTTTCTAAATCCAGCCCGCGGACGGTCCGGGAATCAGCATGTTTTTACATGAGTAGAATGTGTGCTTTTGTTTAAAATGCATCTCTGGGTTATTTGTGGGACATAGGAATTAGTTCTCTCCCCCCCTTGCAAAATATAGTCCGGCTCCCCACAAGGTCTGAGGGGCAGTGGACCGGCCCCCTGCTGAAAAAGTTTGCTGACCCCTGGTTTAGGGTTTGGGGGAACGTTGATGTCTCAGACCTGGAGAGGGGCCTGATTCAGCTTCTGCCATTACCAGAGGGACTAATCCTGAGGATCCCAGTGTAGGGTCAGGTGGGGAGAGCTCCTGTTGCTCCCAGCTCCTGCCTGTGGACTTTCCCCTGGCTGCCCTCTGGGAGAACAGGATACTGGGATAGCTTGGCAGCTGCCCTGATATAGCAGCCAAGCTGTAATGATGTCCGGTTCAGCCTAATCTCGGTCCAGCAGCTACCATTACAAAAAAAATTGTGCAGCCTTATCTCCCCTGTTTCATTTGCTTAGCAAACAAATGTAAAAGCAACACTGTGTACTTGAGATATGACATGGCATTTGGTTTCACTGCTCACCTCCCCATTTGCAAATTAACTTGTACAGCACATGCCGGGAAGTCGCAGATACGGAGATGATCCCTGAGGAAGCTGGGCCACTGCACATCAGTGCAACACACACACACCGCCCAGGATGGATGGGAGGGGATAAATGCCCACAGTGAGCCGGACGGATCCCTTTACATCCTCGTAGCTGCATTTCTCAGATGGGGCCATTCACAGAAAACAAGCAATTCTGTCATCGGAATTTGCAGGGTTTCCAACACACATCTGGGGGACTTGAGGGAATGGCTAAACTTAAGAAATTCCAGAAATGGATACACAAGATGAGCCTGCTGGATCAGCCAATGGCCCCTGCAGTCCAGCATCCTGTTCTCAAAGTGGCTAATAATAATAATAATAATAATAATAATAATAATAATAATAATTTATTATTTATACCACATCCATCTGACTGGGTTTCCCCAGCAACTCTGGGCAGCTTCCAACAGAATATTAAAATACAATAACCTATTAAACATTAAAAGCTTCCCTAAACAGGGCTGCCTTCAGATGTCTTCTAAATGTTAGGTAGTTGTTTTTCTCTTTGACATCTGGTGGGAGGGCATTCAATGGAGTTTCACCACTACCAAGAAGGCCCTCTGCCAGGTTCCCTGTAACTTGGGTTCATGCAGGGAGGGAACTGCCAGAAGGCCCTCGGCGCTGGACCCCAGTGTCCGGGCAGAACGATGGGGGTGGAGATGCTCCTTCAGGTCTGCTGGGCTGAGGTCATTTAGAGCTTTCAAGGTCAGCACCAACACTTTGAATTGTGCTTGGAAACGTACTGGGAGCCAGTGTAGGTCTTTCAAGGCTGGTGTTATGTGGTCTCAGCGGCCACCCCCAGTCACCAGTCTAGCTGCCGCATTCTGGATTAGTTGCAGTTTCTGGGTCAGCTTCAAAGGTAGCCCCACATAGAGCACACTTCAGTAGTCCAAGTGGGAGATAACCAGAGCATGCACCACTCCGGTGAGACAGTCTGCGGGCAGGGAGGGTCTCATCCTGCGTACCAGATGGAGCTGGGAGACAGCTGCCCTGGACGCAGAATTGATCTGTGCCTCCATGGATAGCTGTGAGTCCAAAATGACTCCCAGGCTGCGCACCTGGTCCTTCAGGGGCACAGTTACCCCATTCAGGACCAGGGAGTCCCCCACACCCGCCCGCTCGCCCCCTGTCCCCCCAAAACACTACTTTTGTCTTGTCAGGATTCAACTTCAACCACACGCCCCAAAGGGAAATCTGTAAGTAGGATTCGAACCCAAGAGCAAATCTCCTCTCCTTTCCAGCAACTGGCATTCAGAAGTATTGCTGCCTCCAGCCGTGGCAGCAGAGAAGAGCTTTTGATAGCTCTCTCCTCCTCTGTGAATTTGTCAGATCCTCTTTTAAAGTGGACCTGACCATGACCACCACTGCGCCTTGTGGGAGGGAGTTCCACAGTCTGTGCTGCGTGAAGAAGTTCTTTTCTCTGTCCCGAATATCCCAGCATCGGGATGCTATGTGCCACGAGTGCATTGGAAGTAGATGGAGAGAGTGCAATGTTAAATTGGATCGCCAACATTGGCACGTGAAGAAGATGCAGTCTTCCGTCCCGTCAGCGAAGAGAGCTGCCGCTTTGGAGAGCTGTTGGGTTACCTCCTTGCAGCCAGCCAGCCAGGCCTTCTGCTGCCTCTAAGACAAATAAGCCATTAAGCGACAAGTTAGCACGCGAAACACGAGCCAGAAAACATGCGAGCCGAAATCTGTAAACTATTTGGGGTAATTGGTTATTTGCTGCGCTTGCGAGTCTCAAATCGTGGCGCATATTTTATGGCCTATCTGGTTACCCTTCCCTGGAATCGCCACTGGGATCGGATATCTCCAGCTGAACCTGACAGTTGATACCCAGCCCCGAGACTCTCGGAAGGGGTGGCCTGCCAGCTGGGCATTCCTGTGGTCACCTCCCATGAACACAGCCATGCCGGGGCCTCCCCACACCCAGTTCAGGATTGGGTTGCCAGGCCCAGACTCTAGGGGGACTGGCTGGCTCCTGACCCTTGCAGGGAACAGCTTGCCCAGGCCACGCAGAAGCCCGAGACCCCCCAGGAACCTCCCACTTCCTAGGGGCTCCAATTCACTGGGAAGGTCTCCTGCGCAGAACCCACCAAAATGGACAGAGTGGACAGAGGTTTCTCAAATGATGCACAGCAGGAGGAAAGGGGCTAGAGGGAAGTTGCTTTCCCTCTCTCCCAAATGCTAGATCTCGTGGACGTGCAACGCAGCTCAACGTCGGAAGTCTCAGGACAGGGAAAAGAAAGGACTTCTTCATGCAGCACGTCGTTAAACCATGGAACTCCCTGCCACAAGAGGCAGTGGATGGCTTTTGAAATATAGTCGGAGTCGAGAGTGGATTTCATGCTCTTTATTCAGCTCATAGTAGTGAGGAATGGGAGTTCTCATAGAATGTCTGCTTATATACATTATTTACACAATGGGCCCCACGTGATTGGCTAATTCCGGGAATCTCCTGTAGGCCAACCAGGTTGCGGATTCACTTCCACCTGCAGCTGGATTGGGTGGCTCCTGTGGACCAATCAGACTGCTGCATTCTGAATGCTATTGTTCTAGGACCAATCAGACTGCTGCTTTTTGGATCCTATTCATCTCAGTACGTAACAGCTTTAAAACAGGATTTGACCAATTCACGGAGGAGAAGAGCTCTCAATGGCTACTAGCCATGAGGACCACAGTTGGAGGCTTCCAAACCACATTTTATTAAGAATTACAACATAACATTTTATCAATAAAGCATGTTTTTGTTGTTGTTTAGTCATTAGTCATTTAGTCATGTCCGACTCTTTGTGACCCCCTGGACCAGAGCACGCCAGGCACTCCTGTCTTCCACTGCCTCCCGCAGTTTGGTCAGACTCATGCTGGTAGCTTCGAGAACACTGTCCAACCATCTCGTCCTCTGTCGTCCCCTTCTCATTGGGCCCTCCATCTTTCCCAACATTAGGGTCTTTTCCAGGGAGTCTTCTCTTCTCATGAGGTGGCCAAAGTATTGGAGCCTCAGCTTCAGGATCTGTCCTTCCAGTGAGGGCTGATTTCCTTCAGAATGGAGAGGTTGGATCTTCTTGCAGTCCATGGGACTCTCCAGAGTCTCCTCCAGCACCAGAATTCAAAAGCATCCATTCTTCGGCGATCAGCCTTCTTTGTGGTCCAGCTCTCACTTCCATACATCACTACTGGGAAAACCATAGTTTTAACTATACAGACCTTTGTCGGCTTTTTAAGATGCTGTCTGGGTTTGTCATTGCTTTTCAATGGAACATATCATCCTTAATTCCCCCCTCCCCAAAAAGGAACCCATCCTCCACTCCACCCCCTAGACTTCCCTCAGCGCCTCTCTCTGGTTTTTCCATACTTATAATTCTCTGCATATTATAAAATTGTAAAAATCCTTAATCTAACTATTATGTGTTATTAATAATGAATTTGTGAATGTTTATTCAAAACCTGCCAAGGAGTCCAACTTAGTTTATTTAAATACTTTGCAAAAGGTTCTCATTCTTCTTTGAAGTCACAGTTGTCCTTGTCCCGCAGTTTGTGCGTCAATTTCGCCAGTTCCGCATAGTCCATCAGTTTCCCTTGCCACAGCTCTTTAGTCGGGGTTTCTTCATTCTTCCATCCTTGTGCTATTAAGACTCTGGCTGCCGTTGTCGTGTACATAAAGATATTCTTAAATTTCCTTGGCAGGTCTTTCCCTACAATCCCTAACAAAAATGCTTCAGGTTTTTCAACAAATGTTAATTGGAACATTTTCTTCAACTCATTATATATCATTTCCCAAAATTTTCTAATCTTACTGCAATCCCACGACATATGGTAAAAAGTCCCTTCTGGATGCCATGCAATGTCAATCCAGGGCCTTCTGTGCCCCTCACAAGACACTTAAGCCAGCTCCCTTCTTAGCCTTTCTTGCCAGGCATGGCTTTCCTGTTTCGACTAATAATAATAATAATAATAATAATAAATTTTTATTTATATCCCGCCCTCCCCAGCCGAAGCTGGGCTCAGGGCGGCTAACAACAATAAAATAATACAACATTCTAAATGAGCAGCCAGTGTCCTTTCCAATTAATGTTCCAGCTGTGTCTCCTGGTGTTTTGCTTAAAAAGGAAAAAAATAAAATACACGCATCCAAAACACCCCCCTAAAAACACAAAAAACATGTTATTCTCCGTAACCTCAGCCCCAACATCAGCAGAAACCTCTAACTCCTTTCTTTGTCTTGGGGCTGCGGAGGAGACCAGAGGTAAAATCGTCAGATTACTGAAAGTGCTTTCTTTGTAACACGGCACTTGTGGAATGTCATAATAAAGGCATTTTGGTTAGAATGCAGCTCCCCCCTCCCTTTTTCTTTTTTAAAGGCAGTGCAAAAGGATGGCCGAAAAGGGAGATTTATGCAATATTCCTACGAGGGGAGGAAGTGTATGGGGGGGGGGGAGAGAAAGTGTTGGGTCCCAGCGCAATGCCTTTTTGAGACAGGGACTCTCAAGATGCCTGCCTGGCTCCCAGTCAAACTCCATAAACCCCGATTATCCCAGCTTCTCCGTGAGGTTAGTGTGATGGAATTTTGCGGAATTCCAAAATGAGATATTTATTTGCTTAAGGATGTTTCACGAATTACCAATTGCTCCTTCATCTTGGCTCCAGTTGACCTTGAGAATTGTAGCTGTTACCAAAAAAAATAACATTTCTTTACAACCCCCCCCCCCCAGTTCAATCGAAGCCTTCTGTTTGCCTTCTACTGAGCCAGGCCAGTGGCTTCCTCTTTACCTACTTAACTAGGTAAGTTGAAAGGTTCAGGGCAGATACAAAGAAAGGACTCATTCGAGCAGCACAAACTATGGAACTCCTTGCCACAGGAGAGCGGGGTAGCCGTCACCTTAGATGCCTTGAAAAGAGGATTGGGAAAATAAATGAAGGAGGCTAATAGCCAGAGTGGCTTTGAGTTCGAGGCAGCAATAATAATAATAATAATAATAATAATAATAATAATAATAATAATATATTATTTGTACCCCGCTCATCTGTCTGGGTTTCCCTAGCCACTCTGGGTGGCTTCCAACAAAGATTAACAATACATCAAACTGAATACCCATTGCTGGAAATGCAGGAGGGGAGATCTGCTCTTGTGCTTGTGAATTTTCCATTGGGGCATCTAGCTAGCCATCATGAGAACAGGACGCTGGACTAGATGGGTCATTGGTCTGATCCAGTGGGCTTTTCTTAAGGGATTGAACCCATGGTGTTCTGGAAGCAGAGCTGAGCTGTGTCTCCAGCTTTCCAAAAGCCACTGAAATCCCCCGCTTATGTTTTTCTTTCACAAAAAATCTTAATAAATATTTATATATAAAAAATGAAATCCCCCGCTGGTTTTTCCAATAAGAGAGTTGTGTTTCGCCACGATGACTTGCACCGTGCATTCTTGAGCCCTATTGATGGAGACCTTTGCATGCATCCCCGCGCAAACCGAGAGCCGCTCAGGTGGTGCCGATCGCTGTCGGGATTTCTTGATATGAAGTGTTACTTCTCCTCTCCTAGGAAGAAGAGTTCATCGATTGGTGGAGCAAGTTCTACGCTTCCACAGGCGACCGGGAAAAATGCGGCTCATACCTGGAAAAGGGTTTTGACACACTAAAGGTAACTGGCTGGAGGGAAACCTCTTGTTCTTTATTAGTACAGCTCCAGAGCTCGATTCCTCAGCAAATAGCATCTGATAATACTATGCAAAGAAAAGGATTTTTCTTGTAGAGACACTGATGCAATTCCAGTTATTTAAGCAATGCAGGTAAATTGGTTACTGGGTGGCAAGGGCGTCCAGAAGCATCAAAACCAAATTGTAAAAGCTGTGTAACAGCAAAGTGTGCTCTTGTTATATATTTAGGTAACACGATTTGTATGCTGCTTACTTCAGTTTACAAAGAGCAATCACTAATGAAAAAAGAGTTCCTTCCTCTTGTTTATGGCATTAGATGGTGGGCAGCAGCCATCTAAGTCAATAACAGATCAGTGGTGTCCAAACTTTTTTCAGATAGGGCCAGATTTGATTAAGTGAAGGGCCGTGAGGGAGACCTTCCTTGGGAGGGGAAAGATGGCGGTTGTTGCTTAGGAGGTGAAATTGCAGCACCTGGGACTTGAGCTGGAGGGGGTTGTGAGGTTAGACTGAAACTTAGCCAGGGAGGTGTCTGGGACAGTGGACACTCTGAGCTTCATCAGCTCCTCAGAAGCAACAGAAGTCTAGTGTCTAGATCAAGGGAAGTCATAGGACCACTCTGTTCTGGTCAAAACCAGTCTGGAATCCTGTATCCAGTTCTAGGCCTCCCAGTTTAAGAAGGATATGGACAAGCTGGAAGGTGTTCAGAGGAGGGAGACCAAGATGATCAAGGCTCTGGAAACCAAGCCTGATGAGGAATGGTTGAAGGAGCTGGATATGTTTAGCCTGGAAAAGGGGAGACTGAGAGGAGATATGAGGGCCATCTTCAAATATCTGAAGGACCCAAACTGCTCTGAAGGGCAGGACCCAATCTGATAGCCCCATGATGAGAAAGAACCATAGAACCATAGAATTGTTGAGTTGAAAGGGACCTGGAGGATCATCTAGTCCAGGCATAGGCAAAACTTGGCCCTCCAGATATTTTGGGACTACAACTCCCATCATCCCTAGCTAGCAGGACCAGGGAATTGTAGTCCCAAAACATCTGGAGGACCAAGTTTTCCTATGCCTGATCTAGTCCAACCCACCTGTAGTGAGGTAGGAGGTTTCTGACTAGACATTAGGGATAAATTTCAGATGATAAGAGCCATTCAACAGTGGAATAGACTACTTTGGAGGTCTCTCAAGAGTGCTTGGAGGCCATTTCTGAGGGATTCTTGAACAGGGAATGACTTTGCAGGGAGTTGAGGTACAGGACTTCTGCAGAAGCGCCAACTATAGGGGGGAGAAGGAGCTCCAGCCCCCTAAGTATTTCTGGGCAAGGGTCTGAGCCCCCCACCCCAATACTGAAGGGGCTGTTATCCCCCGCCACTCCCGGGCGAGTGCTGGTGCACCGAGTGGGGCCGGGACTTCTGGAGGGTGAAGATTACCTCCTGCACTCCCCGCCCCACCACCAGGCAAGCAGTGGGGGGCAAGTCGGCGTCCCTGGTCCTTTGGGACCCCTCCCAACTGGACAAACTGAACCCACGTTTTTCTTCCCTTAGGTCTATGAAACGGAGCTGGAGAGCGTAGAAGACTTCGGGGGTCTCTCGGATTTCTGCAACACCTTTAAGCTGTACCGTGGCAAGACTCAGGATTCGAATGAAGACCCGACCATTGTGGGGGAATTCAAGGTTTGCTAACCTCTTTCAGATATCAGAGGGCCTGGAGACGATTGCTGTGCTTCTTCTTCTTCTTCTTCTTCTTCTTCTTCTTCTTCTTCTTCTTCTTCAGCAATCCCTCATAGCTGAATAAAATTATCTTCCATAAACACAGTCTTAACAGTGGGTCCATAAGTGACTGTGGAGGCCAATTCTGGATCCACACATCCTTCCACAGTGGGATGTGGGAGTTGATCACGGTGGGAGTTGATCATGGTGAGGGTTTGCCAAGCATGCCTTCCCCTTAGCATGTTTCTCCCTTGCATCCTGAGTTCGAGTGTCTTCGAAGTCCACAACACCTTTGGTAAAGGCTGTTCTCCAACCGGAGCGCTCACAGGCCAGTGTTTCCCAGTTGTTGGTGTTTATACTGCATTTTTACAAGATTTGCCTTGAGAGAGTCTTTAAACCTCTTTTGTTGACCACCAGCAATATGCTATGAAATGAACAAAGCCAAAGCTTCGGGCCCCTAATCCCAGAGGGGCCTCAGAAGAGACCCCATTACTTAATTTTGTTGCGTCTAGTAGAGTCACATTGATTCGAGTCAAATGGATTAAATTTTCATTGTATATATTTCAACAATCCCAATGTAGCATAGATGTTGCAAAGGTGTGGTCACCCGTCGTGGAACAACCCCATGGAAGAAGATAACCGTGGATACCCACACCTCGTTGCTGGTTGAAAAGGGCTCCCCATGACAGTTTCAGTTTCAGGCCCAACCCAAATGTAGGTCTGCCCCTGTTCAGGGCCAAGATGGACTCCTTGTCAGAGCCACCTTCCTTCCTGAGGCTCACGGCCATTGTGTTCCTCGAGAGATGGGCTGGTTCACAGTGTGAGCTCTCTGGGTCCCTCTCTGTAAGATGTGACCCCTCTGAGCTTGGCTGTAGGATGCAGGGAGTTGTCGATGGCAGGCTCTAATGGCCTCCCCCCTCGGCTTGCAGGGCGCCTTCAAGATCTACCCTCTGCCGGATGACCCCACGGTGGCAGTTCCTCCTCGCCAGTTCCACCAGCTTCCAGCCAGAGGCCCCCAAGAATGCCTCGTCCGTGTTTACATCATCCGGGCCTTTGATCTGCAGCCAAAGGACTCAAACGGAAAGGTAAGCCTGGGAGAGGATGGGCAGGCAGGTAGGATCCCTGGGGGTCTCAGGGCAGTTTACAGAATAAAAGCAAGATATAAAACCACAAAATACCTAATAAAAATAAAAACAACAACCCAATAGCTACCCCAAATAGGGTTGCCATGTTTCAAAAAGGAAAAACCAGCAGGACACCCCAAATGTTGTTGAGCTTTCTTTAAGATCTTTTCTTAGGTAAACACCAAAGCCTCTTTTTTGTGCTGGTCCTGTGGGTTACCCGAGAGGCGAGGTCCAAGTCCTGTCCGTGGTCAAAGGTGCAACGTGGAGGCAGTCCGTAGTAGCTGAAGCTGGGTGCAGGGCAGGGAGCCGGGTGAAGTCAGGAACAGGCTTGCAAGCCGGGAGCCAGGGCGGGTCAGGAGCTCTGGCAGGAAAGCAGGACAGGGTTCAGACAGGAACTAGCAACCAACAATGTTGCTTCCGCAACTTGGGTCTGGGGCTGGCCGGCTTTTATTTGCCCCGAGGCATAGGGCAGCCCCAATCCTCTGGTGACTCACCTCTCCTGGCCTGGAGGCAAGCACTCCTCCTGTGGCAACTTAGTTCCCTCTGCCTCTCTGCCCTTAGCCTCTGCAGCTCAGGAGAGGCTGGAGGGTCACCAGACCCAGAGGCAACCTCCTCTTCCCCTGACGGGGCTGAGAGTGGAGCACCTGCAGGCAGTGGGTCCTCCATCACCCCAGGAGCCAGAGCAGACTCAACTGGTGCCTGCACCTGAGGATCCGGCACAGGTGAGGACCCTTCAGGCTCAGGCCCTGGCTCAGCTGGTTCTGGGGGCGGGGACTTCTGTGCAGGCTGGGATTCCTCGGGTTCAGCATCTGAGTCCGAATCCCAGGCCATCACATTTTTTTTTTAACAATAATGCCAAAACCCCCACAATTTTTGGGTTCACTTGCCTAAGATCCAGGAGAAACCACCACCTTTCAGAAATTCCCCCCTGAGGTTGCTTCTGCCTTTGAAATCCCGGTAATGTCTGGTGAAATCCAGACATATGGCAGCCCTAACAAGAAACAGTATGTTTTTTAAAACTTCGACTTTTCCTTGTCATCCACTTTTTATTAGCAGTTTTTGTTTTTTGCCTTAAAGAGGATTTTTCTTGGACTACAGCTCCAATTATCCCTTACCATGGACTACTTGGCTGGGATGATGGAAGCTGGAGACCAACAATGGCACCCAAGGGTGAAAAACAACTAAGGTAGAATCCTACACACATACACACACACACGGTATATAAATACACTGTATCTAAACACCTCCCTAAGACCTATTTCCCATGTAATGGGAAAGGGGGGTATTGGTTTGTTTTATTATGCATTTTGTGTTTTTATCTTGTATTCTTGTGTCGTGAAGTGGCCTGAGATCTGCAGAGGGTGGTATATAAATTTTGGACAAGTAGACAAATAAATAAGATATCTAGAATGCCAGGGTGTGTTTTCAGCTGTTTTCAATTTACTGTCGATTTTCCGAAGGTTTAAAACGATTACTGTTCATTGTTTTAAGTGATAATATTATTGATTTTTCCTTCTTCTTTTTGTAAAGCGCTTTGGGGTTCTTTTACTATCAAACGTTGTGCAAATTTTATGCAACCAACCAACAAGCACGTATCTTTTGGGGGCTTCTGTTGGGTGTCAGGAAGTGGGGGCCTCATTTGCCTCTGTTTGCATCTCTCCATTGGCTAGACATGCCCAGGTAACCTTACCTGGGTCTGCAGAGAGCCCACCTTGACTGACCACCTTTCTTTTCTCCTCTGCAGTGTGACCCTTATGTCAAGATATCTGTGGGGAAGAAATCCATCAATGATCAGGACCATTACCTCCCCTGCACGCTGGAGCCCGTCTTTGGAAAGTAAGGGGTGAATGCAAGGACAGACATAGATGTAGACACCTGGGGGGTGTTGAAGGGAAGAGGGAAAGGTTCCTTCTTTAATACCTTTTATTCTTATTTCTTGAATTTATATACCGCCCTATAACCAGAGGTCTCACGGTGTTTCATAGAAAAGATCACAACATATATAGTCAGAATAAAAACAACAACCCAATCACACCCCACACCCCGAAAAGAGACACATTTCAAAAGGGCATAGGATGTCAAGTGGGTCAACCAAAGGCCTGGTTAATAAATTTTATTTTTTTGAAAAAGAGTCCCATGCTCTGCTGAATGTGTAACCCATGGGTAGGTAACCTAAGGCCCGGGGCCCAGATCCGGCCCAATCACCTTCTAAATCCGGCCCACGGATGGTCTGGGAATCAGCGTGTTTTTACATGAGTAGAATGTGTCCTTTTATTTAAAATGCATCTCTGGGTTATTTGTTGGGCATAGGAATTCATTCCCCCCCAAAAAAAAATATAGTCTGCCCCCCCCCCGCAAGGTCTGAGGGACGGTGGACCGGCTCCCTACTGGAAAAGTTTGATGACCCTTGGACTGTAACCAATCAATCAACAATACAGTGTGTAACCAATCAAACAACCAACCAACCAACCAATAAAATTAATTATTATTATCATTATTAATTAAATTTATATACCATACTATGTTTGGAGGTCTCAGGGCAGTTCACAGAACACATTGCTAAGCAAGTGTAGCAAAAGTGACCCTGTCCACCTGAGTAACATTGAGCCTTCCTCCTCCCCGTAGGATGTTTGAGCTGACGTGCATTCTGCCCCTGGAGAAGGATCTGAAGGTCACCCTCTACGACTACGACCTCTTGTCCAAAGACGAGAAAATCGGGGAAACCACCCTGGACCTCGAGAACCGGTTCCTTTCCAGATTTGGGTCCCGCTGTGGCCTGCCCCAGACTTACTGCATGTGGGTGCTTGGGGGAAACCGAGGCAGCTCAGGGGGGCATTGCCCCTCTTTTGGGGAGGGGGATTCATGGGAATATCCACAGGAGAGAGCTGGGCCTCCGGGTGGCCTCAAGACCCTGTGTTTATCCAGCCTGGTTCCTGCAAAGCTGAGGGTGGTGGGAGGCCAAGGGGAAAGGCAAAATGGTAGAATTGCAGAATTGGAGGGCACCCCAAAGGTCCCCTAGTCCAGCCCCCTGCAATGCAGGAATGGCAGCTAAAGAGGACTGGACTGCAATGAGGCCGAACATCACTTTGGGGTAGAGAGCAAGCCTTGCATGCAGAAGCCTTCAAGAATTTCCAGTTCGAGAGGATTTCTGGCAGCAGCCTAGGAAAGTCCTTTTTTCGCCTGGGGTTTTGGAGAGACAGCGGAGCTGGAGAACTAAACGAGAAGAGCTGTGAACCTGAATCTTGAACCCAAGGCTGATCGGAGGGGCCTGCAGAGCCCCAAAGCAGCTGGTTGCTCACTATGTAAGGCAGGATGTTGGGCTTGTCCCACGATGGCCGTTGGCTGATGTTCAGGGTTTCGAAAGCTCCATGCGCTGAGCTGCAAAAGCCCCAGCAATCAGTTGCTTGTCAGGTCTGGCATAGCACTGTGCATGGTGCTCAGCTGACCCTTGGGGCTTTGTGAGATGCCGGTAAACCATCAGCTGATCGACAGGCAGCACTCGCAGAGCACAGCGTACAATAGTGAGAAGTTCTCCTGCACATATCACGTTGCAATAAAAGGGGAGGTGTGCAGGAGCAGAGCAGCGTCTCTCAGAAAAAGTGCAACAAGGCACATCAAACTTTACCTGCCTTGAGCCTGGAGGATAGGGCAGGTTGAAGCTTTCTTTTGCTTTTTCTCTTGCTCTTAGTTCTGGTCCCAACCAATGGAGAGATCAACTCCGTCCTTCTCAGCTGCTCCACCTCTTTGCTCTGCAACGCAACTGGAAGCCTCCTGTCTACAAACCTGACCGGATCATCTTCAGAGATCAAATCTACCGTCTCCCAGACCTTGGTAAACAAACTTCTGGTCTTGGACCTTAAGATCTTTCATAAGGGTAGAGGGTAAAGGGACCCCTGACCATTAGGTCCAGTCGCGGACGACTCTGGGGTTGCGGTGCTCATCTCGTTTTACTGGCCGAGGGAGCTGGCATACAGCTTCTGCGTTATGTGGCCAGCAGGACTAAGCTGCTTCTGGCGAAGCAGAGCAGTGCACGGAAATGCCGTTTACCTTCCCGCCAGAGCGGTACCTATTTATCTCCTTGCATTTTGACGTGCTTTCGAACTGCTAGGTTGGCAGGAGCAGGGACTGAGCAACGGGAGCTCACCCCATCGCAGGGATTTGAACCACCAACCTTCTGATCGGCAAGTCCTAGGCTCTGTGGTTTAACCCACAGCGCCACCCAAGATCTTTCATAGGTTCATAGAATTATAGAGTTGGAAGGGACCCCAGCCCCCTGCAATCTCAACTAAGCATCCATGATCGTTGGTCGTCCACCCTCCAAGGAAGGAGGGTCCACCACCTTCCAAACGAGCCCATTCTACTATTGGACAGCTCTAACCACCAGAAATTCCTTTCTGTTCTTTACTCATAATCTTATTTCTTGTATCTTGAATCCTGGGTTTGAGCGCTACCCTCCAGAGCCAGAGAAAACAAGCTTGCTCCTTCTCCCCTTGAGATATTTGAAGATGGCTCTCTTATCTTCTCTCAGTCTCCTCTTTCCCAGACTCCTTCAACCGTTCCTCATCAGGCTTGGTTTCCAGATCCTGGATCATGAATGCATGGATGGAAGGAAGGTAGCTTGGTGTCAGTTGAGCCCAGCCAGGCCTCCAGGTGTTCCTTTGAAGGTGGAGCAAAACTGGGTGATGGACAGGGAGGAGAATCTGCTTTGGGGGTAATCATAGAATCATGGAATTGTAGAGGTGGAAGGGACCCAAGGGCCATCTAGCCCCACCCTGCGCAATGCAGGAATCTCAACTTAAGCATCAATGACAGACGGTCATCCAGCCTCTGCATAGAAACCTCCAAGGAAGGAGAGCCCACCAGCTTCCTAGTCCATTTCACTGACCATCTGAAAGTTCATCCAGATGTTTGGTTGGAATCTCCTTCCTTGGCACTGAATCTGTTGGTTCAGATCCTGTCCTCTGGAGTAGCAGGAAACAAGCTTGCTCCATCTTCCGTGTGACAGCCCTCCAGATATTTGATGGTGGCTCTCCTGTCAGTCTTCTCCTCTCCAGACCAAAGGAGTCTGGATGCTTGAGGGGCCACCAAGGGCTGTCTCACTTCACAGCAGCTTTGTGCCCTCAAAGTGATCCCTGCTGAGGGTGTCCTCAGGTTTATAGGGCTGCATAAAGCTGAGCAGAGAGCCAGTGTGGTGTAGTGGTTAGGAGCGGTAGTCTTGTAATCTGGTGAACCGGGTTCGCGTCTCCGCTCCTCCACATGCAGCTGCTGGGTGACCTTGGGCCAGTCACACTTCTGTGAAGTCTCTCAGCCCCACTCACCTCACAGAGTGTTTGTTGTGGGGGAGGAAGGGAAAGGAGGTTGTTAGCCGCTTTGAGACTCCTGAAGGGGAGTGAAAGGCGGGATATCAAATCCAAACTCTTCTTCTTCTCTTCTTTCTCCCTCCTCCTTCAAACCCAGAACTGAAGCTCTGGCAGCTTTGACCTTGGGACTGGGGGCGGGGGAGAGAATGGGGTCTGGAAAGCAGCTGTGTTAGAGCCCAGAGTGCAGAGGACATTTTGCAAGCTTTGTTTCTGGACCTTGCTTCCATCAGCTCCGCGCTGGTGATGTTTGAAGTGTGGCTGGGGAGACAAAGAAGGAGACAGATATATTTTTAATGTGGGGCCACTGTTTCTGTGGTGTCTGTGCACAACCAATGACAGAGTTGGCTGCTGGAGACTTGGAGACGGCAGTCTAACTTTTGCGGATCAAAAACTGGGACACGTGCCTTCTGGGATGTGCTCCCGGGCGAGTCGCGTGACCCGCATTGTGCTCTGACCCCCCAAAATGCGCTTTTTCAAGGCAAGAGTGTTGCAGGAGAGAGCAGCACCCAAAATGGCCACCACAATCGTGCACGAAAAAATGGGGCGTCCCGTTTTTTGTGGGACACTTGGCTGGTGTGACCCGTGCTTGGCCAACTGGAGGCAACAGATGAGGAGCACCTCACAGAAGGATGGAGGCCTCACACAGGACATCCTAGGAAGACACGGGGACATTTTATACTAAGGGCTGAGCCACACTCATCTTTTCTCTGCTCTTTTCAGGCATAGCCTGCCCTCTGAAGCTCTTTGTCCGAGTAATTATATTTTTTTTTCCTTTTTGCCCCAGAGCTTTCCCTGTGAAAAGCTGCTCTTTGGTGCTTGTTCGGAGCCAACATCCATCCACGGAAAAACCAAACGGATGTTTGTTCTGATTGAACACTAAAGAGCAGGTTTTCGTGGTGAAAGCTGCCGAGCAAAAAGATCACAGGGCTGTTGACAGAGTCCTTCTGGCCATGTCAGTTTCCTTCCTCCCACCCACCCTCTCTGTTTGTAAGTAATCTGTGGGAAAGTTGAACAGGGACCATCTCCCAGCTGTCCCAAGCCTCTTCTGCCCTCCTTAGCTCTGCCCTTTTATCTGCACTGGGAGTAGTTGGCCGGTTCCCTGCTGCAGTCTCCTCCTTCTCTCTTTCATTTAGATGATGGCAAGCCCCCCAACCCACACCTGGGTCCCCCAGAGGAGAGGCTCGCCTTGTACGCCCTGCAGAAGCAAGGCCTGGTCCCCGAGCACGTCGAGACAAGGCGACTGTACAGCCCCTTGCAACCGGACATCGAGCAGGTAAGACCCGGGTGGGAGAGGCAGCAGTGAGTCTCAGGGTGCAGCTGTCATCGTCTTGAAAGCCCTTCTGTGTCAGGCCAGTGCCTGAGGGGGAAATCACGCCCCAAAATAGCCAGATGAAAGATGGAATGCAGTAGGGATATGATAATCTTTATTGTCATTGTCCCATACAGAACAACGAAATTGAAAAAATCTACAGCAGACATTCAAAAACCAGCAAGCCTGCTATCCCAGCTATCCTAGCCTGGTTAACCCCCTAAAATACACCATAATTAAAGGCAATATACTCCCACAGAGACTACATTAAAGGTAAAGGGACCCCTGACGTTAGGTCCAGTCACGGACGACCCTGGGGTGCGGCGCTCATCTTGCTTTACTGGCCAAGGGAGCCGGCATACAGCTTCCGGGTCATGTGGCCAGCATGACTAAGCTACTTCTGGCAAACCAGAGCAGCACATGGAAACGCCATTCACCTTCCCGCCGGAGCGGTACCTATTTATCTACTTGCACTTTGACTGCTTTCAAACTGCTAGGTGGGCAGCAGCAGGGACTGAGCAACGGGTGCTCACCCCGTCGCGGGGATTCGAACCGCCAACCTTCTGATCGGCAAGTCCTAGGCTCTGTGGTTTAACCCACAGCGCCACCTGCGTCCCTATCATTATCCCATACAGAACAACAAAATTAAAAAAGTCTACATCAGACATACAAAAACCAACAAGCTTGCTATCCCAGCCTGGTTAACCCCCTAAAAATACCCCATAATTAAATGCAATATACTCCCAAAGAGAGTACCTTACACTGCGTTTAAAACCAAAATCGCATTTGGATAAAAACTGTTTCTCAGGTGGCTAGTCCTAGTCTTTATAACCCTGGACCTTCTTCCAGAAGGCAAAAACTAAAAGAGATCATTTCCGGGGTGCGCATTATCCTGAACTATCTCTGCAGCTTTCTTATGACACCTGGAAGCATAGATTTGATACAAGGTGGGAAGAATGCACCCAATTACCTTATTTTTTGCTCTATAAGACTCACTTTTTCCTTCCTAAAAAGTAAGGGGAAATGTGTGTGCGTTTTATGGAGCGAATGCAGGCTGCGCAGCTATCCCAGAAGCCAGAACAGCAAGAGGGATTGCTGCTTTCACTGCGCAGTGATCCTTCTTGCTGTTCTGGCTTCTGAGATTCAGAATATTTTTTTTCTTGTTTTTCTCCTCCTAAAACTAGGTGCGTCTTGTGGTCTGGTGCGTCTTATAGAGCGAAAAATGCGGTATTCTCTCCGCAGTCTTTACAACTGTGGACAGCATTGTTTTTTCCTTGACTGTGCAGCTCTCAAACTACACACAGGACAAAGATTTACATCAGCAGTTCCCAAACGTTTGGGGCCACCATCTCGTTCGTTCCATGAACTCATCCATAGCGCCCCTTCTGTGCCCAAAGTTATTGGGCTCCGCCTGTCTAGATTTCACTTTGTATTGCCGAGAGGTGATGCTTTGAGGGCCTACTGCGCAAAGCAACAAAAGCCAAAGCATCCCTGAAGCTCTCACAACCAACCCCAGCGGGGGAATTTGAACTCATGCCTTTATCTTGCCTCTCAGGTTTGTCTTTTTCCCGGAAATATCCAGCTTCCAGAAGAAACCCCTTGTCCCCTTTCTGTCAATTCCTCTCTCCAGAAGAAGGGAGATGGAGCAGGGCTGTCTGAGCTCCCGGAATGAACTCTCCCTGCCTCATAGCCTCTTTTCTCATTTCAGGGAAAAATCCAGATGTGGGTCGATGTGTTTCCCAAATCCTTGGGGCCGCCCGGGCCCCCATTCAATGTGACCCCACGGAAAGCAAAGAGGTAATACAGACTCCTATTTGCCTCTGTCATACACTCACACCCACACCACAAAAATTGCCCTGCTGGACAATCGCAAATATCCTTCGATTCCTTCATTGAGGGGGGTTGGACTTGATGACCCTCGGGGTCCCCCATTCCAGCTCTACAATTATATGATTCTATGAGTTTATTTAATCCCCTACCAAAGCCATCCAAGATGGCAGCTGGTCTGTGGCTGCATCCAAACCGTGCATTGAAAACACCCTCCAAGGAGGTTGAGGGCACAATTGTCATATGTGGTGGGGTTGCACAAAAATTAAACGCTTTTGGGATATCATGTATGAAGAATTAAAGAAAATGTTCAAAGGAACATTTGTAAAAAACAAACAAACCAGAAGCCTTCCTTCTAGGTATTTTGTCAACAGATATCCCAGGTGATAAGAAAAGAATATTTTTATACGCAACAACAGCAGCGAGAATGTTGGTTGCCAGAGATTGGAAGGGAGAGAAAATCCCATTGAAGGAGGAATGGCAGATAAAAATATTTGAGTATTTGGAACTTGCAAAAATGACAGAAATAATCAAAGGTTTACAAAAAAACCCCCCCAAAAGTTTACAAATGAGTGTGAATGTTACAGAGGGTATTTAAAAAAACATTGTTTCCAGCTAAAATCTTTAGCATGCCTGGACTAATTTTTTGCAAATTACATGGTTGATAAATATTGTATTGGATATAATATAGATGATGGTTAAGGTGATAAAGGATGCAGTAAAAAGAAAAAAGAAGAAAAAAGGAATAAAGCAGGGAAAAGACCCGCAGTGAGATAGACGGAAGTCACCCTTAAAAAGTAGAAGACTATCTAATCATGATTTAAGATCCTGAAGAAATATGGTGTTGAAACTTTTTCATTAAGTATGGGTGTTTCTTCATGATTTTTTCGATGTGTTTTGTGTATCTTGTGTTGTTTTGAAGGTGAATGGAAGACTTGTAATATCTAATGAAATCAATAAAAAGCGTTGCAAAATAAATAAATAAAGCAAGCGCTCTCCAAGGAATCCTGTTTAAGGTGGTTCATTAAGGGTCTGGGAACTGCAGCGCTGTGTGGGCCAAACTATAGTTCCCAGCATCCTTTGAGAGATGTGATTCCAGTGCAGGGTAGGTGACCATAGCCTAGATGCACCCACTGAACACAATCTCTTTCCCGTTGGGTTTCAGGTTCTACCTGCGCTGCATTATCTGGAACGCCAAAGACGTCATCCTGGACGACCTCAGCATCACGGGGGAGAAGATGAGTGACATCTACGTCAAAGGGTAGGCCATCCTGCTGGGGCGCAGGGGAGGTCCTGGAGATGGGCATCAGCCCCTTAGCATACAGTTACCAGACGTTCCCGGGGCCAGTCCCTGGATTTGCGAATCTGTCCCCAGACAAATTCTGTCCCCAGAATGTCCCCAGATTTGCAAATCTGTCCCTGGGACACGTGGCAGCAGCAGCCTCAGCAGCAAGGAGCCAGCCTGGTAGCTCGGTTGGCTCTGGCTGGCTTCAGGAGCTGCTCACTGCTCACTGCCCGCTGCTGTTGTTGAGTCGTTTAGTCTTGTCCGCCTCTTTGTGACCCCCCGGACCAGAGCACGCCAGGCACTCCTGTCTTCCACTCCCTCCCGCAGTTTGGTCAAACTCATGCTGGTAGCTTCCAGAACACTGTCCCACCATCTCGTCCTCCTTCGTCCCCTTCTCCTTGTTTCCTCCATCTTTGCCAACATCAGGGTCTTTTCCAGGGAGCCTTCTCTTCTCATGAGGTGGCCAAAGTCTTGGAGCCTCAGCTTCAGGATCTGTCCTTCCAGTGAGCACTCAGGGCTGATTTCCTTCAGAATGGAGAGGTTTGATCTTGCAGTCCATGGGACTTTCCAGAGTCTCTTCCAGCACCAGAATTCAAAAGCATCCTGTTGCTACTCAGCCTCAAAAAGAAAAGGGGGAAAAAGTGTCCCCGGATTCATTGAAAGCAATCTGGTAACCATACCTTAGCATCTGCTTTAAAATAGACCCAGGTGCCTTTTGGCATGTCCAGGTATCTTGCAGTCACTTGTCACAATGCTAAGGATGCACCTGTGCCAGAAAATTTACCCCCCAAAATAGCAGGCGCTCCTCCTACTCCTGTTTGAGTTCCAAGGTGCAAAGGAAGCTGATTTTCTCTCCCACCCGTAGACATTGATAGGTTGCTCAAAACTAGGTGGAAGAGGTCTGTCCCCCAGTTTTTAATTTGCTTTTTGAGATGAAAATACCTAAAAAGTAAAATGTATGTGACAACAGCTGCACGGATGCTACTAGCTCAGGGACCAAGGGGACCAAAACTTTGCAAAAGAATGGGAAAATTTATAATTTATTTAGGAGACCGTTGCAAGCAGATGAAATCATTAGCAGGATTTTAATCTCACTTGGAATGCAACAAATACAATGGCAAATATGGTTGGATGCAAAATATAGATTATGGAATTATATTGTAAATGTTGACAATACGATCCATGAGGGAATGGGGGAAAGTCTTGAGGTTCAGAGTAATCTCTATATATGGATACACATTTGCTATAATTTTATATTTGTAAAATCAAATAAAAATGATTTCATAAAAAAAGGAAAATGTTCTACCCCTGTCAGCTTGGAGTTAGGAACAGCTGCTAATTTCAGGCTGTAGCTTGTCTGGCTGGCTACAGTCATACCTCGGGTTACAGATGCGTTTTTGGCTCACCGCGCCGAACCCGGAAGTACCGGAACGGGTTACTTCTGGGTTTCAGTGCTCGTGCATGTGCAGAAGTGCTAAATTGCGCTTTGCGCATGTGCAGAAGTGCTGACTCACAACCCGTTGTGTGCAGACGTAGCGCTGCAGGTTGCAAATGCTGCGGGTTGCGAACGTGCCTCCCGCACGGATCACGTTCGCAACCTGAGCGTCCACTGTATTTTGAACATGTCCCTGATTTGCAAAAAAGAGCCCACCTTCATCCTCACTTGCACAGGTGTTATGTACTTAGTTGAATAGGATCCAAAATGCAGCAGTCTGATTGGTCCTAGAACAATAGAATCCAGAATGCAGCAGTCTGATTGGTCCTAGAACAATAGGATCCAGAATGCAGCAGTCTGATTGGTCCTAGAACAATAGGATCCAGAATGCAGCAGTCTGATTGGTCCTAGAACAATAGGATCCAGAATGCAGCAGTCTGATTGGTCCTAGGACAATAGAATCCAGAATGCAGCAGTCTGATTGATCCTAGGACAATAGAATCCAGAATGCAGCAGTCTGATTGGTCCGCAGGAGCCACTGAATCCAACTCCAGGTGGAAGTGAATCCGCAGCCTGATTGGCCTACAGGAGAATCCCGGAATTAGCCAATCACGTGGGGCCTATTGTGTAAATAATGTATATAAAGCAGACATTTCGGGGGAACTCCCATTGCTCACTACTATGAGCTGAATAAAGAGAATGAAATCCACTCTTGACTCTGAGTATCTTTCAACAACCATTGAGCAGCTGGACCTGTTTGCTCCTTTTGCAGGTGGCTGATCGGTTACGAAGAGAACAAGCAGAAGACGGACGTGCATTACCGGTCGATGGGAGGCGAAGGGAATTTCAACTGGAGGTTCGTCTTCCCCTTTGACTACCTCCCTGCCGAGCAGGTCTGCTGCGTCTCCAAGAAGGTGAGTATCCCTGGACTGAAGGAAGCTCTGTTGGTCCCAGGCTGTTTTCTGACGCAACAACAGCAACAGGGACTGACGCTACACAAAACACACACATACATACTCTTCCACTTCCAACATCTCCAGTCTCTACGACTGCATGGGCAGACCAGTGGCAGAGTTTGGGGCTCTCAAATTTTAGCGGCACCCCGTGTGATGCCAAAATTTGGCGCTCTCCCTCAGTCAGGCTGGCTAATAATAATAATAATAATAATAATAATAATAATAATTTAACCAGGTGACAGCAAAAACTGCAAAAAAATTAGCAGGGACAATTAGAATAAGATCTATTACAGTGGTACCTTGGTTCTCAAATGCCTTAGTTGTTGAATAAATTGGCTCCAGAACGCCGAAAACCTGGAAGTAAGTAAGAAGCCGAATGTCCGATGCAGCTCCTGCAGCCAATCAGAAACCGCGACTTGGTTTTGGAATGGTTTCAGGAGTTGAACAGACTCCTGGAACGGATTAAGTTTGAGAACCAAGGTACCACTGTATTTCATCATTGATGTAAACCTCCAAAATGTATTTTGTATAGTTAAGTTTTCACCTCTATCTTCAGTACACTATATTTTATTTTATTGCTATGGCTAGCGGCTGATAAAATAAAGATTCTCCTGATCTGATATAACAGTAATAATAATAATAATAATAATAATAATAATAATAATAATCACCTCGAGGCAAATAGAAGGGGAAGAAATGGAGGCAGTGAGAGATTTTACTTACTTGGGCTCCAGCAGCCACGAAATTAAAAGATGCCTGCTCCTTGGGAGAAAGGCAATGGTAAACCTAGACAGCATCTTAAAAAGCAGAGACATCACCTTGCCAACAAAGGTCCGTATAGTTAAAGCCATGGTTTTCCCAGTAGTGATGTATGGAAGTGAGAGCTGGACCATCAAAAAGGCTGATCACTGAAGAATTGATGCTTTTGAATTCTGGTGCTGGAGGAGACTCTTGAGAGTCCCATGGGCTGCAAGAAGATCAAACCTCTCCATTCTTAGGGAAATCAGCCCTGAGTGCTCACTGGAAGGACAGATCCTGAAGCTGAGGCTCCAAGACCTTGGCCACCTCATGAGAAGAGAAGACTCCCTGGAAAAGACCCTGATGTTGGGAAAGATGGAGGGCACAAGGAGAAGGGGATGACAAAGGACGAGATGGTTGGACAGCATGAGTTTGACCAAACTGCAGGAGGCAGTGGAAGACAGGAGTGCCTGGCGTGCTCTGGTCCAGGGGGTCACGAAGAGGCGGACACGACTAAACGACTAAACAACAACAACAACAACAATTTATTTGTACCCTGCCCATCTAACTGGGTTGCCCGTGCAACCCTGGCCCATCTTGCCCTGAGCACGTCTTGTGTTCTGTCTGCTGCCGAAAACGTGGCCCGGTGCACCCCACCCCCCTGCAAAAGCGACGGCTCTCCAAAAAAGCCTCGAGCAATCACCCCCCGCTGCACCAATATTGATTCCCCCTCCCCATGCACCAGCCGTCGCTGGGTGCAGGAAACAAACAGCTTGTAAAAGGTTTTGCAAAGGTAGAAATAATGAGTGACAAGCTGGGCTCTGGAGGCGGGAGACGCATTCCTCTCCGGTGGGTTTTGATCTCGCCATGTGCCGTTTGAAGTCCAGCTTCATTACTTGTGGCCGTAAAAAAGAAGAAGAGAGAAATTTTTTTGCGGGGGGGAGATGAGAAGCAAAGCGGCACAGGCTTGAAGTTCAAACCGAAACCCTCAGATGGAAAAGTATTCTGCCGCAGCGGCACCTGCCCTGAAGAGAGCCAGCTGAGGTGGCAGGCGAGGCCTGCAGGCGTTTTGGGCAAAGCAGCTGCGGAAGGAAAGGGCCCATGTGGTGGGGGCCTCCCTGAAAGGTGGCGCTGTGCCCTCAAAATGGATCTGGGCTTTCAGGGTGCTGTGCATCCAAGACATTTCCAAGCCCTCTGTATCTGGACCACACCTTAGATAAACATGGTAGAAGAATCCTCTACGCCCCTTCATTTTCTCCTAGGACATGTAGCCGTGCCATCCAAATCTCAGGCCCTATCCCTTGTTGTTGTTGTTTAGTCATTTAGTCGTGTCCGCCTCTTCGTGACCCCCTGGACCAGAGCACGCCAGGCACTCCGGTCTTCCACTGCCTCCCACAGTTTGGACAAACTCATGTTCGTAGCTTCGTCCCAGCATCTCATCCTCCGTCATCCCCTTCTCCTTGTGCCCTCCATCTTTCCCAACATCAGGGTCTTTTCCAGGATCTTCTCTTCTCCTGAGGTGGCCAAAGTCTTGGAGCCTCAGCTTCAGGATCTGTCCTTCCAGTGAGCACTCAGGGCTGGTTTCCTTAAGAATGGATAGGATTGATCTTCTTGCAGTCCAAGAGTCTCCTCCAGCACCATAATTCAAAAGCATCACTTATTCGGCGATCAGCCTTCTTTATGGTCCAGCTCTTACTTCTGCCCTATCCCTACAGATCCAAAATATAGTGGTACTCTCAGTCAAGTAGAGGAGAGTTCCAGAGGGCACATTTCATGTGTAGAAACTGGGATGATTCTCGGAGAATAAGCTATACAGTGGTACCTCGGGTTACATACGCTTCACATTACATACGCTTCAGGTCCGCTAACCCAAAAATATTACCTCAGGTTAAGAACTTTGCTTCAGGATGAGAACAGAAATCGTGCATCAGCAGCAGGAGACCCCGTTAGCTAAAGTCATGCTTCAGGTTAAGAACAGTTTTAGGTTAAGAACAGACCTCCAGAACAAATTAAGTACATAACATTAAGTACAGAGGTGCCACTGTACCTGCATCTTTTAATCTAATCCACTCTTTTACCCACACCAAACATGCAGCTTCATAATACATCTCCATATGTGGAAGCACAAAGCCTCCTCTATCCTTCCCTCCTATGAGTATTTCATACTTGTACCTTGGCCTGGCGTGCTCTCTTCCATGGGGTCACAAAGAGTCGGACATGACTAAACGACTAAACAACAACAACAACAACAACCTTGGTCTTTCCCCCCGCCATACAAAATTTCTTTGATATTTTTTCCATTGTTTGAAACAATCTGTGGCTCCTTCTATTCAGCCATGCCTTCCTGGGACTGAGGTACAGAATCACAGAATTGTAGCACTGCAAGGGAACCTGAGGGTCATCCAGTCCAACCCCCTGCAAGGCAGGAAACTCAGCTCAAGCATCCAAGACAGGTGGCCATCCAGCCTCTGCTCAGAAACCTCCAAGGAAGGAGAGAACACAACCTCCTTCATTTCTTCTGCCCCAAATCTCCCAGCGTTCAGCTTCCTTGGATGTCTGCAAGTCCTCGTGCTAAGAGAGAGGGAGAAAACCCTTTTTCTTCCCACTTTCTCCCTGCCAGGCGTCATTTCGTAAACTTCAATCTATCAAGTTGCCTCTTTCTCACCTTTTCTCTGAACTAAAAAGTCGCAAACGTGGAAGCTGCTCCACCCCCTTTGTCATTTTGGACAATATCCTTTTTGAGGTGAAGCCAACAGAGCTTTACACAACATTCTGTATGTGGTGGCACCATCGGTAAAGATAAGGATAAGAAGAAGAAGAGGAGGAGGAGGAGGAAGAGGAGGAGTTTGGACTTGATATCCTGCCTTTCACTCCCCGTAAGGAGTCTCAAAGCGGCTAACATTCTCCTTTCCTTTCTCTCCCACAACAAACACTGTGTGAGGTGAGTGGGGCTGAGAGACTGGCCCAAGGTCACCCAGCAGCTGCAGGTGGAGGAGCGGGGTAGCAAACCCGGTTCACCAGATTACGAGTCCACCGCTCTAACCACTACACCACACTGTAAATGACCCCTGGATGGTTAAATCCAGTCAAAGGCGACGATGGGGTTGCGGCGCTCATCTTGCTTTCAGGCCGAGGGAGCTGGTGTTTGTCCACAGACAGCTTTCCAGGTCATGTGGCCAGCAGGACTACACTGCTTCTGGTGCAACGGGACACCATGACGGAAACAAGAGCACATGGAAATGCCGTTTACCTTTCTGCCGCAACGGTACCTATTTATCTACTTGCACTGGTGTGCTTTTGAACTGCTAGGTTGGCAGGAGCTGGGACAGAGTGATGGGAGCTCACCCCGTTGCAGGGATTCAAACTTCTGACCATTCAATCGGCAAGCCCAAGAGGCTCAGTGGTTTAGACCACAGCGCCCATAGATTTATATAATGGCATTATGATATGGCCAGTTTTGTTTTCTGCTCCTTTCCCAATGCCCCCTGCTATGAAATTTGCCTTCTTCTCACAGAGTGGGAGAACGTCCTTGAGTGATGAACAGGCATGGAGACCTGGTGTCTGCGGTCTCTGGCACAGACCTCTCTGGGATGGCGCACTTGTGTCAAATGCCCAGCTCTCATGAGGTGTCACCTGAGCTGCTGGAAGTCGGTGTGTGTGTGATAGATAAGATAAAACAATATTTGCATTAGCCAATGGCCATAGCAACAGTAAAACATTACAGTATATGCAGAAAAGGAAGTTTGAAATAAGAGCACAATTTAAAGTCCTGAATCAGCCGTCAGTTAGTGGCCCTTATTCTGATTGCCCCTGCTATGAACCTGGCGACCTTTGCTATTATCTGCTCATTTTGTTCTGATGGAAGAAAGGACATTGAGGCAGTGGTTGAGCGCCCTGAGATGCTTAGTACGAGTGGGGTGATGATCTCATTCCTCAGGTCTTTGTAGAGAGCGCAAGACAGGAGGATGTCTGCCACTGTTTCGGTTCTGCCATCTCCACAGGGGCAAAGGCGTTTCTCAGGCGGGATCTTTTGGAACCGACCCTCGAGTACCACAGATGGCAAAACATCCAGTCTTGCAAGTGTAAAAGCACGTCTGTATTTTGGCATAATACGTTTGTGCAGATATGGGCCCGGAGAATCAAAATGGAGAGGTGGAAAATGGACATACCAGGGCAGAATTTCCTTATAGTGGCCAGGTTGTTCTGATGCTCGATATCTTTTAGACGTTGACCAATTGACTGTTTGCTTTAGTAGGGCCCATAGTGAGTAACCGGTGGGGGGGCAGAGTGAATGAGCTCCCGCACCACCCAAAGGTGCTCCTGGCCCCAGCACATGAACGAACCCTGGGACTGAATCAGCGGCCAACATGGAATTCCAATCTGGATTTGCCAGGCCTGCTCTGCTCCCCTGTTGGGCTCCACCCTCTCTCCAGATCATCGTTCCTCATTATTTTATTCCGAAGCGTCAAGCCGGGCTTGTAAACCCCCTCCTCCCGAAAGAAACGGAGCCAGGAAGCTCTTTCGGTGCGCACCTTTACTTTGGAGGTATTTGTAATTGTGCCTCGAAGCTGACACCTTGAGGTTAATCCTACGTGAGGCCGTTTCCCCCAGATGTTGCTCTGGAGGCCTCCTCTCGCCATTGTCTGAGGCGATGGGGCCCCCACTGGTCCTCTGGGGAGCTCATTACGAAGATGGATACTTTGTGTGCCTCCCTGGAATGTTCTCCCAGATGTTTGTTTTGAGCTGGTTTCATTCCGACCCCCAGCAAAAAGAGAGATTTCGGTCCTCCCTGGCAGTGGAGAGGCTAGTTCTTCCACCCTGACCTCCTCGCAGGCTGCTACCCAGTTATCCATGCCCCGTAGCCTCGGGGGCCCTGTCCAATTTGGCAAGGTGCTCTGGAGGCTGCCCAGCTGGTGTAAAAGCTCCCACATGTGGTCAGAAGGCTTTCTTTCATACAATGGCTGGTGCAAACCAGTTGAACAGCGAGTTCATCGCAGGGGGTTAAACGAGATGCCCCTTTGGGTCTCTTCAAGCTCTGTAATTCTGTGCTTCTGTGATTCGCCACTGATGCCATGCCCTACCTCAATACTTTTTTAAAAATTCTGTGCTGAGAAAATATTAATTCTGCATCCGGATTTAAAGATGGAAATTAAATAAATGTGCCCAGCCCTGCCTCGATTAGTCTATATCTACTGGTTAGTTTTGTGGCTTTGTTTCAACATTGTCTGCACTTGTTTTGAATGTGTTATTTCTGGATCCTTCCCTGGGATGATTTGGTGATAAATAAATAAAGGTGATGGGGGAGGGGCGATTGATTCAGACGGGGGCTGATGCCCACCCATTGCCTGCTGTAATTCATGCTCAACTCCTAATGGCAGCTTCTTAGAGTTCACCTCTTGATCCTTAAAAATGCTGCCGCCATCTTTAAATGCTGGGATTCTTGATGTTGGTGGAAACACTCAAACCTAGCCTTCAGTTTAGCTGATAAAATGAAAGAAACCAGAATATTCATCCTTCTAACGGAGCATTTCCTGTCTTCCCATGTTTGTATAAATGCAGGAGCATTTCTGGAGCCTGGACAAGACAGAGAACAAAGTTCGTCCGCAGCTGGTCCTTCAGATCTGGGACAACGACAAGTTCTCTTTTGATGACTACCTGGGTGAGTGGCAAGTGTCTCTTCCCCCTTTGGGCTGTCTTTGAACTCTTTGCCCTGCATTTCACTCTGCTGTCCTCGTCGCTTAACTTGTAGCATTTCCAAAAATTAGTTTTGGGATTGGTGGATGCACAGCCAGGCATAGTTTCCCTCTGGACTCTTTGACTGTGCATGCATTGAAGCACAGGAAGGAAACTTGATATGGCATCAGGATTTTTTCCTGTGCCAAGACATCGCCAGTGCAAAGAAGCAGCATTGGGCATGGAGGCCCATGCAAAAACCAAGAGGAACATTGAAAGCTGGAGCAAATCAGTGTGCTTTGAGCAGTTGGAACCAAGCCCAGAATTTAAATGCAGGAGAATTTCCCAGGCCTGTGTACAGGTGAACCACTGTGCATAGGTGACCTGCCACTGGTTGGCAGCCACAATATGGAACTGATCAAACTGGCAGCTGTCTGGCAGCTGTGACTTGTGCGGGAGCCCATAAAGCAGACCCAGACAGTCTCCTTTTGAGAGATGGTTGAACTCATTTTCTGTTCTTCCCAACACTGGCGCATGCCCAGCAAGGCTGAGTAGGTGTTGCTTACTCTTCCAAAGAGGAAAGGCTTCTCTTCTGTTCACAAGTATTGCCTTACAGTGGCATTGAGTGACCCCATACAGTGGTACCTCGGAAGTCGAACAGAATCTGTTCCAGAAGACTGTTCGACGTCCAAAACATTTGGAAACCAAGGCACGGCTTCCGATTGGCTGCAGGAAACTCCTGCAGCCAATTGTAAGCTGCATCGAATGTTCGGGTTCCAAAGAACATTCACAAACCAAAACACTCACTTCTGGGTTTGCGGCGTTCGGGAGCCAAAACATTAGACTCCCAAGGCGTTCGGCTTCCAAGGTACAACTGTACAACCATTCAACATCGGCCTTGCAAATTGCCATTCCTCCAATCATCTGCCGCCAGTGTGGATTCTTAGTAGACCACAAATTGCCATGAGTCCACAGTGTGATGTAGCAGCAGCAAATAAAAAAAAATGCTAATGCTGTTCTAGGCTGCATCCACAGAAGTCCAGTGTCCAGATCAAGGGAAGTCCTAGCCCCACTCTATCCTGTCTTGGTCAGACCACACCTGGAGTCCATTGTCCAGTTCTAGGCACCACAATTTAAGATGGATATTGACAAGCTGGAACATGTGCAGAGGAGGGTGACCAAGATGATCAAGGGTCTGGAAACCTAGCCTGATGAGGATCTGGGTATCCTTAGCCTGGAAAAGAGGAGACTGAGAGGAGATCTGAGAGCCATCTTCAAATATCTCAAGGGCTGCCACATGGAAGATGCAACAAGCTTGTTTTCTGTTGCTCCAGACACAAACAAATGGATTCAAATGACAAGAAAGGAGAGTCTAACTAAACCTTAGGAAGAACTTTCTGATGGTGAGAGCTCTCCAACTGTGGAATGGACTTCCTCGGAAGATGGTGGACTCTCCTCTCTTGGAGGTGTTTAAACAGATGTTAGATGGTCGCCTGTCAAGTCTTTTCTATCTGTGATTCCTTCATTGCAGGAATGACTCCTGGTGGCCCCTTCTAATGCTACAATTCTATCATTCCTTCCAGGTGACCAGAATGAAAGCATTTATGAAAGTCAGGTCTTTGTTCTCTGTTTCGGTCACAAATAAGTGACATCTATAACTGTGGGCAGCTGGGCTGTCAAAACCCCCTGCATGCTAGTAACTTCAGCAGACCGCTTATCTGGTCAAGGGTGGCGATGGCGAAAGCAACCTGTGTGTCCATATTGTGCGGAATCATGCTTCAAGCATGGAGTCGGTGGATGTTGGCTTCCACACCAAGGCAGTTGCCCACAAATAACACCCCTGTTGCTGGCAGAAGCTTGCCTAACCCAAGTCCTCTGCAGCTATCCAGCCTGCTTCATTCACAGCGCTGGGCTCCTCCTTTCTTCCCGCCTTGTAGGTTCCATCCAGCTGGATCTCAACCACATGCTGAAGCCAGTCAAGACAGCTGAGAAGTGCACAGTGGACCTGCTTGACTCCGCGGAGAGGGTGGTCTCGCTCTTCGAGCAGAAGACAGTGAAGGGCTGGTGGCCTTGTGTGGCAGAGGAGAACGGAGAAAAGACCATCGGAGTAGGTCCCTCTCTTCTCTTAAAAATCATTTTTATTAAATTTTCCATTTTAACAATCCAATCAAATCACATTAAATATTCCAAATTATACATATCAAATAATCTGAATATTCTGCCAAATTATGAATTTTTAATAGGACTTCCCATGCTTCAAGTTCGGAGTTCAACTCAAAGGTTCCTCTCTTCTCATTGCACAATGAAAGCCTTCTCTGGGTCGAGCAGGGGTGGCAGGATCTGGGCCACGACTGTGGGATCTGAGCTTGTGGGAACAGGCTAGGAAAGAGACCTTGGGATCGTGGCAGATCACTCAGTGAAAAGGCCTTCCTAGTGTACAGCAGGTGTGAAAAAGGAAAATTCCATGTTTAGGGATCATTTGGTAAGGCCTTAGAAAACAAGCGTGCCAGTCTCAGATATGCAAATCATTATACAAATCTACCATGTGACCTCGTTCAGAATACAGTGTGCAGTTCTCGAATTGATGGAGGTTCAGAAAAGTTCAAGGGGGTGGAGGAAAGGTTGCATTTGCATATTTTTAGCTTAGAGAAAAGTGGGGATGTGGTTGAAGAAGATTTTACAAGTTGTAATGAAAGCAGATAGGAAGATGCCGAACGCTAGAACCAAACAGAGTTGCCCGGGAAAGCTGAACGTTGGACGTTTCAGGGCAGACAAAAGAAAATGCTTCTTCACACACACAGTACATAGATAAATTGCGGGATTCGATGAATTAAGTTGCATTTCTATGCTTCTTTTCATCCAAATGAATCCCAAAGCGCCTTACAAACAAGAAATAACCATAACAGAACTGAACGCCGCAAGTACGACGTAAATCATAGAAAACAATGAACAAATCGTCAGTAAAGGAATTGCAATCTTGAAGTCGCTACTAACAAACCGGCAACTAAAAAGGAAGCTAAACACCACAGAGGTTTTCTGGGGTGGCCGTTCTGGGCCTTTACATCATCCTGAATCAGAAATGTACCTAAATATTCCGGGAAAATTAGACTCCTTGGGCTACATCTAACTCAGTCCTACTTAGAGCAGAACCATTAAAATTAAGGGGCAGGAAATTAGTTCTGTCTATTAATATCAGTGGGTCTGTGCTGAGTAGGACTAACATTGGATACAACCTTTTGTCTATCCAGCCAGGGTTCCCTGCCCTGACTGGCCTTGGCACTCCAGGGTCTCAGGCAGAGAAGGGTGTCTCCTCCCCTTGGTCTCCTCAGATCAGTGTTGTGGTCTTTGCATCTCAGTCCTCGAAATCCCCCTTTTCTCCCATACAGGGAAAGTTGGAAATGACCCTGGAGATCATCAGTGAGCAAGAGCATGACGAGAGGCCAGCTGGATTGGGCCGGGATGAACCAAACATGAATCCCAAGCTGGAAGACCCAAAGTAAGAGGAGTTCACAGTTGCCTTGGGTGCAAAAAGGGGCTCTGCGCCTGTGCTCCCTCAGTCCATGCTGAAGCAAACATTGGGAAGTGGGTTTGGGGGAAATGCCATGCCATGCAACAGGGCACTCCTTGCGTTGGTGTTGCAGTCTGTTGTTTTATCCCATTGCAACACCCCTTCTATTGCATCGTCCCATCTCTTGCATGGCCCTATCGTGTGGCGGTATAGTTAGGGAGACAGCCCACAGGTTCTGGGTAGCTTGAGACTTTAGAAGACCTCAGAAGACCTTAAGGTAAAGGTAAAGGTACCCCTGACCGTTAGGTCCAGTCGTGGATGACTCTGGGGTTGCACACTCATCTCGCTCTATAGGCCAAGGGAGCCGGTGTACAGCTTTCGGGTCATGTGGCCAGCATTACCAAGCTGCTTCTGGCGAACCGAAGCAGTGCACGGAAACACCATTTACCTTCCTGCCAGAGCGGTGCCTATTTAGCTACTTGCACTTGACGTGCTTTCGAACTGCTAGGTTGGCAGGAGCAGGGACCGAGCAATGGGAGCTCACCCCGTCGCGGGGTTTCGAACCGCCAACCTTCTGATCGGCAAGTCCTAGGCTCTGTTGTTTAGACCACAGCGCCACCCACGTCCCATGCGCCACCCACGTCCCATCAGAAGACCTTAGTGCAGAGTAATTTTACAGTGAAGGAGACAGGCGGAGGTCTTCACCCTGGTCTTGCCCATGCCTGTCTCTGTGGGCTTCTGAAAAGCCTGTGGTTGCCTCGACCTTCCATCTCAACCCTGCGATTACCCACGTGAGCGCCGAGGGATGTCTCTGTCCAAGGGCACTGGCCTTCTGAAGGGTATCTGGACCATCCTGGCACTGCTTCCAGGATTTCTGGGCCTAGCTGTGTCTCTCTTTGTCTGCAGGCGCCCAGAGACCTCCTTCCTGTGGTTTACCTCCCCCTACAAGACTCTGAAGTATATCCTGTGGAGACGGTTCAAGTGGGTCTTCCTCGTCTTCCTCTTAATCTTCATTGTGCTGCTCTTCCTGGGGATCTTCATCTACGCCTTCCCGGTAAGAACCACAGGGAGTTGGTTAGAAGATGAAATGCATGCACACTCCATGTCCAAAGTCATAGAATCGTAGAGGTGGAAGGGACACCAAGGGTCATCTAGCCTAACCCCCTGAAATGCAGGTATCTCAACCAAACGAGCATCTCTTTATAGCAGGGGTGAGGGACCCTTTTCAGCCTCCCATGAACACTGACTCTTTTTTTTTCCTGGGTCCACTTTTGCCCCGGTCTCCATTTCAAGGTGCTATTTCTCAATAGGCAATCCTAGAATTCTAGGCTTGGAAGGGACTCTGTTGGGTCATAGGCGTCTCTAAGAGAAGCATAACAAGAAAGCAGCTTGCTTGGGAGCCCAACTCCTTCTCGGTGCTCAGTGTGGAGAGTCTCCTGGAAAGTGTTCCCAGCTTGAATCGCTTAAAGATGGAGCAGGATGCTTTATGGAGAGTCACAGAGGCTGCGTTGCTCGTTCCTGGGGCTTGAAAGGAGCTTTCTCTGCCCCCTCCCGAGGCCTAAATGTGGAGGAAGGGGCTGCCGCCTCATTAATCTGGACGGCAGAGTTTCCTCCCCGCCCCCAGGCCAGTCCTAGCTACATTCCACCTGCCCAGCTTGGTACGGGGCAAAGTTCCTGAGTACCTCCGTTTTTAAGCGCCGGAATAATTCATGCGGTGCCGCGAGATGTCCAACACAAACCCCGATAAGAAAAACGACCCATTTGCCCTGGTCCCACACATAACAAATTCTGCGGCTGGGATATTAAAAACATACCTGCTTGGCCTGGAGAAGGGAGGGGAGGCCGAGGTGGCCAGGCAAATGAGGTGACAAATGGTCAGATCCTTTTGGGGTGCTGGTTCCTTGCAGGGCTCAGCGCTCCCCAGCAATGTGGCAGACTCCCCATGTTTTTATTCCTCTGTCACCCTGGACACATTAGCTGCCCAGGAATGCGGCCCTAACTCATTAGCTGCCAGGTGAAGCCCAGCCTCCCTTATCTGATGAGCTTCCCAGATGAACCCAAAGCAGCCAGCGAAGGTGGTGTTGTTGTGGTGAGGCTGCTGGGCACCTATCCTGATGTCCTTTTCAGTGTGCATCCATTTCTGTGCACGATGGGGAAGTTATGCATGGAATTGTAGGGTTGGGGGGACCACCAGGGTCATCCAGTCCAACCCCCTGCAAGGCAGGAATTGTGTGCTGGGCCTGGGGGTAACCTGTGAAACGCGGTCCAGGACCAGTCCAGAATCCAAAGGTTCTGCTAGGAGTCAGTCCGACAGGGCCAAGACAGGACACAAGGCAGGAAACCAGGCAAGGACACGTACAGGATCTCAGGCAGGTTCTGGCATACAGCAACGTTGCTCTCGCAACCTGGAGCAGGGTCCAACAGCCTTTTATCTTTGTCGGGGTAGCGGCCGGTCCTGATCCCCCGGTTTCGCCCGAAGGCAAGCACTCCTCCTGCGAGTACTCAGGTCTCTCCTTCTCTCAGACCTCAGTCTCTGCAGCTCGGGAGACGTCGGTGGGTGACTAGACCCAGAGGCTGCCTCAGCCTCCCCTGACCCAACCGGTAGTGGAGCAGCTGTAAGTGATGGCCCGGCTGGAGGCAATGAGGTCATCCCTGCATCTGGAGCCAGTGCAGGCTCAGGCCCCTGACTCGGCCCAGCTGGTGTTTGTTGCAGGGGAACCTATGCAGAGTGGGGCTCTTCAGGATCAGGCCCCATACTTGGTTCAGATAATGCCTGAGGCAAAGGATCCGGTGTGGACTGAGACTCCTCTGATTCCGAGTCTGAGCCAGAGTCCCAGGCCATCACAAATCGCAACTGAAACATCCCTGACAGATGTCTATCCAATAGCTGCTTATAAACCTCCATGGAAGGAGAGTCAGTCTTCCAAGGGATCACATTCTGCTTGCGAACAGATCTTACCCTTGGCAAACCCTCATTCATTACTGCTTGGACCCTGGAAAATTCAAGGCGGGCATCCTGGCTTGTTTCCAATCCGTGAATATCCCATATCTTTTGGCCAAAACAAGACAATGCCACAAATAAGAGCATTGGTACAACAGAAGAGGCCTAGTGGGCCAGGCCAAAGAGACCCATCTAGTCCAGCCTCCTGTTCTCACAGTGGCTAGCCAGATGCCCATTATGGGGAACCCCTAATCAGGATCCGAGCACAAGAGCAGATCTTCCCTCCTGCGGCTCCCAGCAGCTCAGAAGCATGCCACCTTGGACAGTGTTGGTGGTGCATGCCAGCCATCGTGGTTAGCAGCCACTGGTGACCTAATCCATTTCTAAAGCCAACAGGTTGACTCATGCAGGTCCTTCGTGGCCTCACTGTGATGCTTGACAAAACCGCAGGAAAATCTCCGCTTCATTAATTGTCGATCCCACTCCCCTAGGGCTGCCATTTCATCCATCGAAAATGGCGTCCAGGTGGAATTTTTGAAAAGCAGCTAAAATGTACAGGAACACCCGGGCTTATGACCATAAAGAAGGCTGATCGCCAAAGAATTGATGCTTTTGAATTCTGGTGCTGGAGGAGACTCTTGAGAGTCCCATGGACTGCAAGAAGATCAAACGTATCCATTCTGAAGGAAATCAGCCCTGAGTGCTCACTGGAAGGACAGATCCTGAAGCTGAAGCTCCAAGACTTTGGCCAGAAGAGAAGACTCCCTGGAAAAGACCCTGATGTTGGGAAAGATGGAGGGCGCAAGGAGAAGGGGACGACAGAGGACAAGATGGTGGGACAGTGTTCTTGAAGCTACCAGCATGAGTTTGACCAAACTGTGGGAGGCAGTGGAAGACAGGAGTGCCTGGCGTGCTCTGGTCCAGGGGGTCACGAAGAGTCGGACACGACTAAACAACAACAACATTGGCAGCCCTTAGAAGTGTTGATTTTTTTGGTGTTTTTCATAAAAAATATAGGTGAAAAACTTCTCTTTAGACAAGAAACCTCAACAACTTTTGTGTCTGGCTTTTCACTTTTTGAAATATGGCAACCCTACGCTCCACAGATCTTTTTAGAATATGGAACCAGATCCTCAGCATGTTTGCTCAGGTGTAAGATTGGCAGAGCATCTGCCTTGCCAGAAGAAGGTCTCAGGTTCCATCTCCAATGACCTTCTCCCATTAGGGCTGTGAGCGATAAGTGCCTGAAATCCTGGCAAGGTGGCTGCCAGTCTGTGCAGGCAGCACTGAGAAACATGGACTCTGTATAAGTCAGTGCCCTCTAAGACTTATGGCACAAGCCAAACCGTGTCTGCTCAGAAGTACAGTGGTACCTCGCAAGACGAAATTAATTCGTTCCGCGAGTTTTTTCTTCTTGCGAGTTTTTTGTCTTGCGAAGCACGGTTTCCCATAGGAATGCATTGAAAATCAATCAATGCGTTCCTATGGAAACCGCCTTCAGACCAGGTCCGGGGACAGTCTGTCCCCCGACCTCTTCTGAAGGCTGGGGGGTGGTTTGGACAAGGGCTTTTCTTCCCACCGTCAGCCTTCAGAAGGCTGTTCTGAAGGCTGGCGGTGGGAAGAAAAGCCCTTCTCCCCACCTCCCGCCCCGCAAGCTCTGGGGACAGGAGGGCTTTGCTGCCGACTGCCAGCATTTTAAAAGCCCCCGGGACAGCAGAGACTTCTCCGCTGTCCTGGAAAGGAAGGCGGGGGGGGAGCAAAGACCCTCTTCTGAAGGCCGGCGGTGAGCGAAAGTCTTTGCTCCCGACCGCCAGCATTTTGAAAGAGGTCCCCGGAGATTTCCCTATGGGCTTTCTTCTTGCGAAGCAAGCCCATAGGGAAATTCGTCTGGCGAAGCACCTCGAAAAACGGAAAACTCTTTCTTCTTGTGAGTTTTCCGTCTTGCGAGGCATTCGTCTTGTGAGGTACCACTGTAGACCCTATTGAATTCACCGGGGCTCCCAGGTAACTGGCTGACTGACCGAACCCAAAGGGTGCTCATCAATGGTACCTCTTCATCCTGGAGAAGAGTGACTAGTGAGGTGCCACAGGGTTCTGTCTTGGGCCCGGTCTTATTCAACATCTTTATCAACGACTTGGATGATGGACTCAAGGGCATCCTGATCAAATTTGCAGATGACACCAAACTGGGAGGGGTGGCTAACACCCCAGAGGACAGGATCACACTTCAAAACGACCTTGACAGATTAGAGAACTGGGCCAAAACAAACAAGATGAATTTTAACAGGGAGAAATGTAAAGTATTACACTTGGGCAAAAAAAATGAGAGGCACAAATACAAGATGGGTGACACCTGGCTTGAGAGCAGTACATGTGAAAAGGATCTAGGAGTCTTGGTTGACCACAAACTTGACATGAGCCAACAGTGTGACGCGGCAGCTAAAAAAGCCAATGCAATTCTGGGCTGCATCAATAGGAGTATAGCATCTAGATCAAGGGAAGTAATAGTGCCACTGTATTCTGCTCTGGTCAGACCTCACCTGGAGTACTGTGTCCAGTTCTGGGCACCACAGTTCAAGAAGGACACTGACAAACGTGTCCAGAGGAGGGCAACCAACCAAAATGGTCAAAGGCCTGGAAACGATGCCTTATGAGGAACGGCTAAGGGAGCTGGGCATGTTTAGCCTGGAGAAGAGGCGGTTAAGGGGTGATATGATAGCCATGTTCAAATATATAAAAGGATGTCACATAGAGGAGGGAGAAAGGTTGTTTTCTGCTGCTCCAGAGAAGCGGACACGGAGCAATGGATCCAAACTACAAGAAAGAAGATTCCACCTAAACATTAGGAAGAACTTCCTGACAGTAAGAGCTGTTCGACAGTGGAATTTGCTGCCAAGGAGTGTGGTGGAGTCTCCTTCTCTGGAGGTCTTTAAGCAGAGGCTTGACAACCGTATGTCAGGAGTGCTCTGATGGTGTTTCCTGCTTGGCAGGGGGTTGGACTCGATGGCCCTTGGGGTCTCTTCCAACTCTATGATTCTATGAAAATGGCTCAGGACTTCAGCCTTACTTTGGTGTCAATGTCTGCTGCCTGAGGTTGCATTTCATGGCAATTTGGATGGTGGAAGAAGCCCTTAAGTCCCTGGGATGAAGCAGAACAGAAATTGAGCTGGATATGTGAAAATGAGGGGGCAGCCCGACTCGTATTTCTGAAAAGCAACTGAGGCATGTCATGGAATTTTTCTGCTTTCATTTATTTAGAATCGTTCCCCTGCCCCCCACCCATCCCCTTCCCTCTCCCCATTTATTGAGGTTGCTGACTTGAATGTCTCGTCCTGGATCTGGGTTCTCTTTCCCTGCTCTGTTACCCATTACTCTTTGGCAATAGTGCTAGTATTGGGGAAGGGCAGGGGGGAGGAATTGGTGACGCTCCGAGTATCAGGGATGCCCCCAAACACGAAGAGGCCTGGCAAGGCCCAGAGAAGTGATTTCTTGCTTCATATCAGAGTGGATGGAGATGGAAAATTGCACAACGGCCGGCTTTTAAAACTGTTGTTCAGCTCATACATGGAAGATGGAGCAAGCTCGCTTCCTGCGGCTCCACAGGGCTGGACCCAAAGCGATGGATTCAAATTCTAGGAAAGGAGATTCCGACTCAACATCAGGAAGAACTTTCTGGTGGTGAGAGCTGTTCAGCAGTGGAGTGGACTCCCTTGGAGTGAGGTGGACTCTCCTTCCTTGGGGTTTTTCAAGGGAGGTTGGATGGCCAACCTGTCAGGGCTTCAATAATAATAATAATAATAATAATAATAATAATATTTATACCCCACCCATCCAGCTGGGTTTTCCCAGCCACTCTGGGCCACTCCCAACAGAATATTAATAACATGATAAAACATTAAAAACTTCCCTAAACAGGGCTGCCTTCAGATGTCTTCTAAAAGTCAGATAGTTGTTTATTTCCTTGAGATGGTAGGGTGTTCCACAGGGCAGGCACCACCACCGAGAAGGCCCTCTGCCTGGTTCCCTGTAACTTCACTTTTTGCAGTGAGGGAACTGCCAGAAGGCCCTTGGGAGAGGGAGCCCGGTGTCTGGGCTGAATGATGGGGCCGTGGAGATGCTCCTTCAGGTAGCTGCGATTCTTGTAAGGCCAGGAGTTGGACTATATGATCCTCAGGGTCCCTTCCAACTCTATAATTCTACTGTCCTATGATTCAGTTTGCTGCCTTGCTGGAACAGGTGGGTGGGAGGCTATAATGTTCTTCCACGGCCACCTCTTTCCCACAAGGCAGACTTGCCCAGGGTAGCCCACCAGCCCTGCCCAGTGGCCAACAGGGGCCTTGAGGACCCCCCTTCTGATGCTCTCCTAGGACTGTGCACAAGTCCCAGGGGGAAGAGGTCCAGTGCTCAGTGGCAGAGCATGCGCTGTTCATACGAAAGGACCCAGGTTCCTTCCTTGATGGCAACACCATCCTGTGCTGGGAAAGACCCTGATCTCAAACGGAATAGCTCAGACATTAGAGCAGGAGGCACCTAATCTCAGGGTTGTGGGTTCAAGCCCCCCATTGGGCAAAAGATTCCTGCATCGCAGGGGGTTGGACCAAACGACCTTCCAACTCTATGAGTCTATGATTCTAAACCCCGGAGAACCATCCCTTCTTGGTGTGGAGAAGGGAGGCTAAAGGCTGCTAATTTACGACTCTCTGGGTGTTCTTGCACTCCTGGCTTCTGTCAGGCTCAGCCACAGAAACAAACCCAAACCCAAACTGCAGAGCGAGATCCTGCGCATGATTCCCACATGGAGTGAACATGGGCAGCACCCACAAGGGGCGCCTCCTGCTGCCACACCCCAGGACCTCTTTCTCCCCATCTTGAGTGATGAAGCCTTTTTGGCTTCTGCCATCCCTCCAAGTTTGAAGAAGAAGAAGAAGAAGAAGAAGAAGAAGAAGAAGAAGAAGAAGAAGAAGAGGAGGAGGAGGAGGAGTAGTAGTTTGGATTTCACTCCCCTTCAGGAGTCTCCAAGCGGCTCACATTCTCCTTTCCCTTCCTCCCCCACAATAAACACTCTGTGAGGTGAGTGGGGCTGAGAGACTTCAGAGAAGTGTGACTGGCCCAAGGTCACCCAGCAGCTGCAGGTGGAGGAGCGGGGAAGCAAACCCGGTTCCCCAGATTACAAGTCCACTGCTCTTAACCACTACACCACACTGGCCTTTTCCACCCAGATGGGAAGGCCCCCTCCCCATCCTGGCCTCACAGACAAGCCCTAAAAATAACAGCCTCGATATTTTGGAGGAAGCCTCCTGAAAGACAAACGGTGGGAAATTAATTAGGAGGTTCTCGTGTTCCACCGAGGGAGCTTGCTAATGGTGCGTGATGATGTGCCTCGCTTTGGACTCGCTGCTTTATGGGGCGTTCCTCCCCCCACCCTGCCCCCACCCCCCCAATGGGAAGAGAGCCTCGTAGGCTGGTGCGAACGGCAATTTATTACACTGCCTGGGGTCACACTTCCCTGCCCCACCCCTTCCCGGTTGGCTCTGGTTCCTCTCGCTCTCCTTCCAACTCTGCTTTTTTAGGGTGGGGGCAACAGAACGGGCCAAGCGGTGGCTATCAGCCCGTCCCAATTAAATCCAGCGGGTTTGGAAGGGAACTGCCTGCTTGCGCTGAGCCGTGTGTATGTGTGAATCGGAGCTGCTTTCCACCTCCTTCCAAGCAGCATAAACATGGATGTCAGTTTGGACGGGACCACTACCGAGAAGGCCCTCCCTCAACTCACCCCCTGGGTCCATAAACTCATTCCCCTACCCAATCAAAAGCATGATTCCTAATGGTGTTTTGCACAACCCACTAAGGAAGACGGCGACTCGAGAAAATTCGAAACTGTCACCATTCATTGCACGTTTATTCAAAACCGAAGTAAACTATTCAAGTTGGATTGATTCAGCAGAACGGATGAAATTGACCCAGTGATAGCAGCTTTTCAAAGTTGGGTGGTCATTTATGCCTCTTGGCACCCTGCCCCCTGGTGATTCCCCCCTCCCCTCCCCCAAGGGGGGGTCCTGCCTGCTTTGGTAGGATTGCCCCATTTATTTATTTTGGGGGCAAAGTTGTTGAGCTTAAAAAGCACACACTTCTGACATGGGTTGCCCTATGCCTGGGTCTTCCTGGACATTTTTGCTGATTTTCAGAAATTCCGCCCAGACGTTATTTCCGGCAGATGAATCCCGGCTACATCCAGGAAATTCTGGACGTATGGCAGCCCTGTGCTTTGGGAACTGCCGGTTTAATCCCCACCCCCAATATCTAAGCGGTGAACATAAAAAAAAGAAAAAAGAAATCAGCACAAAAGAGGACCAGAGTTGATTCCTCTGTTTCTTTCTCCCCTGTCCTTGCTGGTCTTCCCCGCCCCCCAATTTTTAAAAATTAATTTTCTAAATTTATAAGAAACAAACAAGAAAACATTGTCCTTGCTGGTCTTGCCTGGACCTGGACGGTGCCGGACTCTCCTGCCCAGTCCATCCTCTGGCAAAGGCCTCTCTCGGTGGCAGACATTATTAGCAGAGCAAAGAGGCAGCTGCTCTCGCCTGCTGGGAAAAGTTATCGGCCGTTTGGAAGATTTTAACTGGCGCTCAGAATCCGTTTATGGACCAGGGGTGTTTTCTTCTTCTTCTTCTAACATATGGAAGAGATGAAGCAAAACTGTTCCTGGAAATGAATATATCAGAAGTATTCTCTGCCAGGCCAGTAATGTTAATTTTTTATATATATAAAAAGAAATCTGTGCTATTAGGTATTTCCACATGGGTTTTTTCTTCAGGAACACTTGTTGTTTTCTGCAAATTTGCCCTTGTTTTGGGGAGGGGAAAGAGCCACTTTTGAGGAAGAAGAGTATATATTTAAAGAAGATAAAGATATGCGTATATTAAATAATAATAATGATAATAATATAGAAATTTATTCTTTATACCCTGCCCATCTTGCTGGGTCTCCCCAGCCACTCTGGGCAGCTTCCAACAAAAGATTAAAAATACATTAAAACACCAACCATTAAAAACTTCCCTAAACAGTTAATTTGGATATGCAGAAGATATTAAAAATAAATTTAACGAACCACAGAGAGAGGGGGAAGGAAGTCAAGTTTTAAAATGTCAAAATGATTGTAAAATCAGCGAAACGCATATATCTGAAAAGTAAAAATAATTAAAATAAAATAAACTAATTGCCCAGAGCGACCTTTCCTCACCTGGTTGCCTTGGTCTCCCTGCAGAACTATGCTGCCATGAAGCTGGTGAAGCCCTTCAGCTGAACGTGGGCCAGGGAGGAGAAGGAGCTGCTGGGAAGGAGCTGGAGAACCCACTGAGATCCCCGGACGATGGCGCCTTTCCAAAGTCACAGCCCCAACCTCTGCCACGCTGTGCAAAGGGGGAAAGGAATTGGCAGCGCCTCCTGGCTGGAACAGCACTCTTTCAGACACACACACACACACACACACACACACACACACAACCCCTCCCTCCCCACTTTTCCAACCCTGCAACTGCTGCTCAGGTGACTGAACTGGTATACCAAAGCTGGCCTTTCCCCAACCCTCTGCAGGCTTGTTTTCTGTACAGTGGTACCTCTGGTTGCGAACGGGATCCGTTCCGGAGGCCCGTTCGCAACATGAAAAGAACGCAACCCGCAGCGGCGCATCTGCACATGTGCGGGTCGCGATTCGTCGCTTGTGTGCATGCGCATGGTGTCATTTTACGCATCTGCGCATGCCATGCATGAGTGGCGAAACCCAGAAGTAACCTGTTCCGGTACTTCCGGGTCGCTGCAGGACGTAATATGAAGCGGACATAACACGAGGTATGACTGTATAGAGAAGCTGAAAGAACTTCCTTGAGACTTCCCTTGGACACTGGAACAAGAGGATGGTCACTTTTTGACCAATGGTAGCTGTCCCAGGAGGAGAGCTGGATCCTCGCATGAGACTTCCTCTACCGGCATCGGCAAGGTGCTCAAAGCGTCTTGGAAACAGGAAAAGCATGGTGGGTTTTTAGGATCCGGACCCCGGAATCCTCCACACCTCATAATCCAGATACTCCCCAGTGTTCCTGCTTACCACGGTTGGGTCCTGTTTCACAATCCCTCCCCCGGAAAAAACTCTGCTTTGATTGGGTAGATTTCTGGGGTGCCTTATGCAAATATTCGTGTGAGCTTCTTCAAGTCTCAGCCCCCTTCTCCACTCTCCAGGATCTCTAGGGCTGAAATCTCTGGGGCACCTACCTCTCGTGCCTGGGCCTGGGTCAATGCAAGCACTTGAACAGAGGGCGGCCATTTTCCACACTGTGGCACTTAAAGTATATTTTGCGCTGTTGGCCAAAGATTGGAGGGCGATGACATTTTTCTTTGGATCAAATACCCTATTTGTTGAAAAATCTGTGGTGAGCAGGCTTGGAAGGAATTAATGAGCAGAGCAGATGGAGAAGATCCATGTGTAAGGAGAATTGGGGTGTGTATTATTTCACCTGTGCACTGTTTGACAGCACCCCAAATCCTGTGCTCAGAACCAGGGATTCAATTTTGTTCTAATTTTAATGAGAAACTATCCAATTCACTCTTACCGATCTGCAAATTGAAACACACCTCATCTTTGAAATTCACACTTCTCTGAGTTTTGCCGGTCAGTTCCCCGGCCAAACAGTGTGTACAAAATGCCATATATTAGAAAGCAAGTGTGCATTAAAAATGCAGACAGTGGTGAAACTGGCATACAAAAATGCGTTATGCTGGAGACAATTGCTTTGCAGAAATGTGTACATTAGTCAAAACTGCATACAAAAATGTGTACATTAGGAGGAACTAAAATGCCCATGAGTGTTTTTTTAAGAAATAGCAAATTGTTGCCAAAATGTGGAGAACTAAATTTAAGATCAGAAAAAGAGGAACCCATAGAAACCGAAGCAGACAGATTTGTCTATCATGCGTCTAACTAATTCCACAATTGTCACAGGCAACCAAATTGTTCAAATTCTGATAAGATAAATCAGACAGCTACAGAATTCAGGGAGCAGAAAGAAATTTGGAGGACCATCAGGGTGGATGTTCTCCTGCTGCAGCTTCATTCCATGTTCTTGTGCCAGCTCCATGCACTTCTGCAGGACTTGAGCAGGAGAACTTCTCACTGGATGGTGCTCTTGAGCAGTAGATGATCAGGGTTAAAATTCACCAAGTTTAGACTGACTTCCAAACATTTCAAAAATAAGTACAGTACTGGGCGATTTATTTTGGACAGCATTTGCAAAGACCTTGTGATGGGGCTGAAGACAGAGGTTGATTTCCCCCACCCTTAATGCAAAGTTGTCAAGTTTCAAAATGTGAAGAGATTGAAAACGTTGCCAGGTTTCACATTGGTGAGAAGTGCTTTTTTCAGATTTGCCCTCTGGCAGCTGGACCTGCCACAGCTGTCGACTGATGGCAGGCTGGACTAAGTTATTATTCGGCTGCAAAGGAGAAAAAACACACACACACCGATTCTTTTTACTTTTACTTTTTCTAGCAACTCCTGACATGCTTCCAATCTTCCTCTGCCCGTTTTCCAGTCCAAAGGCTGGACCTCCCATCAACCGACCTACTTTGGCCAGCCTAATGTGGCTGTTCCCCCATTAGCAAATCTGCAAAAACTGGAATGGCAGATTTTCATTGCTTTGCCGAGCAAGCCTTTGCCTGTCTGCTCAGAAGCAAACCCCTCTGAATCCCTTAGGACTTACTCTGAGAAAAGTGTGCTTAGGATCACAGCCATAGCCATGTAAATTAACGGAGTACCTTTTGCTCAACTGGGCTGCCAATTTCAAGACAAGCTGTGATTGTTTTCTCTCTCTCATGCAAGTGTTTTCTGAATACTGTGCCTTCTCTGGGGCCTGGAAGTTTGCTTCCCTGCCCTCCAGAACAATTGTTTTTACTTCTTATGCAAATATGTGTAGATTTAATCAGCGCTTTTACTTCTTAGGAACTGAGCAATTTAATTGGCTTACAATTTATTTCACTGGTTGGCAGCCAAGGATGGAGCAGAAATCTAATCCTCTTCATGTTTAAAAGTGAACCTACTGAATTCTCACTTTCTGAAGGGAATCGAAATGCCGTCATACGTCGAAATTCACTCTTTTCTGAATTTTGCAATGCAGTTCTCTAGTCTCAGGCGAGGTGACTAAAATGTGTACGTTTGTGAAAGTAATATGAAAAGATTCACTGTGTAAGGGGGGGTTGCTTTGCAGGAATGTGTGTGTTAGGCAAAATTGCATCCCCCCAAAATTGAGATTGTTAGAAGAAATTTATGCTAAAATGATGACGGATGTTCATGAGAACTTCAGAGTGGAAAAATGAGAAGCCGAGAGAAATTTGCCCATCCCTAGCAATGGTCCCACCAAATGGCAACCATTCAGCAGTTGGGGGAATGATTCTGCTGACAGTGGCCCACATGTGTCCTCTTGGACAACCCATGCAGAGGCGCTTGGACTCTGATTTAGCATATCCTCAACAGACCCCTGCGACCCTCCCCCTTGCTTGCTCAAAGGGTTTATTCCGTTTCCTGGCCTGGGTGCTGAGACCCGAAAGGCAGGCTAGGCTTCCTGTTCCATCCAGAGGGAGCCAGCCCCAATCCGTTTTGCATTTTATTTTATTATTTCATGCAATATTATGGAGCACCTTCTGCAGACCTGATCTTTGCTGCAGCTGAGACAAACCAGAAGCCACATATAAAACTGCTTCAGAGCCGCTCCAGAGCTCAGGGCTCTTTGAAAGGGAGGTGGCTGGGAGTTTTCTGTATCACCTGTATTTGCCTTGGAAGCAATATCGCAATTGCATTGCGGTTACCAATGAAATCCTATTAAACCTCCCGCATGCCTCTGGTGTTTTATTTTCCAGAACATGAAGCTCAGGGGTGTGTGGGTGGGGGGTGGGTGTTTATAGCTCTCCCATCTCCCCCCCCCCAAAAAACACACACGTGGAGAGCCATTGCATCTGATGCCACTTAGCAGGGAATCAAATGGAGGTGTGTCGCCATCTTGTTTATCTCCATTGCGCTGGGTGAAGAAGGTGGGACGGCTCAGTATTCTTTGCTCTCAGCTGCCAGCAGCTCTCCTGGTGAGTTCCAGGAGAGGCCTTTCCCTGCACATTTTGTAAGAGTTGCTGTGGAATGGCAGGTCCTCTGCATGCAAAAATTAAAATAAAACCCAAATCCAGTCCTTCTGAATTAGACTAAGGTGGGTCCATCAAGTCTTGGGTTTAAGCACAGTGAGGCAGATGCCAAGTTGCCAAGCAAGGCAATTCCAGGCTGCTTTGTCCCTGGTTGGCATCTGGTACCCAGAGGCACTGCTCAAGTTGTAAGGGGGTCAGCAATGTCTAGGCAACACAATGATCATGTACATAAGCAATGGACAATCTTTTATAGAATTCCTTCAAACCATAACAAGTACAAAATGAAATCTTTAGTCTCAAAGTCTCTGAAAATCTTTAAATGAAGTGATGTACCTGATGAAAGACAATAAAATTATTTGTAAAGTGATATGCACACGCAGGCCATCATCTGTAAAAAATTATTTTCAGTTTATGAAGCAATTCTATATCCTCCCACCACGCTGACGAAGAATTCTACGAAACAGTAGTCAATATCCGGAATCACTGTTCAGTGTTGGACATCATATTTGCTGACTACACAAAGCTTCACAGCTTGTCTTTCATCATACAAAGTCTGGTACCTTGCTTCATTGTCTATTGTGTATGTACATGGTCATCGTGTTGCCTAGACATTGCTGACGTTCTCTTTGCAACACAGGGGTTTGTTTGGTTACAAGTTGTAAGGGGGGCAGAGGGTTGGGGTGGGCAGACTGCCCTGTTATCCTCTGCGGGGTCCCCAGGGCTGCCGGGAGAGGTGAGAAACGATTTGGGGCCCCCTCAGCAAGGGCAGACTGGTTAAAATTCTTTATATAAAACAAAAGTGCGATCTCATTTTCACGCCAATAATAAATATGATAGCATTCAACCCTGCTGAGAATATTACATTCCTAATGGCTAGTATAGATAACATAAGCATCATCCAAATGATTGTTGCAGAATGAACCATGCACTTTAAACGTGGAACCTGTACGCGTAGTACAAGACAACACGTGTCATGCAAACAATTGGTTGCACACATACAGGGTTCACTTACAGAAACCTAGAAAGGGGGCTGCGCATTGTGAAGTGCGGTCACAAGGTCCAGGCACATGATCGAAAGTTTGTATGGAGTTGGAAACACTCGGAGACTCTTGGTTCACGGCAATTTTGCAAACTCCTATTCATAATTGTGTTTGTGTTGAAGATGAAATACATATTTTGTTAAGCATTGCACAAAGCATGTGCCAGATAGTTGTACCAGCTTCCCCTCCCCTTGGTCAGTTCTGGGAGTCCCTCTTCCCTCCTGCTCATTCATGTTCATATAAGGGGGTTAGACTAATTCACAGAGAGTAAGACAATTTGTGGCTAGGACACATTTTGGGGTGCTATGACCTGCCACACCAGAGGCAGAGGGCCTCTCTGAATAATGGTTGCTGGAGCCACAGGCAGGAGTGAGTTCCTGTGCTCAAGATCTGCTCAGTAGCTTCCCCCCTTGGGACATCTCGTTGGTCTCTTTGGGAAGCCACGTGCTGGATAGACAGGCCTGATCCAGCTGCAGAGCTTTTCTGACGTGCTCAGGAGAGTAAGTGGGAACAGTGATTCAGCAGGGATAGAAGTATTGGAAAGGTGGGGTATAAATCTTTATCATAAATAAGTGGGAATCAGCTAAGAGGTAGGTCTGTGTCATCGTTCCCACCCACCATCTCCACTTCTGGGAATTATTCAGAGCTTTGTGGAAATCCTATGTTGGCTATCCTGGCTCCTAGTCATTAAGAGACCCACCCTCTTCCCTTGATGGCCGTAGAAGCCATTTTCATGGCAACCACTGCATGATGTGATGGAGGACTTCCTTTTGTCTCTTCTGGAGAGTCCACCACCTTCTGACATAGACCTTCCACAGTTACTGTCATTACAGTAATAGCTGATTGACTGTAGAATGGTTTCCCTTGGGAGGTGGTGGAATCTCCTTCCTTGGAGGTTTTTAAGCAGAGGCTGAATGGCCACTTGTCAGGGGTTATTTACCTGTGATTGCTCTCCTTATTAGTGCACCTGTGATTTGCTGTTAGGAGGTGAAAAAGACTCTCCACCTGCTTTCTCTACCCGGTGCATCATTTTGCAAACTCAAGCTTGTGCTCTCTCTCCCCAGTGGGAGAGGAAGGGAGGCAGGCAATCCCCTGGCAAGGTTGGTCTCCAAGAAGGCAGCCACGTTGCTGCACACTCCTTGGCTTTATGTTGGAATTGTTTCAGACCCGCCGTGGAAGGGTGCCCCTGCCACCACAGCCAGGGAGATCTCCTGCCAGGAACCCTCCGACGGCCTCCCACACCATCTTCCCAGCTGCTTTCCCATACCTCTCCCCTCACGTAATCGCCACGGGCCCGTCTGAGCCAAGCTTTGCTCGTAATGCTTTTTGCAGGATGCCCCTTGAAAAGATCAACCCACGAGATGGTTGGATTTCCCCCATCAGGCTGGTTCTATCCCAAAAATTCCTGATGGGCTGCAACCGAGACAAGAACATACCAGAATGAAAGGTCATTTCAAAACAAACCAGCCTCCTTCCTGTTGGCTATTTGCAGTATGGTAGCGCTGCAGAGAGCTTGCTGGGGAGACCATGCATTAAAAGGGGACTCAGAAATAACTTCAACAAGGTTTTAATAAGAAAAACAAAAACTCCTTATACACTAAATACATCAACAACAAACCAGACCCAACCCCCAGGGTAATGGGAGAGGAGCTAGGTGCTGCTCCTTATATACTACACCCAAATGCTGACACACCTTAATCAAATACAACTCAGCAGCACCTGCTATGTTTCACAGCTGTAAAGCTGGGTCTCGTTATCTTGCTCTGGCCCTTGCTCTGGCCCCTTAAAGACATACACATCGGGTGGAACAATGATGAACCTTTACATTTAAAGAAACCATTCAACACTTCCTTGGAGGTTTCTAAGCAGCGGTTGGCTGCCCATCTGGTGGGGATTCTTTAGCTGGGATTCTGGCATTGTAGGGGGTTGACTGGATGGCCCTTGGGGGTCTCTTCTGACTGTGCAATTCTATGATCCTATGAACCTAAAGACTATGAGCCTACTGAGTGGTAGAGAGTGGGAACAGTCCTCTCAGGGTAGGAGGAGATGAGACGGTTATAGGAGCTGAGAGAAGGAGAGATGAAAGCAGGAAAGTTGAGGATGAGGGGAGAGAAGCCATCTATGTAGCGTTTGGGACCTTCCTCATAAGGAGTTTAGTGCGCATGGGATCCCTATGCTTTGTTCACGCATTTTATACGGGGCCTCCACACCCAATCATTATCCTCCTGTATTTTCTGGGTGGTTCCTCCATCTTCTCCCAAGATATAGGATAACTTTTTCAGAAGAATAAAATAGTAAGGCCATCTCTGGACAAGGCTCACCTGCCTGCTCTAGTTCATTCTTTGCTAACTTCAAGGCTGGATTACTGCAATGCACTCCATGTGGGGCTGCCCTTGGGTCTGGTCTGGAGGTTTCAGCTAGTGCAGGATGTTGTGGCTAGACTGGCGATGGGAACAGATGACAGCCAACACTTGACCCCAGTGCTAAAAGACCTGCCCTGCCTTCCTGTCTCAAGGCTCATGGACAGGTGTACAAAACCCTGAATATTGTAGGGCCTTTCTCCCGACACTCCAAGTCCCTATCATCCTGAAGTGTGGCCTCTGTGTTGTAGAATTTCCAACTCTATGGAACTTCTTTCTATGAGAAGTGAGAAAGGAACCATCCCTATGGAGGGTCAAAGCTGTTTTATTTTGGGAGGTGTCCTCCATGCTTCTCAAATGTTCTACACTTTTTTAAGATTTTGAATTCTTCAGGTTTTGAATTCATTTGTGGAGGTTTAATGTAGATCTCAATTTTTTGCATATTATATTTTTTTTTATTGTTGTGAGCTGCCAAAAGACCTATACAGGGATGCCTCTGATTTAGAAAAGCCATCCTGGTTTCTGATTTTATCCCAGAATGTCCTACTTTTCCTTAGGATGCCCTGTTTTCATTAGAGAAATGCTGGAGGGTATGGAGTTATCTGACCCCTGAGCCGTCCTGTATAGGAAGAAGAAGAAGAAGAAGAGTTTGGATTTGATATCCCGCTTTATCACTACCCTAAGGAGTCTCAAAGCGGCTAACATTCTCCTTTCCCTTCCTCCCCCACAACAAACACTCTGTGAGGTGAGTGGGGCTGAGAGACTTCAGAGAAGTGTGACTGGCCCAAGGTCACCCAGCAGCTGCAGGTGGAGAAGCAGAGACGCGAACCCGGTTCACCAGATTACAAGACTACCGCTCTTAACCACTACACCACACTGGCTCTTTGTTTGTTCGTTTTTAAAAATAATAATAATGTTTTATTATGTTTTTAATATATGTTGGAAGCTGCCCAGAGTGGCCAGGGCAACCCAATTAGATGGGTGGGGTATAAATCAAAAAATTATCATGATGGAATGGGGAATCCCTGTTTTCATCAGAGAAATGTTGGAGGGTATGCAGTGAGTGCCTTCATGGCAGAAAGTGAGGAGGAATTAAAGAACCTTTTCATGAGGGTGAAAGAGGAGAGCGCAAAATATGGTCTGAAGCTCAACACCAAAAAAACGAAGCTCATGGCCACTGGTCCCATCACCTCCTGGCAAATAGAAGGGGAAGAAATGGAGGCAGTGAGAGATTTTACTTTCTTGGGCTCCATGATCACTGCAGATGGTGACATCAGTCACGAAATTAAAAGATACCTGCTTCTTGGGAGAAAAGCAATGACAAACCTAGACAGCATCTTCAAAAGCAGAGACATCACCTTGCCAAGAAAGGTCCGTATAGTTAAAGCTCTGGTTTTCCCAGTAGTGATGTATGGAAGTGAGAGCTGGACCATCAAGAAGGCTGATCACTGAAGAATGGATGCTTTTGAATTCTGGTGCTGGAGGAGACTCTTGAGAGTCCCATGGACTGCAAGAAGACCAAACGTATCCATTCTGAAGGAAATCAGCCCTGAGTGCTCACTGGAAGGACAGATCCTGAAGCTGAGGCTCCAATACTTTGGCCCCCTCATGAGAAGAGAAAAGACCCTGATGTTGGGAAAGATGGAGGGCACAAGGAGAAGGGGACAACAGAGGACGAGATGGTGGGACAGTGTTCTCGAAGCTACCAGCACGAGTTTGACCAAACTGTGGGAGGGAGTGGAAGACAGGAGGGCCTGGCGCGAAGAGGCGGGCAGGACTAAATGACTAAACAACAACAACAACAATGCAGTGAGTGGGTGAGGGGAGATACCAAATGAGAAGGACAAACAGGGGGAGGTTTACTTATTTATTTTGTGATGGCAGCAGATGTTGCTGAGATTTGTGTCCCCCTCCCTTGCGCTTTCGTTCCTGCCTGGTACGTCTGCACATCTGCACATGCGAGCACATAAGCGCACCAGGAAAAGGCCTATGAAGTGCCGCCGGGGCCCGGAGCGCTGTCTCTCGTGCACGCATAAAAGTTAATTGCAGAATGTTCCACTGCTTAGTGAAGTTTGTGATGCTTGTTTTCATATTATTTCCTTGGTCTTTAACTCTTGTGTTGTGCGTAATTGAAGGCTGGAATTATGGAGTGTGCCGGCTGCCCGTAGGGGAGGCCACAACAACATACCTTTGTGTTCCTGCGCGGGTGTCGGCTCGGCCTGGCGAGGCGGAGGGCTGCTAGGATTAGACGCTGGCCGGCTGCCACACCGCAAGCAAGATGAACTCTCGTAACCCCAAGTAGCAGACTCCCGGGCTTCGTGCGCCTGAGGGCCCCCCCCCCATTTATTTGCTTCATTTACTGGTCTCTTTGCAAAGTGAAAAATATCACATTTTATCTTTTGCAAATAACCATCAACACCGGCATGTCGTTGGTTGGAAAGTTGTCACTGAGATGTTCGTGTTACGCAGAGTTTCTGGGGCAACCCAGCCAGGTGGGTGGAGTAGAAATCATATAATTGATTAAAGTACAATTATATTTATACATTAATCGGGGAGGGGGGGTCATATTTCTCTCCATGGTGTGGGAAAGGAGTGTTTTAGGACATGACCTGAAATGTAAGAAAGGAAGTCCCACCAAATTGAACATAAATGCTATGCAAGTTCCTTTCTTTTCACAATTTGAAGTGCACGTGTTATCTTTTGGTGCGTCTGAGTTGAAAATAAGAGCCCCAGATAGTAGATGATAGATAGATAGATAGATAGATAGATAGATAGAAGAGCCCCAGATAGATAGATAGACAGACAGACAGACAGACAGACAGACAGACAGATGATTAAGAATTAATTACTGGTATTACAAGTTCCCAAGCCAGGTTTGGGCTCATTTCATCTGAATCTTTTGAGCAGTGGGGTTACCCAGAGACCCTGCTCCCCAATCCTGACCCTTTGCCCTGGGCACATGTGGGGCTTTATCACCAGCTAACAGGGGCTCTGGTGGGCTTGCCGTTGCCTTGATTGATTGATTGATTGATTGAGTGCATTTTTAAAAATATACCTATTCATTTTTAAAAAGAACAACCCTCAAAGCAGTTTACAAAAACCTAAAACATGAAAATTAAGCTAAATTAGTAAAACAGAAACCGGGCCAGATGGACGGGGTGTTATTACGGTCTAAACAAAAGTGTTTTTAGCAGGTACTTGGAAAGAGCACAGGAAAGGCACCTGCCTGATGTCAATCGGCAGGGAGTTCCAATGTCTCTGTGCTGCCACACTAAATGATCGAGTCCTTTCAAATGCAGAATGAGTAATATACTTGGCACCTCTATTAGTGCCACTTCCACCGATCAAAGGGGTTGATTGGCCATGGGCTGTGGTTGAATTCACAGGAAAACTTGTTAAGAACCCTATATACTAATAGTAGGGACATGGGTGGCGCTGTGGTCTAAACCACTGATCCTCTTGGGCTTGCTGATCAAAAGGTCAGCTGTTCAAATCCCAGCGACAGGGTGAGCTCCCGTTACTCGGTCACAGCTCCTGCCAACCCAGCAGTTTGAAAGCACACCAGTGCAAGTAGATAAATAGGTACCGCTCCGGTGGGAAGGTAAACGGCGTTTCCGTGCGCTGCTCTGGTTCGCCAGAAGTGGCTTAGTCATGCTGGCCACATGACCCAGAAGCTGTAACCTTACACAAGAGGGGGGAGGGCTCTTGTGTTCGAATCCCACTTGCTGGTTCCCCACTGACTCTTCTTAGTTTCTTAAATCTGACCAAAGGCCTTGCAATAGGGATGGAGATGGGGGGGGGGGGGAATCGATCAAGTCATTACGCACATGTTCTATGGGGCAGTAGCTTTCCCTGCTCAAATTAGAAAGACAGAGCAGGAGCAAGTGCGTCGGGGCTTTGCTAATTTGTAGGCTGTAATTTGCCATTTCTCCAGAGAAGGCACTTATTTTATGAGGTCTGGAACCAAACTGACAACAAACCGCAAATTGGGGGTGGGGAGAAATAGGAGGCAGGCTGCGTGAGGAAGCAGGGAGGGGAGCCTGAAAATGGGAAACATTATTCCATTTACAGGGGGATAATTTTTTGGGTTTCCTTGCCAAACAACAGCAGATAACTTTGGGGCTTGGCAGTTGGGGGACTGCGGGGAGATTTTTACACATTTGCATTCTCCCTTCACACGCTCGGAGTTTCTCGTTTCATCTCAGGAGGGACCTGGTTCTCCTCGCTTGGAAATTCACAGCGTTCCTTTTAGTCCCCAAAGCTGCTCATTTTCATAATTGAATTATACGGCTTAAGCCCATCATTCAGAGAATCATAGAGTTGGAAGGAACACCAGGGGACATCTAGTCCACCCCCTGCAATGCAATCTTGCATCTCTAAAATCCCGATGCCCCACTGTGATATCACTGGGGAACAATGTTTTTTCCATTTTCTGTTGCATGAGATTTGTCAACTGTTTTTATATATTCTTTCAATGCTGATTTCAAATCTGAAACCGATTTTCGTGTTCATGCTATAGTTATCTATCAATTTCCGACTTTTGACGATATGTCATATTTACACTGGGGATAAGTGGACGCTGACACGTTGATCCACCCTAACCACATGGTGATTATTGTTTCACAAACTTAATTTTTCTTAATTTTTATAGTTTTGTAAGCTAAATATTCATATTGTTCAGATCGGACCATGAACTCCTTTTTATGAGGAGAAAGTCTAAAAGGCCATTCACTGTGGGGTGTTTTTTTGGGGGGGGGGGTTAATTGAATTTTACATCATAATCACAATTAACAATTTAATAAAAAAATAAATTCCTGATTACCCCTCCCCCACGACTTCCCCCAACTTCCCCTCCTGATTTCTTACACATTTGTTTGTCCTGTTTGGTGTCTTATTATGTCCTTAACATTTTAACCTCGTTTTTATATTTTCTATATTTGCTTTGTTAACAAAAACAAAACAAAAGGCCATTCACTGTTAATAACTCATTCCCGAATCAGATTCTGTGCACAGATCTGTAGGCGCAGACCATCCCCCGATTCCATCTAGTTTGTTAAGAAAATTCCCAATCCCGGACCCATGGGTGACTTGGGGTCATTTCTCTAAGGTAGTCTATGTTTTTATGTGTTTGTTTATATGCCTATCATACTTTTAAACTTAAAATCCATTCTTGTATATTGTTTTAAGTGTTTGTTTTGCTTTTGGGATTGTAGTTCCATTTGTGTTTCTCAAGCTGGTCTCTGGCCGTAATAAATTTCATGTTCATTCTCGAATTGCCCCCCTTAAAAAATCAAATTGCCCCCCTCCTGTGGGGCGTGTGCCCCACATTGGGAATCATGGGATTAGAGGGACACTGAGTGAGCACAGATGTCTGTTGCCTTCTGGGTGGAAGTGTGCAGCCAGTTTGCCAGAATCCCATTTATTCCCATCATGTTAATAGTAGTACTAATAATAATGATGATGATGATAAGGTCATAAGCAACTCCACAGGAAAGGAGCCCCCTTTAAAACATCTTATAGCCATGCCTGGCTGGGGAGGAGAATTTTAATTAGGATTCTGACTGGGAAGGGGTAAAACACCCCTCCCCAAATGCAGTGGTCTTGAATTGCGTACCTTCCACCGTCTCACTTTGAGCAGGACATCTTGGATCTGCAGAACCTGTTCCGGCTTCCGTTTTATATGCCCCTGGCATATAAGCTGCCACCATGCTTCAAGAAACCAGTTTTGCAGCTGTACTTGCATATAGAAAAATTCTCTCTCCCCCCCCCCCAGTGGTATCTCCAGAATAGTGACTTTTACTAGAATAGTGATCACTGCTAGGTGGAAGTCACAAACTATACCTACAAAGGAGGAATGGATTTGTAAACTAAATGAATGTTTAGTAAACTAAATGAATATTTTAAAAATTTAAAAAAGGAGTGGAAATGTTTTGATGAATATATGGCAAAATATTGATGGGGGGAAATATATGTTAATATGCCTAGATTAAAGTGTGAAGTACTGGATGGAAGAAAAATGAGTAAGGAAAGATAATAAGAATATAGAGATGATTTAAGAAGACTGTAGAATGTAAAGATTATTGTAAATTATATAATATGGAGGAAATCGAGTGGGGGCGGAGGGAAGTGGAAGGAGAAAAGAATAATATCATGCATTGAGGAAATATAAATGTAAATGTATGGGAGGATGGGGAGGAAATGGTGTTGGTTTTGGTACATCTGTATTGTAATGTAATATGTGAAAACCAATAAATAAAAAGAGAGAGAAAGAAAGAAAGAAAGAAAGAAAGAAAGAAAGAAAGAAAGAAGAAAGAAAAGAAACCAGCTTCGAGAAACCAGGCACCATCTGGAAGAAAAACTTGGGGGTTATGGCATCACCGTTGGTGCCTGAAGTTGAATAAAGCCATGGCGGAAACACATGACTGCCTGGTCCCTGCACAACGAAGGTGGCATCTAGTTTGGCTGGGATCAGCTCAGAAAGGTTTGGCCAGTGAGGAGAGATGTGGGCAATGGCGTCCTGGTGGATCCTTAGCCCCGCAAAACTTTCCTTAGCACCACTGAGCACCAGGTGCCCTGAAGCACAAACCAGGATGCATCCCTTGCCCGGGCAGACAGGTATGGTATTGAAGTGGGTGGGCAGTTGGGGTGAAGTATCTTGCCACAAAAATGTGGCCGGGAAATACTTTTGAGTAAAGGGTGTGTGCTGTTTTGTTCTTGTTTTTATTATGTGTTTCATGTCTTTTGTTTTGCATTTTTATGTTGTGAACTGCCCTGCGATCTACAGGTGAAGGGCATTATACAAATTTCCTTCCTTCCTTCCTTCCTTCCTTCCTTCCTTCCTTCCTTCCTTCCTTCCTTCCTTCCTTCCTTCCTTCCTTCCTTCCTTGTCCTTTTCTTTCTTTTTCCTTCCTTCCTTCCTTCCTTCCTTCCTTCCTTCCTTCCTTCCTTCCTTCCTTCCTTCCTTCCCTTTTCTTGCTTCCTTCCTTCCCTCCTTCCCTCCTTTTCTTTCTTTCTTTCTTTCTTTCTTTCTTTCTTTCTTTCTTTCTTTCTTTCTTTCTTTCTTTCTCTCTCTCTCTCTCTCTCTCTCTCTCTCTCTCTCTCTCTCTCTCTCTCTCTCTTCCTCTCTTTCTTTCTTCTCAGCCCCCCTCCCACCCCGCTATTTATAGAACAAAACCCGCAATCAAAGAATTTTTAAAACCTGTTAATTGTTTCCATCCAACAGGCTCCCCTGGAATAATAACTCTGGCCATCGCCCTGGTGGCCCGAGGCGTTTTCTTTGGCCCGGCCAACCAGGGCGCCTTCCAAGACGGGGCTGAGCCTCCCCGACACGTCAAGGAAAGTTCCATTCCGCCTTGCCGGGAGCCCCCCATAACAAGGCGCGGATGAAAGGGAGGAAGAGGAGCCCCCCTTCCCGCCTTCTCTCCCCCCCTCCAAATGTGAACGGCTAAAGGAGTGAGTCAGACTTTCCTCCCATAAAAAGGTTCCCGGCCACACATGACACGAATCGGCAAGCTAATTGCACCTCGAGGACTGCCGGGTCAAGCTCGCCTTGTTAACCTTGTCAAAATGACAGGGGCAGGGGGAGCCGGCTACTGTGCAGGGGGCTCAGGGAGAAAGAGGCGAGGGGGCGGAGGAGTCCCACCCGCTGGTTTCCCTCCCTCCATTTTTAGATTCATAGAATCAGGAAGGAGGAGGAGGCAACAAACCTAGAATTGTAGAGTTCAACCTAGCAGTTCGAAAGCACGTCAAAGTGCAAGTAGATGAATAGGTACCGCTCCGGCGGGAAGGTAAACGGCATTTCCGTGCGCTGCTCTGGTTCGCCAGAAGCGGCTTAGTCATGCTGGCCACATGACCTGGAAAAACTATCTTCAGATAAACGTCGGCTCTGTCGGCCAGTAAAGTGAGATAAGTGCTGCAACCCCAGAGTCGGCGACGACTGGACCTAATGGTCAGGGGTCCCTTTACCTTTACCCCTGGAGCCATTCAGTCTAACCCCCTTCAATTCAGGAATCTCATCTCAAGCATCCAACCTCTGCTTAAAAACCTTCCAGGAAGGAGAGCCCACCAAATTCCAGGGGAGTCTAGATGATTCCTGGGGGTCTCTTGCAACGCTACAATTCTGGGATTCTTTAGCCATGATTTTTGCATGGTATGGGGTTGGACTGCCTGACCCTTGGATCTGGAATCACAGCTCTCTGCAGCTCTGGGATCGAGCACAATGGAATACCCACATATCCATCCTTTGGGTGAGTTGCTTTGAGCCGAGATGGATTTAGGGGAGCGCAGTCGGTTCGGTCGTACTGGGAGCTGAGCTGACATTGGGTATAATATTATGTTTAAGGACTGGGAAAGGTTGTGGACTACTGGGCTGAATTTCACTGCATGTAATGCTTTGAAAGAAAATGTAATTAAAATGATATATAGATGGTACATGACCCCAGTCAAACTTGCAAAAATATACCACTTGTCTGATAACAAATGTTGGAAATGTAAGGGAAATAAAGGAACGTTCTTTCACCTTTGGTGGACTTGTCCTAGAGTGAAGGCTTTCTGGGAAATGATATATAATGAGCTGAAAAAGGTATTTAAGTATACCTTCCCTAAGAAACCAGAGCCTTCCTTTTGGGTATTGTCGGCCAAGGGGTGCTAAAGAAGGACCGAACATTTTTTATGTATGCAACAACAGCAGCAAGGATACTTGTAGCTAAGCATTGGAAAACCCAAGATTTACCCACACTGGAAGAATGGCAGATGCAACTGATAGACTACATGGAACTGGCCGAGATGACTGGCAGAATCCGAGACCTGGGAGAGGAGACGGTAGAAGAAGACTGGAAAAAAATTAAGATTTATTTGCAAAAATATTGTAAATTGTATGAATGTTAAGTAGGATGCTTGATTATAAACAACTTGGCACCATTAAAACAGACGAAGTGAATTATGAAGATAAGTCAAGTTTAAGAAAAAACAAATTTTTAGAAAATTATTAGGCTAAGTTTAATTTTTTAAGGAGTGAAATAAATGGATCTAAAATCTGAGATATAACATTGGAAAATTAGATAGTAAGGATGGAGATAAGATGATAAATTGCTGGTTTAATTTTTACAACTTGGAACGCAGGAGCGGGAGATGTGAGGAAGTCCAAAGGAGATAAGAAAATATGTTATGATATGTAATATTTTTGCTTGCTTATTTATACTGTAATTAAAAAACCCTTAATAAACATTTTTTTTTAAAAAAAAATCCTAAGAACATACAGGGGAAACTCGGAAAATTAGAATATCATGGATATTCAACTTAAAAGGTGAAACTAATATATGAGATAGATTCATGACCTGCAAAGCGAGATATGTCAAGCCTTTATTTGTTATAATTGTGATGATCATGGTGTACAACTGACGAAAACCCCAAATTAACAATCTCAGAAAATTAGAATATTAAATGAAATTGGCAAAACAAGGACTGCAAATAGAGCAATATTGGACGTCTGAGAAGTAGAAGCATGCATATGTACTCAGTACTTGGTTTGGGCCCCTTTTGCATCAATTACTGTCTCAATTTGGCGTGCATGGATGCTATCAGCCTGTGGCACTGCTGAGGTGTTATGGAAGACCAGGAAGCTTCAGTAGCAGCCTTCAGCTCTTCTGCATTGCTCGGTCTCATGTCTCTCATCTTTCTCTTGGCAATGCCCCATAGATTCTCTATGAGGTTCAGGTCAGATGGGTGTGCTGGCCAATCAAGCACAGTAATCCCATGGGCATTGAACCAGGTTTTGGTACTTTTGGCACTGTGGGCAGGTGCCAAAGTCCTGCTGGAAAATGAAGTCAGCATCCCCATAAAGCTCGTCTGCAGAAGGAATCATGAAGTGCTCCAAAATCTCCTGGTAGACAGCTGCGTTGACCCTGGACTTAATGAAGCACAGTGGACCAACACCAGCTGATGACGTGGCTCCCCAAATCTCTTTTCTGATGAGAGCAGCTTTTGCATCTCATTTGGAAACCAAGGGCGCAGAGTTTGGAGGAAGAATGGGGAGGCACACAATGCCAGATGCTTGAAGTCCAGCGTGAAGTTTCCACAGTCTGTGTTGATTTGGGGAGCCATGCCATCAGCTGGTGTTGGTCCACTGTGCTTCAATAAGTCCAGAGTTTCACCTGTAAATAATGTGGAGATTAACAGTTAGAGAAATGCTGGTCAAACAGAAAAAAAAACTTCCATGTGAGGGTAAACTGCCATAAAAAGGCTCTTTCTGCATGTGTTGGGCAGGACTTAGGCCCAAAGGGGTATAAACTGCTAAATTTAAATATATATATATGTAAAATGCCAGGCACCATCTGGTGAGACGTTCTCCTGTGCAAAGCCCATTGAAATGAGCTGTGGGCAAGAAGGCTAACCCAAGGACACTTAAAAACCAAATTACAATGGCCCGATGCTACGAGTATATTTATTCAAGGGGTTTATAAGCTCCGCTCTTGGAGGAAATCCTTCACCAAGCGTCTTGCAAGATTTTAAAATGCAATTCCATTTTGTGAAACCTTTCTAAAACTATATCGGCAGCAGCTGTAAACAAGGGCAGCACGAAAACCATGAATACTGCGCCGCCGTGTTGGCAGATCCCAGGTAAAGGGCCTCATTTATTTCTCCTGCACCTGTCCAAAAAGCTTTGCGTCCACGAAGGGCGGGTGCTTTGGGGATGAGCTTATGGGACCAAGGGGTTGGGGGTCTGAACATTTCTTGGGAACCACTGACCAGGGGTGTCGCAAAAGGGGTGCAGGGGGTGTGGTCCGCCCTGGGTGTCATGCCTGGGGGGGTGACAACCCCCCCGGCAGATCAGCGTGGCAGCGCTCGCACCCCTGGTGTGCAGACTTTCATTATTGGTGTCAGGTGTGCGTGCAGGAGCCAGGCCGTGTGACCTGGACCGGGGCCTTCCTGAGTTTGTTCTGGAGAGGAAAGGTGTGGCCACACAGGTGAGGCCAATTGGTAACTCACAGCACCTGGTGGCAAGAGCCAGGAAGGGATATAAGGTAGAAGAAGAAGAGTTTGGATTTGATATCCCGCCTTTCACTCCCTTTAAGGAGTCTCAAAGCGGCTGACATTCTCCTTTCCCTTCCTCCCCCACAACAAACAGTGGGGCTGAGAGACTTCACAGAAGTGTGACTGGCCCAAGGTCACCCAGCAGCTGCAGGTGGAGGAGCGGAGACTCGAACCCGGTTCCCCAGATTAGGAGTCTACCGCTCTTAACTACTACACCACACTGGCTCTCAGGTCAGCATTTCCCTTCGGTTCTTTGCCACAGCAACATGTTCCTTGCCTTGCTGCGTTTGGCTCCTTGACTCCTTGCTTCCTGACCCTCAGACCCTTGGCTTCTTGAATCCCAGCTCTCTGACCTTCGGCTTCCCAACTCCTGGCTTCTGGACTCTCATTCCTTCTCCCACCCCGCCATCTTGCCCCCGGTCCCGACGTCCCCAGCTGGGACTTCGACTGCCCGTGATCCAGACTGTGACGATTGGTGCATTTGTTGTTGTGAAAATCTGCCTGCTGATTGTGCAAATACCCCTGGCGATCAGTGTGGCACTTCCCGTTGGGCGGTTTTATGCGGTTGGATTTTCAACCTTCCCTTTAAAAAAGCTCAATAACTCTGGGTAACATTCCCAAAAATTGCAACGTGGGGGGGGGGTGACAAAAAATTTTCTGCACTCACTACGTACCTCCTGACCTTGGTATGCCTCTGCCACTGACCTAGAAGCCAAGGCCCCTTCCCTTCCCCAAGACATGACCCGAGAGGCTTGGCATCCAAAGTGTGTTTGCACGTGTGTGAACATACCAGGGAGAAAGGCTCAGCTCTTTCAGATAGCAGCTGCTGTGACCTGATTTTGTGTTTTCGGCCGTTGAGACGGTGCACGGGCCTAAAGAAAACCAGGTGTCCTCTGCAGGTTTTTAAAGCATGATTTATACGAGAGTTGTGGGTTACAGCCGAGCGCGATATTGTTTCCAGGTTCTTAGGCATGGCTCGTAACTTTTTACTGCCTGTACCTTCCAGGTATTGTTCTGCTTTTCTTTCAAGCGGCAGAACCATTACATGGAAAGTAATCCAGGTCTGGGCCATTTGCCTTCCCCTCCAACCTTTGACCCAAGTGCCCCGCAGAAGCAAGGGGCATCGAGGAACCTCATGCCAATGGCAGAGAAGACACACTGGGGGCTGCAGGCCCAAGACAGCGGAAATTGCTTGATTCCATAGAATCATAGACTTGTGGAGCTTGAAAGGTTCTCCAAGGGTCAGGATTCACAGCAAAAGAAACCCTGATGGAAAATGCAATCCCCAATGAAGGAAAGTCCAACACTTTCCCCCAGAATCTTATGTCTTCTTTCCTCACTTGGGATGAGGGAGAAATTTGTTCAGGTCACATTTTTAAGGTGGGGCTGCCTAATTCATACAGTGGTACCTCGGTTTTTGAGCATATCAGAAACCAAACGTTTCAGTTTTCGACACATCTCCTCACCTAGATATGGAACATGCCCTTAAAAGTTGTTGTTGTATAGTTGTTTAGTCGTGTCCGACTCTTCCTGACCCCCTGGACCAGAGCCCGAGCTGAGCCTACTCCACGGTGGCTAGCGCTCCAAGAGAGCAGGCCGGGGCACAGAGGAAGGCTGCGCGATGGAGGAGACCACAGAAGAGAAGATATTGTTGTTGTTTTTTAGTCGTTTAGTTGTGTCCAACTCTTCGTGACCCCACAGACCAGAGCACGCCAGGCACTCCTGTCTTCCACTGCCTCCTCCAGTTTGGTCAAACTCATGCTGGCAGCTTCGAGAACACTGTCCAACCATCTCGTCCTCTGTCGTCCCCTTCTCCTTCTGCCCTCCATCTTTCCCAACATCAGGGTCTTTTCCAGGGAGTCTTCTCTTCTCATGAGGTGGCCAAAATCTTGGAGCCTCAGGTTCAGGATCTGTCCTTCCAGTGAGCACTCAGGGCTGATTTCCTTCCAAATGGAGAGGTTTGATCTCCTTGCAGACCATGGGACTCTCAAGAGTCTCCTCCAGCACCAGAATTCAAAAGCATCAATTCTTTGGCAATCAACCTTCTTGATGGTCCAGCTCTCACTTCCATACATTTGCCTACCCATGATTTAAACAGAGGACATTGCAAGTGTGTAGCAGACACCTGAGTCACACCCAAAGCTGGCACCTTTCTCCTGCCAAGCCCCCTGCTTTCTCTAGCCTGCCGCCACAGAAATGCCACAGGGTACCAGATGCAAGCAGAAGCTCAGATTGGGGCAAAGACCCCCCCCCCAAAGAAACGCTTCCCCACAGGGGCTGCCGCAGTGACGGGAACAAATGTTGCTTGTTTGCCCCTGACCTGCCGTAAAGCCCGACATGGAAATAATGAAGGCATCCTGCAAATTAGTCACTCGAAATCACTCAAGCCATAAAATATTACGATCCCGAGAATGGGGAGGGAAGAGCTGGAGGGGAGAGGAATGAGAGAAAGCTAGAAAAATCCTCCTCCGTAGACAAATGGCTTTTCTGCTTGTATTAATGAGGGTCACGCAAGGGCAGAGAAACAATGTAAGAGAGAGAGAGAGCGCAAGCAAATGGTAAAGGGAAACGGGGGGTGGAAAGTGGGGCAAGAATGGATGGGGATACAGGCAAGAGCAGAAAGGGGTAGCAAAGCTGGACTCCGAAAATGCAAGGAAGGCTTCTCCATAATGCAGAAAATCACCAACCTTTTTCCAAAAATGGAAGAAAAACCAGCTTCTGCAATAACTGGGACCAGCAAAAGAGCCTGTTTCACTGAGAATGAGAAGCAGAGGAGCGGAAGGCTGGGAAAATGAGAGTGTTTTTCTGGCTGTGCTGCAGATGCAGAAGAGGAAGAAGAAGAGTTTGGATTTGATATCCCACCTTATCACTACCCTGAGGAGTCTCAAAGCGGCTAACATTCTCCTTTCCCTTCCTCCCCCACAAAAAACACTCTGTGAGGTGAGTGGGGCTGAGAGACTTCAGAGAAGTGTGACTGGCCCAAGGTCACCCAGCAGCTGCAGGTGGAGGAGCGGAGACGCGAACCCGGTTCACCAGATTACGAGTCCACTGCTCTTAACTGTACGCAAGATGCGGTGGAGGTTGAGGGTGCACCACAAGCATGTTGTTGTTGTTTTTTAGTCATTTAGTCGTGTCCGACTCTTTGTGACCCCCTGGACCAGAGCACGCCAGGCCCTCCTGCCTTCCACTGCCTCCCGCAGTTTGGTCAAACTCATGCTGGTAGCTTTGAGAACGCTGTACCACCATCTCGTCCTCTGTCGTCCCCTTCTCCTTGTGCCCTCCATCTTTCCCAACATCAGGGTCTTTTCCAGGGAGTCTTCTCTTCTCATGAGGTGGCCAAAGTCTTGGAGCCTCAGCTTCAGGATCTGTCCTTCCAGTGAGCACTCAGGGCTGATTTCCCTAAGAATGGAGAGGTTTGATCTTCTTGCAGTCCATGGGACTCTCAAGAGTCTCCTGCAGCACCAGAATTCAAAAGCATCAATTCTTCAGCAATCAACTTTTTTAATGGTCCAGGTCTCACTCAAGCATGTTACTTCCCCCAAAAAGTGCATTCAGAGAAGGAAAAAGTTCTGCACGCAACAGAATTGCTGACAGCAATTGACTTTTAGAAGCATCTGAAGGCAGCCCTGTTTAGGGAAGTTTTTAATGACTGATGTTTCATTGTGTTTTTAATATTTTGTTGGGAGCTGCCCAGAGTGGCTGGGGAAATCCAGCCAGATAGGTGAGGTAGAAATATATTATTATTATTATTATTATTATTATTATTATTATTATTATTATTATTATTATTATTACAAAGAAGATAAGGTTGTCCCAGACATATGCAACCTGCATCAGAAGTCTTGATTTTGCCAAATTAACTTCAATGAATTTTAAGATTTTTCACACACAAAAAGCTTGACAACTTTGCCACCCCCCCCCCCCCGCCAAAGGCTCAACAATGTTTGTGTCCGGATTTTCACCTCTGTAAGTTTGGCAACCCTATAGAGGCGGCATGATAGAAACTGATGCACTGCATGGAGAAAGCAGATGGAGAATAGTTTTTCATTCTCCATTGCAACACTATAAGTCACAGGGGCAGATCTATTTTGAAGGTGATGTAGCTTAAGCTAAAGTGCTCCAAATCTGGGGGGCCCCAGATGCAACTTTAGTTGACATTGCTTAAATTTTTTTGGTCTAGGAGACCCAGTTTGAGTTGGACGATGCACACTGATTTTGGGGGTATTTATTTCAACAATCCCAAAATTTGAGAGTAAGTAGCCCAGATGTTGTAAAAGTCGTGGAGAAACCCCATTGAAGAAGATAACAGGGACTCCCCAGCCCTCATTGCTGGTTGTGATGCCCCCCCCTGACAGTTGAGGCTTCAGGGCCCCCCAAATGTAGCTCCTTCACTGAGAACTCATGGGCATCCCATGAAGCTGAATGTAGGAAGATTCAGAACAGATAAAAGAAATAACATTTAAAAAATATATTATTAAATTTCAAGAAAAAAGTACAATTTCCACATATACACTCCAACACACATAGTTTTGCCTTTTGATTTGTTGACTTTCCATCCCATTTTCCATAGGGATTTTGTTTTCTCTCCCTTTGCTGCAGCTGATCTTCTATCAAGTCACAGCAATATTGCAGTAAGTCCTAATTCTGTCTGTTGCTCATCCTTCAAATCCTGCCGGCGAATTCGTCAAACTAGAATGTTTCTTTAAATAGTCTGAAGAAAGGCTTCTGTTCTTCCACAAAACTGTCAAAAAGGAAGGGCTTTTTCGTGCAGCTGAACTGTGGAACTCTCTCGCTCAGGATGGCTCTGAAAGAGGATTCTCTCATGATGCCTCTCGCTTGCCTTTTCACAACCATTATGTCAATGACACGCTGCAGAATTAACTGACGAGAAACAGGCCCATCCAGAGAACCACATTCTGCATCGCAGGTAGAAGGTCCCATGTACAATTGCTACATCTCCAGCACCTCCTGTTGGAAACCCTGGAGGGTCATTGCTACCTGTCAGTGTGGACAATATTGAGGTAGATGGACCCCAATGGTTTGGTGCTTCCTCTGTTCCTGTGCACAAAGATTTCTCTGCAAATATCATTGCTCTCCTGGTTCTCCAACCACAGCCCCATGGTTTCTGAGTCATGCGCATTGCGTTGATGCTGGAGAGGGTATGTTGGAGGTGCAGCTTTGCAGAGCTCCAGATGTGGGATGTTACCCATTGGAGCAGTCAAATGTTGTTGTTGAGTCGTTTAGTCGTTTCCACCTCTTCGTGACCCCCTGGACCAGAGCACGCCAGGCACTCCTGTCTTCCACTGCCTCCCGCAGTTTGGTCAGACTCATGTTCATAGCTTCAAGAACACTGTCCCACCATCTCGTCCTCTGTCGTCCCCTTCTCCTTGCACCCTCCATCTTTCCCAACATCAGGCTCTTTTCCAGGGAGTCTTCTCTTCTCATGAGGTGGCGAAAGTTTTGGAGCCTCAGCTTCACGATTTGTCCTTCCAGAGAGCACTCAGGGCTGATTTCCTTCAGAATGGATAGGTTGGATCTTCTTGCAGTCCATGGGACTCTCAAGAGCCTCCTCCAGCACCTCCCGGAGCAGTCAAATACAACATTCCTTATTTCCTTAGCATGGGCAAAGGCAGGGGGACATCCAGTCAGTGTAACTTCCTCTTGCACTTGTCTGGAGCATCCTTCCCCCTGCATGTGACCTGGGAGATGGGCATGGCCCTGGCTGACTCCATCAAAGAGCTGAGTCACGCAGCCACTCTCTCTCTCTCTTGCTCTGGTCTCTTGCTTGCTGTTCTCCTGCAGCCATTTTGTTCTCTTAATGTAATTTTGCTGTCTGCTGGCTCCCAGCCAGCAGTGCGATCTCAATCTCCATATGAAATGAACTCACAGATTGTTATGTAACTCCTAAGTAAAGACTGACTTTCGGGGATCAAATGTGAACTGAAATGTGAGTAAACTTCTTGTTACTTTCAAGGAAAGACTCTTGTGTCTTTATTCCTTTGAGAGGGATAAAAGGGGACACCAGGAATAATCCATCTGGGCAAGCCAGACTGGATTACTTAACTAAAGAGATTCAAGCAAATCTGCCAACCAGCTTCTAGCTCTATTGAGGGGAATTTGCTCTGCTACATCACTCACCAGCGTGAGTGAAGGAAGGATAATACTTAATCAATCTATCCTTTCCTCCTATCCTTAACGTTCCCACACCAGACACCTGCACCCCGTAAAGTGCAGAAGTGGCACTCTTTGTCTGAACAATCTGAATTTCCACCCAACCTTTCATGCTTTGAAAAATGCGCCAGCCGTCTGCACATCGAGGAGCTCCCAGCATTTTTGTTTTTTTGTTTTCCGCCCAACGCAGGCCTCCATCAGGAGCTGAGCAGTTTCAGGTGCTCGCCCCGTCCTTAATCCAAGATTTTCCTTTCCACATAAACAGCTGCTCTAACCTCTCCCTCATCCAGAACGAGAAAAGGCCGAAGCTTTCCAAAAGGGTTCTGCAGTTTGTGCGCGACGCCGGCAAGCAGACGCCTCACATTAGGCTGGAGGGGGAGTCCAAGATGCTGCGAGGGGATGAAAGCGGTGCTTCAAGCAGCCTGGATGGGGAAAGGATTGGACGGGGGTCTGTGGATTCAGAGGGGAAGGAGAGATGGGCTCCTGTACTCCTCTGATTTCACACCTAGCTTCTCGACATTATAACGGATTCGCCCTGCTTTTCTGAGAACCTCATAGGTTTCCCTTCCAGCGAGGAGGACGTCTGTGATGCACACATGGGATTCATTAGCCTAAAAACGCAGACAACCTGAGAAATGGTGCTTGGGTTCCAGGGTGTGCCACCCCTCCTTGGCCCTGAGGGGCTGATCTTAAAGGGTATAAATATGTGACAGGAGGTTCCTTTCGGCCTTGGCACACCTGCCAGCTTTCTGACTCTGAACTAGAGGCGCCTGGTTTGAAGGCTGACCTCCCTCCCTTCTTCCCTGAAAGCAGGTTGTCCAACTTCCCCCTACCAGATGCTTGAGGTTTCTTAAATAACGCCGTTTGCAATGGAGCTAAAGTCACCCCCCCCCCCGGAACTGAGCTTACTGCAGAAACATTTCCCCATCTGAAAGCCCATTTGCAAGCGCATTAAAGCAAGTCAGATGTTGCACACTGGACAGGATTCGCCGCTCCTTCCAAGAGCAACGTTGGCTCGCTTTTGTAAGAGTAGAAGAAGAGCAAATTCCCAGAAGAGAGTGAATTCCTGGGGGCAAAATGTGGGTCAGGAATCAAAACTCCCGTCCGGTCGTCTGGCATCTCAGGTGCTCTGGCTAAGAGGCTGGAGGCTGGGATGACCCAGGTTCAACTCTTTGGCCAAGAAGGCATAGGAACATCAGAAGGACCCGGCTGGATGAGGCCCAGAGTCCATTAGCCCAGCATCCTTTGAACCCTCTCAGTCTCTAGCCCAGAACCTTGGACTAGAATCGGAATGAAAAATGTACGTGGCTGCAGAAATGCAGAGAAATTAAAACACTCCATGTTGGGGGGCTGCCTATATTTATTTTGCAAAGAATTGTAGCCTCGGAAGGCACTCCAAGGCTCATCTAGACCAACCCCTCACAATGCAGCAATCACAGCTAAAATAATCCCTGTCAGGTGGCCATCAAACCTCCAAGGAAGAACATAAGGAGCGTCTGCTGGATCAGGCCTGTGGCCCGCTGAGTCCAGCGTCCTGTTCTCACAGGGGCCAAGCAGATGCCTGGGGGAAACGTGCAAGTGGGATTCGAGCACAAGAGCATTTCTCCCCTCATGCGGTTTCCAGAAACTGGGATTCGGAAGCTTTCTACCTCTGAATCTGGAGGGCAGAGCAGAGCCGTCAGAGCTGGCAGCCATCGATAGCCCTCTCCTGCTCCATGGATTTGTCTAATCCTCTTTTAAAGTTGTCCAAGTTGTCCAAGTTGGTGGCCATTGTTTAAACTGTGCACTGTGTGAAGAAGTCCTTTCTTTCATCTGTGCTGAATCAACAACAACAACAACAACAAGATTTAAGCAGTGTTTGGGTGGCCATGCTGAAATCTTGCATTACTATTATTAATAATTATTTTTAAAAATAATTTTATTATTTGTACTCCTCCCATGTCACAGGGATGGCCCACTCTTGGGCTGTATTATTATTATTATTATTATTATTATTATTATTATTATTACTACTACTATTATTATGCCACATCTGTGCTTCATCATAATGCCTTTTCTGCTCTTCACAACACAGGAAGGACACAATATTAATATTAAAATCAGCTGAAACCATTTGCAAACAAAAGAGTAGGTTGGGTCTTGTTGCCAGAGCCGTCCAAAGTCAACAGGGCGCAGAGGTCGGGGTAGACTGGATGACCCTTAAGACCCCCTTTCCCCTGCTCTGCAACACAGCGATTCGATGCTTCCATGCCCTGCGCATGAACTTTCCGGGGGCCCCTCGCTGGCCGCGCTTGCAAACCCGCTGCTGGACGGAGCGAAACTTTGGACTGATTCAGCGAGGCAATTCTTTACGATCTCGTGTTCCAAAGGATGACAGAATTGTTTAGAATAGTTTCTGTCTGAAGGGAGCCCGGTCCGCTCCCTCGATTAAGTAACGCTCTCTGCCCGCCAGGCGAGGGTTAAGCGCTCTCATCATCCGCAAAGCGAAAACCCAGATTTCTCGCCACCTATCATTCCTGCTCCGTAGAATCATTTATGGTTTCTCTTTTGCAAAGTTGGCCAAAGGAAGCTCTGGAAAGACTGCTCCCTTTTCTTTTTTCGCCATAGCGAAGCTGATTCAAGAAGGCCAGGAGGCTGACCACAACCCCGAGCCAGCCAAGGCACTAAAAATTCCAGTAAATGTTTTTTCTTCTTCTTCTCCTCGTATGAAACCAAGAGCTCATAAGCAAATGGACCTTCCCTGGAGATGCACTAACCTTCCCTTTACCTGGAGAGGCTCCACTGAACTCAGGCTGCCCCGTTCGCTTCCTTGGGAGGCAAAGTTTGCTTTTCCAAATGTGCTAGACTGCTCTGGAGGGCTGCAGCCCAAGGGCATTTTGAAATGCAGACCTGCGGTGGAAGGTCATGGCTTGGATGCCAAGGCGTTGGGCTGGACTTCTCTGATGAGCAAGGCTTCTGAATCCCAGTTGCTGGAAAGCTCAGGAGCGGAGAAGGCTCTCGCACTCAGGTTCTGCTTTTGGTTCCCCATAACAGGCACCTGGTTGTCCATGGTGGGAAGAGAATGCGGGACTTGATGGGGCCCTGGCCTCATCCAGCAGGCTCTCCCTATCTTCTGATGCTCCTTGAGCCTTTGCGTCTTTCGCAGGTTTGGGGTCAAAGTGTGACTTCTATACACAGGGCATCTTGTAGTGAGAAATTCACCTGCACAATCCCCATCGAAATGAATGGGAATTATTAACTACAGTGGTACCTCTGGTTGTGAACAGGATCTGTTCTGGAGGCCCGTTTGCAACATGAAAAGAGCGCAACCTGCAGTGTTGGGTCTGCGCACGCGCAGGTTGCGATTCGCCGCTTCTGCGCATGTGTGTGATGTCATTTTGCGGCGAAACCCGGAAGTAACTCTTTCCGGTATTTCCAGGTCACCGTGGGACGTAACCTGAAAGAACGTAACATGAAGCGGACGTAACATTAGGTGTGACTGTATTGTTAAGAATTACAGTGGTACAAATTTAATTCGTTCCGGAGGTCTGTTCTTAACCTGAAACCGTTCTTAACCTGAGGTACCACTTAATGCTGTATTGTTTTTAACACTCGATTGGGAACCGCCCAGAGTTGCCTGGGGAAACTCAGCCACATGGGCGGGGTATAAATAATAAATTATTATTATTATTATTATTATTATTATTATTATTATTATTATTAGTTAATGGGGCTTCCACTGCCACTGGCGCACAATTTCTGATTTCATCCTTGGCAAAGTTCTTAACCCAAGGTACTAATTCCGGGTTAGCGGAGTCTGTAACCCGAAGTGTTTGTAACCCGAGGTACCACTGTATTGGGAATTGATTTATAATTAAATGAAGAAGATGTTTAAAATAACCTTTGCCAACCCCCCCCCGAAGCTTTCCTTTTAGATATCACAGGAATGGATTTACCAAGACTACAAAAGAACTTGTTTGTGTGTGCAACTACAGCTACACGAACATTATTAGCACAACATTGGAAAGAAGACCGTGTCCCAGCTAAAGAAGACTGGCAAGTAAAATTAATGGAATACGCTGAAATGGCAAAACTGACAATGAAATTAAGAGGAAGAGACAACGACAAATTTAAGGAAGAATGGAAGAACTTTATTGCATATATACAGAAGCAATGTACACAGGTTAATACATTGGCAGGATTTTGAGAATACTTGTAATTTTATTATGAATGGACAATAAGTAATTCAAACGGTTAAAACTTTATAGTGGTCATGTAGTACATTGATATACAATGGAACCACGGAAGGGAATAGGGGGAAGTCAATTTTTTAAAGTTTTTTTTATTGATGTTTCTTTTGTTATTGTTGGAAAATTAATAAAATGATGATGATGATGATTACTATAATTTATTAGAGTGGGACGGATCTACTCGGAAGGTGGTGGGCTCTCCATTATGACCTACCCTTCACCCCAAGGTCACAGGGGTCACAGGGGGGTTGGATCCACTAACACATATTAATATTAGAATGCAACATTACTCAATATTTAAAACAGTTCAAAACAAATTAAATTTACAGAATAGTATTATTAGCCATTGGAGGCGGTCATGCTGTGGGAATTGCAGATGACGAAGGGGTCACTGTGCTTGCAGACTTCCTACTTATTTGCTTTTATTTATTTATGTAAAAGCATTTCTAAACATCTAAATTATGTGTTACGATTGCCATACGCCTGGAATTTCCCAAACCTAGCCAGGATTCAGCTGTCGGAAACCGAGTCTGAGCGGAAATTGCTGGAACGTCCATGAAAATACGGACTTAGGGCGACCCATATGTGTAGATTTTGGCAAATTTCCTTAAAAATAGCTCATAAACTTTCTTCTTCTTCTTCTTCTTCTTCTTCTTCTTCTTCCTCCTCTTCTTCTTCTTCCTCCTCTTCCGCTTCCTCTTCCTGTTCCCCTTCCTCGTCTTCTTTAGATTTTGCAAAAAGAGCTCAACAACTTTGGGCAAAACCAGAAAAAAAGCCCAACAATTTCAGCCAAAAAAAAAGAGCTATGATTGTCACTTTTTGAAATATGGCAACCCGAAGATAAATGCTAACACATAAGCTTTATTACAGAAGTTTTGTACATTGTGCTTATGTGCTGGTTACTTTGGGAAAGCTGGAGTGTATATGCACACAGAACATTATATATATAATATACGAATGCAGAGAAGGTCTATTCCACACTTCTTCAGTGTCTGGAACTCCCTGCCCATTGATAGGAGTTGCTGTGCTGCTTTCGTTGTCTGCTAAAACCCTTGTTTTTGTTTAGACAAACCTTGCCCCACAAAGTCCAGAGTCTAAACCTGCCTGTCTGCATTGCTGTCTGCAATAAATGTGTTGTGTTGTGTTGTGTTGTGTTGTGTTGTGCTTGACTGGTTCACACTTCAGAGTTTCAGGGGACGAAACCTTCTTGGCAGGACAGACCAGGTGGGTCTTTCTAACACAGACCTACCATTGGGAATCTTTTTGCACAATGACAAATTGATAGGCATGGGTGAAATCTCTCAATGTTGGTTTCCCAGCTTCTCATTTTAAATCCAGTTCTCCACATTTATGCAGCGATTTGCATTTTTTTTAAAAAAAAAAAGCTCATGAAAATTCGCCAGCAAATTTTTATGGTACAAATTCCCCTGATAAATACATTTTCACAGGCAGCTGTAATATGTGCATTTTCAAAAGCAAGGTCTGTGTTGCTGGGTGCATCTCTCCCTAACCTATGCATTTTTGTACAAACTGTGTGGCTGAAGAACTGCATTGCAAAATTCAGAAAAAAGGCAAATTTCAAAAGATGGCTGTGTTCCAGTGGCTGTATTGGTTCAAAAAGTGCAAATTAGTTTCTCGTTAGAATGGAAATAGGATCGAATTTCTCCTCCATCGCCAGAAGCATTGGAGTATCTAAACACCACAATTCACACTTTTTTTCTGAGTGTACCAGGACCATTTCAGTATCTCTCTGAACAAGCAGCATCCATGCGTCTTGAGATATCCTAAGGTTGTCCCCGCCTTCGCTCTTCAAGGAGATATAATTCCAGTAGCTGCAGCAGCGGCACTTTCTGAAGTGGTGAAAAGGGGATTTAAACGTGCCTTGATTGCTGTAGAGGGAGCTCTTCCATTGCAGATAAAGAGTGAGGCGTGGACTGCAGTCAAGGTGATCCAAACTGTAGTATTGCAATGGGCGAAAAGATTTTGGATATAACATTCAGTTAGAATCCTGGGAAAGGTTATGGAAGGAGGGTATCAATTTTACTGCATGCAGTGCACTAAAAGAAAATGTTATGAAAATGTACAGTCATACCTCAGGTTGCGAAAGTGATCCATGCGGGAGGCACGTTTGCAACCTGCAGTGTTTGCAGCCTGAAGCGCCGCTTCTGCACATGCATGTGACGTGATTCTGTGCTTCTGGGCATGCGGGTGATGTCCTTTTGTGATTCTGCGCATGTGCGAGCGCCAAAACCTGGAAGTAACCCGTTCCAGTACTTCCGGGTTCAGCGCAGTCCGCAGTCCACAACCCGCTGCGTTCATAACCCAAGGTATGACTGTATAGATGATATTTAACACCATCTAAACTTGCTAAAATGTACAGGACAAGAATGAGCATTGGAAATGCAAAGAAAAGGAAAGTATCTTTTATCACATGTGGTGGACTTGCAAAGAGGTAAAAGCTTTCTGGGAAATGATATATAATGAGTTAAAGAAAATGTTTAAAAATACTTTGGGGGGGGGAGAAGCCTTTTTACTGGGTATAGTGGGGGAAGAGATACCAAGGGGAGATAAAGAACTGTTTATGTATGCAACAACTGTGGCAAGAATTCTTTTAGCCCCAAAATGGAAACCACAAGAATTACCGACGAAAGAAGAGGGGCAGGTGAAAATGATGGACTGTGCGGAACTGGCGAAGCTGATGGGAAAAATCCGAAACCAGCGCGATCAAGCATTCCAAAAGGACTGGAGTAAATTTATACAATATTTGAAGTACCAATGTAAGCAATTAACATCACTAGCAGGGTTGTCAGAAGACTTGCAATGACAAAACGTTTCCCCTTTTTATATTTATTTAAATATTGTGGTATTTTTTAACGAGTGAAACTTGAATTGGAAAATGGATGAATGCTCTGATATAAAGGTTAATTTTGAAAGCCATGAGGCAGGAGGGAAGGAAGACTTTAGGCTCTAAAAGAGCAAGAGAAGTAAAGTGAATAACAATGAGGTGATTATATATTATAAAATGGAAAATCAATAAAAATATTTTACAAATTGTAGTATTGCTTCCCTCCTCACACTGAAGCATCTCCAGCAGAAGACTCCCATCCCCGGACCAATGCCTCTCGGGCCTCGTGTACATCTCAAACATGACCCAAAATAACCGGCAAATGAACGTCAAGGGAGACCAAGAGCAGAGGCGCACCTCTTGCCTTGGCCTTTAAGTATAAAATCAGTGCTCTGGCTTAGAAAAGAGACCACTGGAGGCTTAGCGCCAGCAGAATTTCCCTTCCTCTGGTTGGCTCTGCCCTGCATTCCATTCCTTTGGAATCCTAGTCTGGGAGAATTTGGAAATTAATTTTGGAAATGGAGCGTGCATGGTTTGCCACATGCAAGAAGAGCCTGTCTGCTGGATCGAGCCCAAGGGGGCCCATCGGAGGCCAGCATCCGGCTTTTATGGTGGCCAACCAGACAACCCAACAGGAAACTCAAAAGCAGGACAGGAGCACCAAAGCAGTCTCCGAGAGATTCCAGGAACTAGAATTGGGAAGCATTGCTGACTTTTAACATGGAGGAGACACAGAGCGTAGAGTCATCCTGGCTAGGAGCCCATCGATAGCCCTCTCCTCCTCCTTGAATTGGCCAACTCCTCTTTGAAAGCCACCTAAGTTGTTGGCCATTGCCTCCTGTGGCAGGGAGTTCCAATGTTTGCAATACATGAAGGACTTCCTTTTAATCAGGGGCAGATCTATGACAAAGCTTAAGCTTCAGGGTGCCTAAACTCGGAAGGGACCCCAGAAGCGACTTTAGATCACATTGCTTAAAAAATTAGGTAAGGACTTTAACTCTGCATTGTGTGAGGAAGGACTTTCATTGATGAGTCCTGAGTCTTCCAGCGTTCAGTTTCAATGGACGTCCCCGAATTCTTGGGTTACAAGAGAGTGAAGCTTTTCTCCATCCACTTTCTTCTTCTTCGGCAGGGACATTGGTTTCCGGGCAGGAGTTGATCACAGTGTGGATTTGCCAAGCGTGCCTTCCTCTTAGCATGTTTCTCCCTTGCGTCCTGAGTTCAAGTGTCTTCAAAGCCCACGACACCTTTGGTAAAGGCTGTTCTCCAGCTGGAGCGCTCACAGACCAGTGTTTCCCAGTTGTTAGTGTGTATACTACATTTTTTTAAAGATTTGCCTTGAGACAATCTTTAAACCTCCTTTGTTGACCACCAGCATTACACTTTTCATTTTTAAATTTGGAATAGAGTAGTTGCTTTGGAAGATGATCATCAGGCATTCTCACAACATGACCAGTCCAACAAAGTTGATGTTGAAGAATCATTGCTTCAACACTGGTGTTCTTTGCTTCTTCCAGTACACTGGTATTAGTCTGCCTGTCTTCCCAAGTGATGTGTAAAATATTTCGGAGACACCGTTGATTGAATCTTTCGAGAAGTTGGAGATGGCGTTTATAAGTGGTCCATGTTTCACAAGCCTACAGTAAGGTTGGTAGTACAATAGCTTCATAAACAAGCATTTTGGTTTTCCAGCAAATGTCCCGGTCCTCAAACACTCTGAACTTCAATTGAAAGCCACACTCACAGAGCTCAGGGTTGACCCTTGTGGAAAGATAATTGCCTAGGTAGGAGAAGTTTGCCTTCACCCCTAGAGGCACACTCCATTGTCTTTTGAGACAGACGGATGCCTCTCTCTCTCTCTCTCTCTCTCTCTTTCTCTCTCTCTCTCTCTATATATATATATATACACACACACACACACACACACCAACAAAATATATGTTTATTTGCTTTTTTATTTGCGCATTTTATTTGAGAATTACTTTTTATTCTGTGTCATAAGAAATTTGGGTGCTTTTGACCGTGGTTTTTCTGCATTAACAGTGACTGCTGTGTCCCCTCCTTTCTTTTCTTTTCCTTCTTTGGACGTTGCCATGGCCTTTGGCTAGTGCAATAAAATCCAATTTTTAAAAATGGCTTTTTTATGATATCCTGGGTCTATGTTTTAAGAATAATAGAATCATAGAATGACAGAGTTGGAAGGGACCACAAGAATAGTCTAGTGCAACTCCTTGGGGTGCAGGAATATTTTGCCCAACGTTCGGCTGCTGTTGCTATTTTCTCTGTAAGCTGCCTAGAGACCCTGTTGGGGGGGGGGGGAGAAAGTTTGATCCAAATAGTTGTAGTGATGATGATGAGGATGATATCTCTCACACACAAACAGGTAACTTTGCAGGAGAAGGGTGGGCAGAATTTTCCCAGGCAAACCAATGCTCAGAACGAGGGAATGTCTTCCTGCTCATCTCCCCCACCTGCAAAGACCACCTACGAGCTCTGGCAGGCAGCGTCCACTGTGCGATTCTGCTTGCCAGGCCTCTCCAGCTGATAGTCTCGTTTGGCTGCCTCCTGAATCGCTCTTCTCTTGGAGGGAGCCCACGAGGTTTCCCTGCTGCTCGACGGCTTTTTCGGGGCCAGTTTCCCGGCCTGGGTCTCGTCCAGGCCCAGCCGCTCGGCAGGCAGCGATGCCTTGTTTCATTTCGTCCTCTGGAGCCCCGAGACGATTTGAAATGAGAACAAGAGCGAGAAAACGTAATAATAGTTTTGATGGCTGCTGCTTGTGGGGTATTATGGGCTGGCTGCAGAGACAGCGGCCTGGATTCCATTATGAGCAAAGTGTTAAGAGTTTTCCTGCTTGCAAGGGTGGAGGGCTTGCAGCGCGATCCAAACAGCACAAAGGGGGTCGGGTAACACCTTTCCCCCGTAAAGGAGAGCATTGTCCTGGCCAGTGATGGGTGGATTGACATGGCTCAGCACCAACTGACAGGCCATTTGCACTGGTCAGGATGAGTTCTGCAGAAAGAGAGGACCTTGCCTTCTGCAAATAGTCCGGCTGATCTTGACCTTGGCTCTAGAACACTTAGGCATTGTGTGGGAATGTTCAGGGATGCAGGAGAGTACATATTGTCTGATTATATCCTTACCCAACTTGTGTTAACAAGTTCCACAATTTCAGCAGAGTAACATTCCCCTCTTTTAAATTTCGCAGCGGATGCATTTTGCTCAGGCTCACTAACACTTCTGGTATTTTCTCCTTATTCCCTCATAAAAGATAAGACACGACACAGTCTTCTACAAAAGTATAAAAAGAGTTTACTCACATTCTGTTCACAATCAGATCCCAGAAGGCAGACTTAGCTTAGAAAAGGAACATACACTTGGAATCTATCTCATAAGGAGACAGTCCCTTTGACCTCTCTTGGCTGGAAGCCAAGAGGGCATCTTTGGCTTAGAAGATGTTTCTTCTTCGATGCATGTAGACAAAGAGAGAGAGATGGCTGCCCTGCCCTGTGATTTTGTCGTTACCTGCACGGGTGAGGCCATGCCCACCTCTAGTCACATGCAGAGGAAGTCTGTCCTAGCACTGAAGGAAACAGGAAGTTTACCTGCTGGCTGGACAAACATTCCTCCCCGTGTGCAAACATGTTCACTCTAGGAATGTTGTACTTGACTGCTCCTGTGTTTCACATCCCACACATTGCACACCCAGGATCCCTGGAACACAGTTTTAAAAACCAGGGATTCAGGTGGAGTTGGAGGCAACAATGCTTCTGAACATCAGTTTCTGGAAACCACAGGAGGAGAGAAGATTCTCGCACTCGGATCCTGGGGCATCTGGTTGGCCACTGTGAGAAAAGGACACTGGACCCGATGGGCCATGGGCCTGATCCAGCAGACACTCCTTATGTTCTTCCTTGGAGGTTTGATGGCCACCTGACGGATTATTTTAGCTGTGATTGCTGCATTGTGAGGGGTTGGTCTAGATGAGCCTTGGAGTGCCTTCCGAGACGACAATTCTTTGCAAAATAAATATAGGCAGCCCCCAAACACGAGGTGTTTTAATTTCTCTGCATTTCTGCAGCCATGTGCATTTTTCATTCTGATTCTAGTCCAAGGTTCTGGGCTAGAGACTGAGAGGGTTCAAAGGATACTGGGCTAATGGACCCTGGGCCTCATCCAGCCAGGCTCTTCTGATGTTCCTATGCCTTCTTGGTCAAAGTGAGAGTTGAACCCGGGTCATCCCAGCCTCCGGCCTCTTAGCCGGAGCACCTGAGATGTCAGACGTCCGGACGGGGGTTTTGATACCTGATCCACATTTTACGCCCAGGTATTCGCTCTCTTTCAGTAAAACTGGAAAAGAATTAAGGAACTGCTAGGGGCAGGGAATCGAAGAAACACTCGCAGCAGAAGCAAAGTCCTTCGTTTTCTCTTCAAATACTGGAAGGGAAAACGATGTTCCCGTCCATCCTAAACATTTATCAAGAGGCTGTGAGCTCTGCCTGGCGATATGCACAGACTTCTGTGACTCTGGCTCGCAGCTGAGAAATCTGGGAGATAAGATTCTCTGCAGCTTTCCTTGCTCCACGCTCCCAGTTCCCTCATCCGTTGGGGAAATTAGGCCAGTTAATAAATATATATATATATGTTATTTCCATGCCTCCTACCTGCTTTCCAGGAATGGCCCAGCAGCAAAACAGTCTATTTAATCCCGGAACAGAAGCTCCAATAGGATGATGATTCGTGAGAGCTGGACCATAAAGAAGGCTGATCGCTGAAGAATTAATGCTTTGGAATTCTGGTGTTGGAGGGAGACTCTTGAGAGTCCCATGGACTGCAAGAAGATCATACCTGTTATGTACTGAAGTTCTCACCCTGGGCCAGCAGGGGGATACTGTAGATAGTTATGCAAATGAAGGATCGAAAAGTGATTGGATAGTTTTAGAAAATGGCAACAGTTGCATTGTTCTGGAGCTCTATATAAGCAGGCTGACTGAGCTCCTCAGCCTACTTCTGTTCTGGCATCTGAATAAAGAAGAGCTGTTTAAAGAATCGCTGTGTCGTCTGATATGTTCGCCCACAACTTAACAAAACCTATCCATTCTGAAGGAAATCAGCCCTGAGTGCTCACTGGAAGGACAGATCCTGAAGCTGAGGCTCCAAGACTTTGGCCACCTCATGAGAAGAGAAGACTCCCTGGAAAAGAGCCTGATGTTGGGAAAAATGGAGGGTGCAAGGAGAAGGGGACGGCAGAGGACGAGATGGTGGGACTGTGTTCTTGAAGCTATGAACATGAGTCTGACCAAACTGTGGGAGGCAGTGGAAGACAGGAGTGCCTGGCGTGTCAGGATTCAACCTCAATCTGTTAATGATGATGGTGGTGGTGCTGTTCTACCACAGGCCTACCTCCCTGTCATGGAGGATAGGGCTATGGATGGCCCCCAGCCATGATGTTTGTGCCTGGAGGCAGAAATGCTTCTGAAGACCAGCTGCTGGCAACCACAGGAGAGAATCCTGCTCTTGTGCTCGGTTTCCCACTGGCATCAGTTTGGAACAGAATGCTGGACTAGATGGGCCACTGGCCTGATTCTGCAAGCTCTCCTTATGTTCTTCACAGGATGTTTTCAAAGCAGAGGTCGGGTGGCCATCTGTCAGGGATTCTCCAGCTGGGATTCCTGCCTTGCACGACCCACAGGGATTCCTTCCAATTCCACAGTTCTATGATTCTAGGAAATAAATGCCGTGTTGCCCAAGGCCCTACCACCATCTCCATTGTTCCAGCTCCGGCGGCTCCCTCCCTCACCCTCTCCTACCACATCTGAAGCCACTCAGGGATCTCGCTGCCAACATTTGCTCCAGCAAAGCAAAGCCTGTGTCTGGCTCCTTCCGTGCAGTTCTTTGGACCTTCAGCTGTTTGGATCTTCAGAGGCTTTCAGCCAGTAATTGAGTGATAAGAGGCACTAATCCCATTCCCTATTAACTCAAGCTGCTTGGATTTATTAGGGAACTCTTGGCTGTTCCGTGGGAATCATGGAAAGTGTTAGAAGCCTTCGGCTTACCAGCACACTGTGGAGAACAACTGGTCTACGAGCCTCAAACAGAACGTTCCCAATAACTCTTGGCAGGAAGGGAAGTCTGTGGCCTGCTCACCTACCGTATGGGGCGTATGGGGGTCAAGCTTCCAACTGTATGCTCACAAAAGCCTTGAGGACCATTTGATTCAAATGCTTCCACAAATCACCTTGTTGTTGTTTAGTCGTTTAGTCGTGTCCGACACTTCGTGACCCCCTGGACCAGAGCATGCCAGGCACTCCTGTCTTCCACTGCCTCCCACAGTTTGGTTAAACTCATGCTGGTAGCTTCAAGAACACCATCCCCTTCTCCTTGTGCCCTCCATCTTTCCCAAAACCAGGGTCTTTTCCAGGGAGTCGTCTCTTCTCATGAGGTGGCCAAAGTCTTGGAACCTCAGCTTCAGGATCTGTCCTTCCAGTGAGCCCTCAGGGCTGATTTCCTTCAGAATGGAGAGGTTTGATCTTCTTGCAGTCTATGGGACTCTCAAGAGTCTCCTCCAGCATCATAATTCAAAAGCAAAAAAGGAGGAACCTGGAGGAGGAACCAGCAAGCCACTCCAGTATCCCTGCCAAGAAGACTCCAAGGACAAAGACAACAGGCATATAAATCACCTACGACCAACATATTCAAAGTGATGGTTTGGCCCAGGCCATGCGAAGGACCATATATCTCAAATGCCTGGGCCATGAGATCTTCAGGTGAAGACCATTTTATCCCTGCAGTCCTGACCTGGCAACCCTAGAATGCAGCTAGAGTGAAGACTCTCAAGGAGAACAAGGTTCGTCCCAAAACTGATGAGAACACAGTTCAGAGTTCATTATCAAGTCTATTCTGTGGCAACCAGGACAGCAAAGAAAACCTGTTTTTCCACCAAGGTTGTATCTGCTTGTGTCTATTTTGTGTGATCCATCTTGGTTCTTGGCAAGCTCACCCAGCTCTGTAGCTCAGCTCTTGCGAAGGATGGCGGACTGTGAAACTGACCATTGTGCGGGTTCTTTTGGGGTCAAGGGTTCCAGAGTCGCATGCAAAGGCCGCGCTGAAATGTTCTCCGTGTGATCCAGATTTCCTTGTCCCTTCACTGCAGACTTCTTTCATTTCCATTTCACACGCAACATCTTGTGACTGGCCTCTGGCCGTGAGGTGTATAAACAGAACTCCTAACAATTAATTAAAGCTGGTTGTAAAAGCCGCTCGGAGAGAAAAATAAAATAAAAATTCCACTATTCAATCCAGCACCTTGCATTTGGCTGGCGTCTTGCCTTTCTTCAGAAGACTGACTCTCCCTCCCTCTCTCTTTCCTCCCTCTCTCCAC